>NC_092641.1:5934882-6271887 GCF_039555335.1 Amphiura filiformis | reverse complement strand
TGTAGGGAGCAACAACAATACCTCATCTCCGACATCAAATTTCCGAGCCTTAGCCTTTCTGTCATAGTACATCTTGTACTTACCTTGAGACTTCTTCATCTCTTCCCTAGCAAGATCACATGTTTTCTGCAACCTATCCTGCAGATCCAGAACATACTCAAATGTGGTCTTGGTTTCTGGTTCTTCTATCTGACCTGTCCAGAACTCCTTTAACATACCAAGAGGACCTCTCACAGATCGACCATACAAAAGATCAAACGGAGAAAACCCAGTACTAGCATGAGGGGTTTCTCTGTACGCAAAAAGTAATGCATTGATATACCTATCCCAATCACGTGGACGTTCTTCACACATCTTTCTCAGAGAAGCTTTCAACACACCATTGAACCTTTCACACATCCCATTTGTCATCGGATGCCAAGCAGTTGTGGTTAACTGACGGATAGATAACAATCTATTGACTTCAGCCATCACTTCAGATGTGAATTGCCTACCTTGATCACTAAGTACTTCGCGGGGAAACCCAACTCTGGAATAAATATCCAGCAGTGCCTCTGCTACTGATATCGAATCAATGTTACGAAGCGGAACTGCCTCAGGAAACCGAGTAGCGTAATCCACTACTGTAAGGATAAAACGGTGACCTCGTTCTGTAGACGGAAAAATAGGACCAACAAGATCCATTGCTATCCGACTGAAGGGAACATCGATGATCGGCATACGACCAAGAGGAACCTTTGTTACTCTACCTTTGGGAAATGTTCGCTGACAGATATCACATGATCTACACAATCTACCAATGTCTGCTTGTGCACCAGGCCAAAAGAAATGTTTCAAGACCTTGAGAGTGGTTTTATTCACACCAGCATGTCCTCCTAAGAGCGTTTCATGAGCCAACTTCATAACTTGCATACGAAATGGTTGAGGAACAACAACTTGGTTGAGACTTTCACCAAAGTTGACAGATGGAGACTGAAATTCACGGAACAAAATACCATCCTTACACACAAACTTTGATGTACCACCACAACGACTCACCTTTACTTCACCCGATTCTGCTAACTCGCGAATCTTATTCAAACTTGGATCATCAGCCTGAGCCTTTTGCAACTCACCAGCAGAAATAATCTCAGTAACTACCTTTGGTACCTTAAGAGCTTTCTTGAGTTTCTCACTTGCCACCTTTTGACTACGAGTTTGTACAGCGTTCATCACATTACTAACTTGATCACCATGGTCCTCGTCATCTGTGTTTACACTTGACTGACAACGTTGTTTCCAATCAGGATCAGGATCCTTAGGTTCACGTACCCCACGGAGATTATTACCCAAAATCAAATCATACACAGGATCATTCATCACCAGAGCATGAACATGACCAGTGAAATATGGTGTATCAACATCCAGACATGCAACAGGAAAAGTTCTCACCGTACCATCAATAAGACGACATTTGTCATATACTCCAGTAAATTTCTCTTCTGGCACAAGTCTCTCCCTTACAGCTACCGCATCACACCCTGAATCTCTCATCACCTGAACCTCCTTACTACCAAGAAAACCTTGAACGACCGGCATATCCTCTACTAAATTATCACTACACGCAGCACTCGCAAGAGGAAGTTTATGACCACAAGACATCGTTACATACGCATCGTCTGATTTCACACCTTCACCATACATTTCATTTGAGACCAGCAAACAAGCAGATGCAGTCTGCACTCGGTTCTGTCCACAAGACTCGCAACTACATGCAGTGCAAAGAGAAGATGAAGTATCAGTCTGATTTAACTTCTTACCTTGTTTACCTGATTTGTGTCCATGTGATGCACTTCCCTGTAAACTAGCAGCTTTCAAAGTAGGTCTAGTGCGGCGATAACAGTCTTTAGCTATGTGTCCTACTTTGTCACAAATAAAACACCTTCGTTGGTTACCTCCAGTATTCGTACTCTGCTTTGGATTAGTACCATGAGTGGGAGGGGTAGTGTTAGTCTTCTTACCCGAGGATTGTTGACCTCTTTGATGTGGTAACTTACCTCCAAAGGAAGCATTCCATCCACCTCTCGCCTCTATGTACTGTTCAGCCAATTTAGTCATTTCGGCAACATTTTTAGGTTTCCTTTCTTTTAAGAACAACGCCATGTCTTTGTTACAGCCAGCGACAAATTGCTCACGTATTAACAAGTCTGATAACCCAGCAAAATTCTTGGTTACAGCAGCCAGTTCTACCCACCTAATCAGATAGTTCTCCAATCTTGTCGCGAACTGTGGAGCACTTTCTGTTTGTTCGGGTTTAGCTGAACGGAACTTACTTCTAAATCCATCTTCGGTCATTTGATACGCTTTGAGTAATTCAGATTTTAGAACATCATAAGTATCAGTTGGTGCAAGCCTAGCATAAGTATCTAAACCCTTCCCATGCAACAATGCACTAAGATTTAAAGCCCAGTCATCCCTGTTCCATTTATTTGATTCCGCGTACCTTTCAAATCTTTGTAAGTAAGCATCAATGTCATCCTTATCCTCACGGAATTCTGGCAATTTGGGAATTTTTGCTTTACCCTGGCCTGCAGATGCATGTTCTGTTTTAATGCCCTTAGCTGCATTTTCTTTCCTTAGTTCCTCAATTCTTAATTGCAATACAAGTGCCTCTTTCTCATATTCGCGCTGTGCTGCACGTTCATCTCGCGCAAGGTCACGCTGCGTCTTGACAAATTGTTTTAGGTCCTCCCCTTTTTAACCCATCTTTTCTCCTGACAAAGTTAATTTATCAGTATCCATGATTGGTAAAAAATGACTGCAATAGAGCGCAACCAGAAATTCAATGCACAAATCGTATATAGAAGCAGAATTGCAAATGAGCCTATTGAACTTGAATACCTTACTGACACTATTTTGACACAACCAAACACTCTTCCAACAATGCGCAGAAATACAGACAAAATAGTCATCAATCTTGTTCACAAAATAACTGGTAACTTTTGCTATTAGCTTTGTTTTGATTTCCCGGACGAGCCCCACAAATGTCAGGATTGGACTGAAATTCCCAACCGACGCTAAGCAAAGCCACGCAGCAATAATGTGAACAACAAAGAGACGGAATAATAATATAAATAAATAAATATCACAATGGCAATAACGGTTAAATATATTATGACTAGTCAGATGAAACTAAATAATGAGTATACTCAATTTACTTAATTCCTCGCGATAAAAAAAATATACCAAGTGCACTTGGAAAGGATACGTTTAAACGTCGTTAATGACTAGAGTTCCATCACAACGTTGGCAGTTATACAGTGCGTTGAATCCATTCTCAATGATGCCACAACACGTAGCCACGCCTAGTTCAACCAACGGTTAATTACATGGAAGGCAGAATGTCGACGAAAACAACAGTTCCCAACGTCCAAGTCCAAGAGTAGAGTATACACACCCATGTACGGCTGTATAAATACAATTAATGAATCCGTGACTAGGATTTGTTTTCAAGTTCATATGATAAACTTCACACAATATTCTATCTGGAAGACTTTCATATTTCCAAATGAGCCACAGAATTTACTACTGACTTCTTTCTTTGATTAATGAAAGATATGGAACTTCTTTACAACATTCACACACGGCTAGTTCCACAAGATATATTTTAAATTCCTGAAGTTTATATCTCTACAGCAAGATGATTTAAATGGTCAATCTCGACACAAAATACATGATATGTTGAACACCAATTCAACTATGTTTAATTTGGAACTTTATACTGAATACAAAATTTATCACACTATGAAAATCTAAATTTGATTTTCCCGCCAAAACAATAATTTAACTATCACAAGCAAAGCTTTCTTTAAATAACTAATTCATTATTAAATCCACTTTATAATTTACAAACAATATTATTTTACTTACACGAACAATGTCTTAAACCAGCATGTTTCTCACAAAGTTGGAAAAGTTAAAGTGTCAGCTTCAACCACGACGACCATTTTAAACTTCGCCAAACCTGACTCAAACACAAGGCACAAATTAGCTTCTATTGCTGATTCTAGCTTCCATAAGACCTGGTATATCTTTCTGTATGAAGCATCGCAAACTGGTAAAGCCTTTTAGCCATACGATGTTAGTATAGAGAAATATCCATCATGCTGAATAAAACAACATTTCACTTTCCTCAGTGAAATGGGCAGCAGATCTTATCTCAATCAGATGTTAAAATTGAATGCCCAGATTTCCTGTGAACATGCATCCACCAAGCCTAAAACTAATTTACATGACACACAAAAATCTGAATATTGACAATACCTAAAGAATTGTCCACAAAAGAAATGGGCTGACCTAGAATCCAGGTCTGACCACTACATACAATACACACACCACATCTAGATTGCAAGCTTCAGTGCACATACCTGCAACTAGATTTAAGGGATCATGACATTAAGGTGAATTACCCAGAAAACAATCCACTTTTATTTTAAGGGATCAACTCCAATTATGACATACACTATAATTTGGATTTAATAATTGCCTTCTTATAGGAGGGAGCGAGAGGGAGAGAGAAAGAGAAGATCTAATTATGTGTATTCATTATCACCTACTTTAATTTATTTTAATAAAAGCATTAGCTATTAGACCAAAAGCTTTTATCTCTTATCATGCTTATAGCAATTATTTGAACCACGGATATATTAATGGACACGCCTTTGTGTGTCGAGTTTCCATCATTTTGCAATTTCATGGTTGTGTGTTTGTTTGTTTATTATTTCCTATGGGTAAACAGCTTTAGTATTGATTTTACATCGTGATAAATACATGTAAATAGGCGCACTGAAATACAAAGGAAGATCATTAAATACACATGTCAGGAATTCAAAAATAAAAATAACAATAAAAATTAAGGTTCAGAATTCAATCTCTGCCGACTAAAATTTTCAGTTCGAAATCACTCTATATGTTTAGCTATCTGCACGTCGTTATGGAGACATGGTCTTAGTTGTGGCAATAAGCATCTGTGAAATGTACATGAATACTGCGTGACTGGACACTTGTAAGAAATCCATAACTTGATTTTAAATCTTATCAATATTTAGCCATATATGATGCAATATCTCATTTTGAGCATTTTGACACCTCTTTGGATCCGCCACGATCTCTACAAATGAGGTTACATGCAACTGATTGGGCGCAGGTATAGACGGGTCAATTTAAGTAGAATAATGGGCGCACCAAGAAAAAAATTAGAACACCAATATTCTTGTTATGCTTAAGGATGTCACGATGTAGCGCAACCCCCTGATATGAAGTCATCAGTGAGAGATATAGTGTAGACAAGATATCATCACAGCATCACCATCTGCTGAAGACGCTAGTCGAACTAGTGAAAAGCTTCCATGTGAGCGAAAAATAGTGTACATAGTGTTGAAGTTATTTTCATTATTTAAATCAATGTATTACTGAATAATAACACCTTGATGTTTTGCAAAAGTTCATTTTACAAATCATATACTTTGAAAACGTCATTTATTGTTGTTAATGACTTATGTACGTTTTTCAAAAGTGTTGCTGTTTCAGCACTCTTTACAACATAACTCAAGAACCACATGACCTACAAAAGTATATCTGTGATATTTGGATTCGCCTGCATACTCACTATATGATCAATGCAAATGTTTACCAAAGCTCACTACCATTCGCAAGATGCTGTGAAATATCAAATCGCAACAGTTTAAAATAGTTGCTAACCTTAAACTCTTTAATCATTTTATCTACCACTACGTATGGATATCCACTCGTATACCAATACTTTTGCTTGCTAGTGACTCTAAACACCCTCCTGAACAATATATCCAAAAAGGACAAAAAGACGGTAATTTGCTTATTTCCAAAAAGGTCGCTAATGCAGGTCTCAAATTTCAAAAATGGGCGAATATGGATAATCACCATCTAATTATATTCCTCTCATTATTAGGATTCAGAAAAAGTAAAGTTTGACATATCTCCGATGTACAGGATGTATAGGAAATAAGTGCATATTGTGGGATAGGCTTTTACGACGGGAATTCATAACAATTAGTAGGTTTTAGCGGGTTCGCCGTCGGACAAGTTTAGAACTGTCAAGCTTTCGTCAGGAGTAGCTCTGACTTCTTCAGGACAAAGTACCTAAGAATGAGACATGTAGACCGCCCCTTGTCTACTGATGACTCTGAAAAGAGCCGTTTGCTGAAGACTGCCCCTTGTCAACAGAAACTAGCAGATCTCGCCTATCTGCTGATTTTGTAAGTTTTGGTGGCTCTGAAAAGAGCCGTTCAATGAAGACTGCCCCTTGTCTACAGAGAACTAGCAGATCTCGCCTATCTGCTAATATAAAGGTTTTGGTGGCTCTGAAAAGAGCCGTTTGCTGAAGACTGCCCCTTGTCTACAGAAACAAGCAGATCTCGCCTATCTGCTGAATTTGTAAGTTTTGGTGGCTCTGAAAAGAGCCGTTTGCTGAAGACTGCCCCTTGTCAACAGAAACAAGCAGATCTCGCCTATCTGCTGAATTTGTAAGTTTTGGTGGCTCTGAAAAGAGCCGTTTGCTGAAGACTGCCCCTTGTCAACAGAAACAAGCAGACCTCGCCTATCTGCTAAATTAAAGGTTTGTTCGCTCTAAGGAAGAGCTGTTCAATGAAGACTGCCCCTTGTCAACAGAGAACATGTAGACTGCATATACTGTAATAGAAGTATACGGCTTACCAGGAACCGTTTGGCCACTCATGGACCAATTGATTGATTGTATGCACGATGAGCGTTTATATCACTTAATTGCGGACGTGGTACAGATTAGCGGCTCTGTGATTGGTTGTTTGAAAATAGAGAGCGCCACATACGATGTGATAAGATTAGCGGCTCTGTGATTGGTTGTTTGAAAATAAAGAGCGCCACATACGACTGATGTCTTTGCCGTCATTTCTATTGATAGTAGAAGTTTCATTAACTCTGATTTCCAACGCTTCACGGGTCAACCTCATCCCCAAGTGAGAAACTTGTGCCAGTTTTGTTGTTTCGTCCCACAGAGGTTCATGGCCTTCTTTGCAAGCATGTTCAGCTAATGCCGAGCCTTCTTCTTTCTTTTGTCTTGTGGCTCTTCGGTGTTCAGATATTCTGACCTTTAGTGGTCGTTTGGTTTGGCCTATGTATTGCTCACCACAACTGCAAGGTATAGAGTACACACATGGTGCACGATCCTTGGGCAGAGGATCTTTTGGGTGGCTTAGGATGTCTCTTAATTTGGCCGACCTAAAGTAGAATGTTTTGACCCCTGATCGGTTTAGAAACCGACAGATTTTGTCTGATACACCTTTGATATATGGCATGAAGGTAACGCCTTTGTGTTCATCGTCCACCAATTCTTCTGATCGTTCTCCTGTCTGTTTCTTGATTGCCTTGTGAATGAGGTTTGAGGGATAGCCATTCTTGTTCAACGCTTTTTCAATGTGTTTGAGTTCATCTTTTCGATGTTCTTCATCACACAGAGTCAGTGCTCTGTGAACCAGTGTATTGACAACACTGTTCTTGGCAGACATATGGTGACTAGAGTTAAAATGAAGATATTGATCAGTATGAGTGGGTTTTCGGTATATGGCGAAACTCAAGCTAGTGTCTGATCTCTGCACTTTGACATCAAGGAAAGGTATGCCACCCGCCTCCTCAATCTACATTGTGAACTGGATACACTTGTGTTGATTGTTGAGATGACTTAGGCAATGGAAACAAATTAGCTCGATCTTTCGATCGAACTTCGATGCTTGGTCGATCCCTATTATTTATGAAATTAGTTAATGAACCAATGTTAATTGTTATAACTAATGAATATTTGCGTGTATTGATATTGACCACTATAAATTTAGCATCAATTTTAATTACTAGAGGTTAGTTCATTAATCACAAGCATCGAAGCAGCATCGACGGTCGATCCAAAGATCGAACAAATTTGTTTCTGGTGCCTTAGGAATTTGACCAGTTCGTCTTTGCCATGTCGCCAGACGACGAATGTGTCATCAACAAATCTGAACCAAGCAACGGGTTTCAAAGGATACGTATCTAGTGCTTTGGTTTCAAAGTGTTCCATGAAGATATTAGATGTTATTGGGGAGAGGTATGAACCCATTGCCTGACCCTCTTTTTGTTCATAGAATTTCCCTTGCCATTTGAAGTACGTAGATGTGAGGCATAACTTCATAAGTTCTACGATCTCATCGCTTGTCATGCGTGTTCTGTTTTTAAGTGTATCATCATCACGCAAGATATCTCCTATAATCTTACTAGCATCATCAATTGGTACATTAGTGAATAATGATACCACATCAAAACTGACCAATACGTCACCTGGTTCTATGGGTATTTGCCCTGCCTTTTCAACAAAATGTTGCGAGTTCTTGATGTAGGAAGTGCCTTTCCCTGATAAGGGTGTCAATATATCCGCTAGGTGTTTCGCTAAATTGTAGCATGGTGAATTGATTGAGCTGACAATAGGTCTAAGTGGCATGTTTTCTTTGTGAATCTTCGGTAGACCATATATACGTGGAGACACAGTGTGCTTAGGTGTTAAATGTGATGCCTTTTTCTTATCAACCTTGTTCTGTTCCTTCAACTCAGAGATGGCCTTACCTATCTTGCGTTCAAGAGATAGGGTGGGATCTTTCTTCATGACCTGATAAGTATCGCCTTCAGACAATACGTTGTTCATTTTCGCTTGGTACTTATCTTTGTCCATAACAACGGTAGACCGCCCCTTGTCTGCTGGAAGGACAATTATGGAATCATCATTCTTGAGTAAATTCAACGCTTCTCTCTCTTCTCGAGATATATTTGGTTGAGGAACTTTGGCTTTCTTGAGAACCCTGAGAACATCACTTCGCACTAGGTTGGCTTCACCTTCACATAAGTCTTTTAAGCCGTGTTTGGTCGCCGCTATTAACTCTTTGACCGGAATGCTCGTTGGAGTTGGTGAGAAATTCATGCCTTTGCTTAAGATAGCATTTTCAGATTCACTAAGTTCCCTACTACTTTCATTGCGGACTGTATTTTGAGGAAAGTCACTCTTATTTCGCCAATCCCGCCTTAGGATGTTGACCGGCAGGTTTTCTTGTTTTAGACGGGCAAATTTCTGATGATGTTCTTGCTTAACACGTGAGTATGTTTTGTCGGCTGCTATCTTGGCCACACGTGATACAGTTTTAAAATCCATTTCATTCATATTATCTTTAAGCCAATTGTACGTTTGATTTATTTCATAGGATATACGTTGCATTTGCTGTCGATTTTCATTAATCTACTCCTGGTAAGCCGTATACTTCTATTACAGTATATGCAGTCTACATGTTCTCTGTTGACAAGGGGCAGTCTTCATTGAACAGGTCTTCCTTAGAGCGAACAAACCTTTAATTTAGCAGATAGGCGAGGTCTGCTTGTTTTCTGTTGACAAGGGCAGTCTTCAGTGAACGGCTCTTTTCAGAGCCACCAAAACTTACAAAATCAGCAGATAGGCGAGATCTGCTTGTTTCTGCTGACAAGGGGCAGTCTTCAGCAAACGGCTCTTTTCAGAGCCACCAAAACTTACAAATTCAGCAGATAGGCGAGATCTGCTTGTTTCTGTAGACAAGGGGCAGTCTTCAGCAAACGGCTCTTTTCAGAGCCACCAAAACCTTTATATTAGCAGATAGGCGAGATCTGCTAGTTCTCTGTAGACAAGGGGCAGTCTTCATTGAACGGCTCTTTTCAGAGCCACCAAAACTTACAAAATCAGCAGATAGGCGAGATCTGCTAGTTTCTGTTGACAAGGGGCAGTCTTCAGCAAACGGCTCTTTTCAGAGTCATCAGTAGACAAGGGGCGGAAGAAGTCAGAGCTACTCCTGACGAAAGCTTGACAGTTCTAAACTTGTCCGACGGCGAACCCGCTAAAAACCTACTAATTGATAAGTGCATATTTCAGCATAATGTAGCTTATTCGTGCAAGTCATATTTGAACCTTGAAAACAAGAACAATGCATCAGATACAAATATTATTGAATCATTATTGTATGTGGAAATCTTCCTTTATTTCGTTTGTGATATAATGGACTATTTTTCATAATAGACCGTATTGTGCGTCCAACGAACTGCGCGCGCGCTGGCTGCCGTATTTGGATTGCGCGCTACCATATTTGCACAGATTCTGATACGCACTTTTGTTATTGGTCGTTTTGTTTTAGCCTGATCGATTTTGGGAAAGGGAAGATGTAAAAATGTTTATTTTACAAACTTTTAAGGAAAATTTTGTGTTATTTTGTAAAGTTAAAAGATCAAAGTGACGAAAGTTATGAATGAGGTTAATAACTTTGCATCGAGTTATATGTCGGGCATTGTGAAAAATCTAAACATTTTGCTTTGGACCTCGGAATATCCTCGGGGCTGCGCCCTCGGGATATTCCTCGGTTCCAAAGGCAAAATGTTTAGATTTTTCACAATGCCCTCCAAATAACCGATGCGCAGTTATTAACCTCTAATTCATGAATATGCATGATACGTGTGATCCAATCATATTTTATTATTAGTGAAAACGCGAATGCAATTCGAGGTCATTAATATCTCACAATTGACTCCGGACGTGCAACAATGACTTCCGCGTCTGACGTAGCAATCAAAACATGGGGTGATCGGGGCCCCGAACATGGATAAAGAATTGGCATCATTGCGAATTGCAGCGTCCAATTCAAATGGCGACTACCTTCAAAAAAATAAATAAAAGCAGCCCCGATCACAGCAGGTAAACCAATAAATATGCACACAGGACCCTGTTTTGAATGAATTATTGAATAAATATAAACAATTCTTCCTAATATGTTTGTCCCTGTGTTACGTTGATCGAGTGAGCTCCCGGAGTGAGCTTTACGACCTGCGTCTAGGTCTCAGTTGCTCCCGATCCCGGCATCTATTGCTCTCAATAATTATGATTGCATCGTATGACGTGACTCAAAACAAATACAATTGGGGAATCCCAAACAGGAAAAAAACAAAAGAATAGACGAATCACAACAAGAAATAGCAACAACAACAGGAACCAAACGATATTGCAATTAAATTATTTTAAGGCCCAAAAACATCCCAGTGAAGGTGTAAAAATACAAATTTGTTATTGCGTACTTGAAGGATATTTAGTCATTAAAATTGCCAATTAGATATTTTTGAAATGAAACATTTCTTCTTCTACCGGTGAGTACATTCCTGTCTTCGAGAGTATCGTCGTACTGTCGTACAAATGTGGATGAGCGGGAACACGGCTTGCCCACCCCCCCCAAAAAAAAAAACCCAGGAAAACAGCAGTATGGTGCATGGTGGACTATTGACAAAACTGGAAAATAAATCTTATAGTTTGATTGTAAAATAAATTACACGTCCGGCTTTCGGCTTTAAAACCACTAACAAAATCTGAATCTTGATTTTTATTATCATCCAGATGAGAAAATTACTGAATATGCCTATTTATTATTTTGTATGGTAATTTGAAGCTCAAAATATCATGGCCCTATAAATAGTTATGCCTGCCGGGCATGCTGGTTGTTCTTTCCCATGTTCCTCACAATATAAACAATTAATTTCTTCAGTTATTTATTCACAATCATTTTGTAAATGGTAGGCCTAACAAATATCATCATGATCATGTAGCCGAAACATCATGGCACAGGGGGCCTAGCATGCTAGCTAGGCCTAGCATTTGTTGTTCCTCACCATATAAAGTCAGCCCGGAAAGTCAGTCATCGTAGTGACGGAGGTGTGACGATGTGAGTAGGCTACCTCGGACTAGGTAATTTAAACCTGGAACTGTTTTTTAAATTCATTTTTAGAGCATCATTCCATTCTATTTTTATCGGATCATTCTGCAAGTTTGTTTAAACGGTCCTCGCATGCTCGGTAAACGGTCGCGCCGTGCAGAGACACTTGCATGCTCGCGCTCATGATGCCGGTGTCGTGTGCCAGACCCCTCTCATGATGAAATCGTAGTAGTATATATGAATATTAATGAACTCTACGTCATCCGCGTCATACATTTTTTTAATAATCGACTCGTACAGATCGTGAATGATGTTATTAATAGATCTAGCTCGTCACCACAGTGAAATTAATTAACACACACACGGCGGTTGAATTTTAAACCACAGTATTATAGAAAAGTGTACTTTTGTTCCAGTTTCTAACCAGTAATTTCGGAATTCAAGCATTTTAAACAACAGTAAGTGTACATTTCGTCCAGTTTCTTACCAGTTGCAATGAATTATGGTAGTGTAAGCTTACCAATATTAATACCAAAAGCTGTGATAGTTTCTGCACTGTACATACTGTACAACTCTGTACAGTGTGAGTATGTACGCGAGTATAACAACTTGAGCAAGTCACAATATTTTCTCAAGTTGATTTATCCTTTCTATAAATAGCGACGTATACAGAAAAAATATACACAACCACGTTCTCCGAGTACTGTACATACTACATAGTATAATTTAAAACTCTAGTCCGGGACTCTAGCGGGGTACACCCATCGTATGTGTACATGGACCTAATCCATGGGTTCTAGTCAAGGCCGATGACTGGACCGATGACACACATTCGATAGGTGTATCGTATAATATGTGTGAGTTACGGCTTTTGACAATTGGCTCCCTAGTCCTAGCCGAGGTACTCACACGTCCGTCACTACGATTTCCACCAGGGGTAGCGGGGTGAATGACCCCTAAATTTAAAAAATATTAATTTTTCACCCTCTATTGGGAATATGTGCAAGCTCGGGGTGAAAACTGACCCTCTAGCTACTTTTGGACCGTACTCCTACCCCTGACTACACTGCAAAATATTTTTCACCCCAAGATTTAATTTTCACCCCATGTATTTGGATTTTCTGCAAGCTCTGGAGTGAAAAACACAGGAAAACAACCCCCGACTTTTGGGCCTTAATGCTGTAGGCCTACCCCTGATTTCCACTGTCCTTCTCCGTACGAAGGTCTGAGACTCCTGAGCATATCTGGTCCAGGTACACATAAAATACCACGTTTTCTCATAAATACCACTTCCTACCATTCCTCACGTGAAGATGAGACTTAAACAAAACATATTTGGTGCATGTTCGTAAATTTTGAGCACATTTGAGGATGGAAAATGTTTTGAATTCTTTCTATAAATAGATGCCGTCAGTGTGACGTCATCACCGCGACGTGAGTTCACGGTGCCCCGTTTTTACGTACGTAGGGCATTCATGGCCCTAGTGAGGAAGGAACAGGGCCATGTTGTTTCGGGCTACCCTAGTCCATACATTCGACATATAGCGGGGACTCTAGTCGTCTCTACAAATATGTCAATGACAGCAAGAACATGATGAAGTCTAACTTGGAATTTGCACATCATCTTGATCTTGATACTGCCCAACAGTCCTAGAGGAGTAAAACGGTTAGGTTGATATGCGCATGCATGCAAATTTTAGTCTATAGATTTCTTGTAGATGTTGGGTTATGTTGGTTTTAAATTGTGTGGGATCTATTATGTTTAAGGGGTACTACACCCTAGCCAATTTTTTGCTTATTTTTGTGTTTTTCTCAAAAATCATAGTGCATTGGTGACAAGTAAGATATAGGGCCTAGATATGTATATTATAGAGACAAGGACTATAACTACTGCACTGAAAATTCAGCAACTCAAGGCAAGTAGTTATTGATTTATTGATCAAATATTGGTTTTCCTAATTTTTGACTGTAACTCCACAACTGCTGTCTGTGCTGAAATAAAATTTCCAGTGTACTCTAGTCGTCTCTACAAATATGTCAATGACAGCAAGAACATGATGAAGTCTAACTTGGAATTTGCACATCATCTTGATCTTGATACTGCCCAACAGTCCTAGAGGAGTAAAACGGTTAGGTTGATATGCGCATGCATGCAAATTTTAGTCTATAGATTTCTTGTAGATGTTGGGTTATGTTGGTTTTAAATTGTGTGGGATCTATTATGTTTAAGGGGGTACCACACCCCTAGCCAATTTTTTGCTTATTTTTGTGTTTTTCTCAAAAATCATAGTGCATTGGTGACAAGTAAGATATAGGGCCTAGATATGTATATTATAGAGACAAGGACTATAACTACTGCACTGAAAATTCAGCAACTCAAGGCAAGTAGTTATTGATTTATTGATCAAATATTGGTTTTCCCTAATTTTTGACTGTAACTCCACAACTGCTGTCTGTGCTGAAATAAAATTTCCAGTGTAGCAGTTGTAGTCCTTGCCCCTATAATATACATATCTTACTTGTCATTAATGCTCTATAATTTTTGAGAAAAATGTAAAAATAGGCACAAAATTGGGCAGGGGTGTAGTACCCCGTTATCCAAATGATTTGATCGAGTAATTTATCAACTACCATGTATCCACGACAACACAATGCTATAGGGACTGTGCAATAATTATGTCTACACCCAGGGTGATGTCTACACCCTGGGCCCTTAATTACTTAGTAACTCGGGGTCTGAAACAGTAACTTGGACCCCGAGATAGTAACTCGACTTTAAGTAACTCGGGCCCCGACTTAGTAACTCTGGGTCTGAGATAGTAACTTGGGGCCTCGACTTAGTAACTCGGGGTCCGAGATAGTAACTCGGGGCCTCGTCTTATTAACTCGGGGTCCAAGATTGTAACTCGGGCCTCGACTTAGTAACTCGGGTCTGAGATAGTAACACGGACCTCGACTTAGTAACTCGGGTCTGAGATAGTAACTTGGGGCCTCAACTTAGTAACTTGGTATCTGAAATAGTAACACGGACCCCAAGATAGTAACTCGGGGTCCGAGATAGTAATCCAGGCCCCCGACTTTATAACTCGGGGTCCGGGATAGTAACTCAGGGTCCGAGATAGTAAGTCGGGGGCCCGACTTAGTAACTCGGAGTCCGAGATAGTAATCGGGGCCCCAAGATACTACTTTGGGATCCGAGATAGTAGCTCAAGGTCCCGAGATACTAATTCAGGGTCTGATATAGTAACTCGGGCCCCAACTTAATAACACGGGGCCCTTAGATAGTAACTCAGGGTTCCAACTTAATATCTTGGGGTCAGAGATATAATAACTCGGGGTCCGAGATAGTAACTCGGGGCCTCAACTTAGTAACTCGGGGTCTGAGATAGTAACACGGACAACGAGATAGTAACTCGGGGTCTGAGTTAGTAACTTGGGGCCCCAACTTAGTAACTTGGGGCCCCAACTTAGTAACTCAGGTACCGAGATAGTAACTCAGGGCTTCAACTTAGTAACTCGGGGTCTGAGATAGTAACACGGACAACGAGATAGTAACTCGGGTCTGAGTTACTAACTTGGGGGCCCCAACTTAGTAACTTAGGGCCCCAACTTAGTAACTCGGGGTCCGAAATAGTAACTCGGGCCCCGACTTAGTAACTCGGGGTCTGAGATAGTAAACCGGGGCCTCGACTTAGTAACTCGGGGTCCGAGATAGTAACTCAGGGCCTCGACTTATTAACTCGGGTCTGAGATAGTAACACGCACCCCGAGATTGTAACTCGGGGTCCGAGATAGTAACTCGGGGCCCCGACATAGTAATTGGTGGTTAGAGATAGTAACTCGGGGCCTCAACTTAGTAACTTGGGGTCTGAGATAGTAACACGGACCCCGAGATAGTAACCCGGGGTCCCAGATAGTAACTCGGGCGTCGACTTAGTAACTCGGGTCTGAGATAATAACACGGACCCGGAGATTGTAACTCGGGGTCCAAGATAGTAACTCAGGGCCCCGACGTAGTAACTGGCGGTCAGAGATAGTAACTCAGGGCCTCGACTTAGTAACTCGGGGTCCGAGATAGTAACTCGGGGCCCGACTTATTAACTCGGGGTCCGAGATAGTAACTTGGGGCCTCGACTTAATAACTCGGGGTCTGAAACAGTAACACAGACCCGAGATAGTAACTCGGGGTCTGAGATAGTAATTCAGGACCCCCAATTAGTATCTCGGGCCCCAAGTTACTATCTCGGACTCCGAGTTACTAAGTCGGGGCCCGAATTACTACCTCGGACCCCAAGTTCATATCTTGGGTCTGTGTTACTATCTCAGATACCAAGTTACTAAGTTGAGGCCCCAAGTTACTATCTTGGACCCTGAGGTACTAAGTCGAGGCCCTGAGTTACTATCTCTGACCCCCAGTTACTACGTCGGGGCCCTGAGTTACTATCTTGGACCCCAAGTTACAATATCAGGGTCCGTGTTATTATTTCAGACCCGAGTTACTAAGTCGAGGCCTGAGTTACTATCTCGGACCCTGGTTACTATCTTGGGGTCTGTGTTACTATCTCAGACCCCAAGTTACTATCGCGGGGCCACAGGTGCCCCAAGTCACTATCTCAGACCCTGAGTTACAATCTCTGGGTGCGTGTTACTATTTCAGACCTGAGTTAATAAGTCGAGGCCCTGAGTTACTATCACGGACCCTGAGTTACTAAGTCGAGGCCCTGAGTTACTATCTCAGACCCTGAGTTACTAAGTCGGGGTCGAGTTACTATCTCAGACCCAAGTTACTAAGTCGAGGCCCTGAATTACTATCTCGGACCCCGAGTTACTACCTCGTACCCCGAGTTACTAAGTCGGGGCCCTGAATTACTATCTCAGACCCGAGTTACTATCTCGGGGTCCGTGTTACTGTTTCAGACCCCGGGTTATTAAGTCGAGGCCCCAAGTTACTATCTCGGACCCCGAGTTACTATCTCGGGGTCAGTGTTACTATCTCAGACCCCGAGTTACTAAGTCGAGGCCCCGACTTACTATCTCTAACCCCGAGTTACTATCCCGGACCCTGAGTTATAAAGTCCGGGGCCCGAATTACTATCTCGGACCCCGAGTTACTATATAGGGTCCGTGTTACTATCTCGGATACCAAGTTACTAAGTTGAGGCCCCAAGTTACTATCTCGGACCCCGAGTTACTAAGTCAAGGCCCGACTTACTATCTCGGACCCTGAGTTACTAGGTCGGGGCCCTGAATTACTATCTCAGACCCCGAGTTACTATCTCGCGGTCCGTGTTACTGTTTCAGACCCCAAGTTATTAAGTCGAGGCCCCAAGTTACTATCTCTGACCTGAGTTAATAAGTCGGGGCCCTGAGTTACTATCTCGGACCCCGAGTTACTAAGTCGAGGCACCGAGTTACTAAGTCGAGGCCCCGAGTTACTGTCTTAGACCCTGAGTTACTAAGTCGAGGCCCCAAGTTACTATCTCGGACCCCGAGTACTATCTTGGACCCAGAGTTACTAAGTCTGAGATACTATCTGGCCTATCTTGGACCCAAGATACTAAATCCGGGCCCGAGTTACTAACTCAGATATCGAGTTACTAAGTCGGGGCCCGAGTTACTATCTTGGACCCTGAGTTACTATCTCGGGTCCCGAATTGAGGCCCCGGGTTACTAAGTCGGGCCCTGAGTTACTATCTCGGACCCGAGTTACTAAGTCGGGCCCGAGTTACAGTCGGGCCCTGAGTTACTATCTCGGACACACAAGTTTTAAGGTGTATTTTGGACGAAAAGAATTCCCCGTTTCATCTCTACATAATCATATGACCTATTTTTTCGCGATTGCACGAACAAGTATACGTAATTCGTGGCAACACTGATTAGTGTATATTTCTATGCTGGGCTTTTTTCATGAGCCACTCCCGCCTAGGCGGAAGTACCTATACACCCTACGCAAGTCAATTGAAGCCGTACAATTTATCGCTAATTTACGACCATAAAATTTAGACACTTCTCTTGTCTGTATTAGCATCAACTCTCTCATGTCACGTTTTCATGTCAGAAATTAACATAACTCCCGAAACCGAAAACAGAAATTATCTTCGTTCAACTTTTCAGTAGGCAACAAAAGACTAGAATAAACACTCTAGTGTATGCCACAACTTTATCATGCTCACAAGTGAAACAGGACATTGAAGTTCATGATTCCCATTGTGCTACATGTGTATACCACACTCTCATGTGTACAACAATATTATCACTATAGATGATTTCCATTGTGCTATACAACATTCCCATGTATACTACAACTTTTATCACAGGTGGAACAGAGTACTATAGATGATTTCCATTGTGCAATACAACACTCCCATGTATACTACAACTTTATCATGGGTGGAACAGAGTACAAAGATGATTTCCATTGAGCTATACAACACTCCCATGTATAGTATACTACAACTTTATCATGGGTGGAACAGAGTACTGTAGATGATTTCCATTGAGCTATACAACACTCCCATGTATACTACAACTTTATCATGGGTGGAACAGAGCACAAAGATGATTTCCATTGAGCTATACAACACTCCCATGTATACTACAACTTTATCATGGGTGGAACAGAGTACTGTAGATGATTTCCATTGAGCTATACAACACTCCCATGTATACTACAACTTTATCATGGGTGGAACAGAGTACTGTAGATGATTTCCATTGAGCTATACAACACTCCCATGTATACTACAACTTTATCATGGGTGGAACAGAGCACAAAGATGATTTCCATTGAGCTATACAACACTCCCATGTATACTACAACTTTATCATGGGTGGAACAGAGTACTGTAGATGATTTCCATTGAGCTATACAACACTCCCATGTATACTACAACTTTATCATGGGTGGAACAGAGCACAAAGATGATTTCCATTGAGCTATTCAACACTCCCATGTATACTACAACTTTATCATGGGTGGAACAGAGTACTATAGATGATTTCCATTGAGCTATACAACACTCCCATGTATACTACAACTTTATCATGGGTGGAACAGAGCACAAAGATGATTTCCATTGAGCTATACAACACTCCCATGTATACTACAACTTTATCATGGGTGGAACAGAGCACAAAGATGATTTCCATTGAGCTATACAACACTCCCATGTATACTACAACTTTATCATGGGTGGAACAGAGTACTGTAGATGATTTCCATTGAGCTATACAACACTCCCATGTATACTACAACTTTATCATGGGTGGAACAGAGTACTGTAGATGATTTCCATTGAGCTATACAACACTCCCATGTATACTACAACTTTATCATGGGTGGAACAGAGTACAAAGATGATTTCCATTGAGCTATACAACACTCCCATGTATACTACAACTTTATCATGGGTGGAACAGAGTACAAAGATGATTTCCATTGAGCTATACAACACTCCCATGTATACTACAACTTTATCATGGGTGGAACAGAGTACTATAGATGATTTCCATTGAGCTATACAACACACCCATGTATAATACAACTTTATCATGGGTGGAACAGAGCACAAAGATGATTTCCATTGAGCTATAAAACACTCCCATGTATACTACAACTTTATCATGGGTGGAACAGAGTACAAAGATGATTTCCATTGAGCTATACAACACTCCCATGTATACTACAACTTTATCATGGGTGGAACAGAGTACTGTAGATGATTTCCATTGAGCTATACAACACTCCCATGTATACTACCACTTTATCATGGGTGGAACAGAGCACAAAGATGATTTCCATTGAGCTATTCAACACTCCCATGTATACTACAACTTTATCATGGGTGGAACAGAGTACTATAGATGATTTCCATTGAGCTATACAACACTCCCATGTATACTACAACTTTATCATGGGTGGAACAGAGTACTGTAGATGATTTCCATTGAGCTATACAACACTCCCATGTATACTACAACTTTATCATGGGTGGAACAGAGTACTATAGATGATTTCCATTGAGCTATACAACACTCCCATGTATACTACAACTTTATCATGGGTGGAACAGGACACTATCTATTGTGCTATATAATGTAAATTATTTGTAGTATCCTGTCCCTCCTGTGACAAAGTTGTGGTATACAAGGGAATGTTGTATAGCACAATTAAAATTATGATTTAGGTGTCCCTTCCCACCCGTGACAAAGTTGTGGTATACAAGGGAATGTTGTATTGTTTAAATCAAATCATCTTTACTATCCTATCCCACCTGTGACAAAGTTGCGGTGTTCATGGGTATCTTGTAAAGCACAATTTTAATCTTCTATATTTTACCCACATGTAACATTTATGTTTTTTGTGTTTTATATTTTAAAGAATGGTGCAAACTTCATGAAGTAAATGAACATGTGAAGCCATTGGCTGCGAGTTCGGGTGTCAGGGCATCTGATGTTTTGCAATTGATCTTCCTAGAGGTGAGTTAAGGTTTACACTATATGTTTTGGGCAGAATTTTCGGCCGAATGTTAAATAAGTTTAGCTTAGATTTGCAAGTTTCATAAATGAAAATTTGCAATTATTTCTTGATATTTCTTGATTTATTTTTTAATATATCTAAGCAATAGTTTTGCCATTTTAACCCTCCCAAAAACCATCATGCAAATGGGGTGGAAATGACACTACTTATATCAATCATTGGGATTTCCTTAATAAAACCAATACCATTCCTCATGTGTGTCAGCTTTACTTGTCTCAATATTCGAATGCAAATGCTGCTAGTTCATGCTACCATCTAACTCGCCTTATGAAAGACGTACATAGAACATATTGACCATTTTAGGTGGCATTTTGTCTATTTGTATTTTCAGATAGCTAACTCAAATACTACACCTTACAGATACAATAGCTAGCTATGTCAAATCCATTATGTTCATTTAACTTAAATCAGCAAAGAAAAGTGTTTAAATGGGATTTTGTGAATTTGCATAAGTCAAGAAGCTGTTTTGAAAAATCACATCCTGTACGATAATTTTAAAGCAATTCTGTGCACAACACCATAGTTAAGTTTGCCACCTTAAATATCTACCGTATATAATTTTTAAAAATTCTGTGACTTATTTATAATTCTATTACTCTTACGACCCATTATTCAAAATCGCGCACTGTGATTTGTTAAAACACGTCACATGAGAGCCCATTATTCTGCAATAATGGGTCAAGCGCCGTAACACACTCTACGCACAGCATTACGCTGTGCAATATTTCCGCGATACACGCTCCACCTTGAAGTAAACAACTGAAAATATTTGTGCCAAAAAATGATATTTTCTCTTTAAATCGCACTATTTTCTGGTAATAGAATAGAAATAAAGGGTGCAGCATTATCCTTTACACGCAAATAATGTGTCCTTGGCAGTAAAAACGTCTAAATAATGGGTGAGGACACATTATTTGGGTGTAAAGGATAATGCATTACCCTTTATTTCTTAAATAAAAGGAAGGTCTGAAAATGTTGTGTTAATTATTATTAATATTCATGTTATTCTCATTAATAACTTTTCTGCAGGCACTAGCACTGTCTAAGGAGTAAGGATTCCTTCAATAGTTTGCAGATTGAAGCAGCCTTTTAACAGGCAACAACACAAAGAACAAGAGAGTATAGAGAATCAAGAATGCAGCAAATAAGAACTGCCCTGAAGTCTTTGGATGTCATTATTGGAACTTAATAACAATCCATTGCCATAGTCCATTTGGGACAAGATCAAGGCACAAACCACCAGATAGTAGATGCCATGGTCCTTGAAACCAATTGATATTTTATGTAGTTGCTAATTTATAATAGATTACAGGGATACAATGTATATGATATGTGCAGCCACTGTCATCTGTGTATCAAATATAACACAGAGGTTGCATACTGGATTGCAGAGCTGGATTGATGGAATCATCGCCAACTGTTAGCATAGCAGGAGATAAGCTATGTGTATGATAATTTGATGCGCCAATAGAAAACTCTATCTCCTCATCATTTAGCTTCCAGAGATTTTATGGTCATCCAGTGTTTTATTCAGTGATGCTAGATGAGGCTGTTTTCATGGAGTTTGGATAAGATACATTAAAATATCTGTATAACTGAATGTCATCACCGTAACATATAGAGAGGTTTCTTGATTGACAAGTGTATAATATTATGGTGAATGACATACATGTAACAGGGCCAATCATGGATCCTTGTGACAGGCTTTGTCGTCTAGATTTTAAAGGGAGTGGTTACTCACTCTCTAGTATGATGCTAGGCGAGTGGTCAAATCATTCTCTAGCATGATTGCTAGGAGAGCTGTTAACATTGTATTTGAACACAGATATTGGAACATCTGTGATTTGAAGTGAGGATGTTTATGTGAGCTGGCTATCTGGTGAATATAACTGGTATTACCATATAGTCACATAACAGTAAAAAAAATAATTCTTAAGGTTGGTCTTAACCCTCAGGGAATTATGGGCCTCATAACTGCTAAATTTTTGGTCTTTTAAAATGACAAAGACTTGATGAATTCATATGCGAGGTCAAATTTGGGCAAAAATGCTCAGTTATGGAGAAAATTAAAAAACAATTTTACCCAAATTTTCATGGGCATTGTACCAAAAAAATTCTTTACAAAATTAATTTTTTTAAACCTATTTTTTATTCATTTTTTTAAATTTTGACCAACTTTGAGAAATTTTTACCAAAACTGGTTGAAAAATGCTCAATTTTGCCGGAAAAAAAAACATGAAAAAAAAGCCTGATTTTTCGCTCAATTTTCATTTTTTTTTGGTGAAGTTGATCAAAATTTAAAAAAGTAAATGGTCCTAGATATCTATACGCTGGCGAAGTTACGTAATAATCGGATTAACTACCATAGCAATAGGTACAAACAATTTTTGATTATATCGCGCTGCACTACTACGTTCATGCGGTACCTCTGCATTGAACCATAGATGTCAAAGAAATGCTAATCACTTGCACCTGTAAGATTAGTCTCTTTGAAAAGAGCGGTATTGTATTCAATCTACTATATGATTGACGACAGGTGATGAGTGCAACCTGCTTGTAGTGCAGCGCGGTATATTCAAAATTGTTTGCACCTATTGCTATGGTAGTTAATCCGATTAATTACGTAACTTCGCCAGCGTATATCTAGTTTTTTAAAAATAAAATTTTTTACTGAAGAATGTTTTTGTTGTTGCCAAAAATAATTTGGGTAAAAAAATTGGTTTGAATGTAAAGGTTTCTTGATCAATTTTCATTAACACAGCAATGAAATTCAGACATGGAACTTTCATAACTTTCAGCTAACTCCAATTAGGCTGGAATTAGCAAAGTCAAACACTGAAAGGGATGCAAATTATTATAATTATATTCTCACAGTACAGGGTGTCCCAGAAAACATCTCCAGAAATAGACAATATCATCAAAATATTTTAAAAGCAGTGGGTAGCTCATTGTGCACATTATACACAAATTTTATTTTAATTCGGTTGGCTGGATGCAAAGAAATGAGTGATTGATCACACAATGCACACATCAACAACTCATTCCAAGTTTGATTAACAGGCACTTTTGTCACACTTGCTCACCCCTTCGTAAAGTTTGTGTATCTCATTCAATTCAGTCCTCTGATCTATTTTATACGATGGTATTATGTTACTCATGCTTGCACTGAAGGTGAAAAACGTGAGTGAATATAACATTTGATCTGCCTTTACTTTGATACACAGTGCCTGAATTGTAAGAAACTTAACATGGATTGCAGAAATTGGATAGCTATACAATTAACAGATTTAATTCTTTACGCAATATGTTAAACTTTCAAAACCCAAGAAATACATGATTAAGCTTAGAGCTTCTAATTTTTATACTGTGCTATATTATGTTTAATGTTTTAATTTTTAAGTTAAAACTTTGCATTCATGGCAATATTTGAAGCAACATTTTGTCCAAGAAAACTTTGGTTTTGTAAGCTTTCCAGCTTTAATTCTTTGTGTTGTGCAATATGTTATATTGCAACTTTCCAAAGAACATGTGAGCCAAGAATGACAATGATCAAGTGCTTGTACATCTTTACGTGTAATTTTTGATACCATGCAACATTATGTTCAAATTTTAAAAGATTTACATTTTACATAGCCATTTCTTGGAAAATTCCAAAACATTAATTATTGTGTGAGAAAACTTTTTTGTCAGCTGGAATTCTTTATACAATAATTCTTTATGCAATAATTATATTAATATTAACGAAAAATATATTTACAAGTACCAAGCACCATTTTAGATTCAAGCTTTAATATCACATAGTATTTTCACATTTTAACAAAAGTTTATTACATGTTTAGCAAAACACAGATTGTGTAAGAAGAATAAAAAGAATTTCACCAAACAAAACACAAAGTCAATTGATAAGCATTAGTGTGCATTGTGTTGAATGATCTTTCTTTCAAACTTAATGAAATGAATTGAGATGTATGTTATGTAATCGCTCATATCTTTGCAATCAGTCAACCGATTCAAGTGTGTAAGATGCAGAATAAGAGGGGCTACATGCTGTTTTTATGTTTTGGATTTGGATGCTTATTTGTCAGCTTATGTCAAAATTCATTCACCTTGTAATCTTTTTTCTGGAACACCCTGTATATTAATTTAATTTGCTAGGTAACAGTAAGGAACTTCTTTAAAAGTTTTGCAAATTTCAATCTGCATAATTAATTAGAGCTAATTTTGACTTGTCCAAAAAATTAGTCATAATTGAAAATTATGCAGATTGAAATTAGCAAAAAGTTAAATGTAATGTGTTTCTAGATAGCCCTTACAGCTACCCACATTGCAACATTATAACATTTCCATTAGAGATAGAATTTAACTTCTTTTCCACAAAATGTTAGTTTTCACTGTCAGATATGTCCTCTTTAAATTTGGCCTGAGCAAATGATGCAATAAAAAGAAAATCACTGTATAATACCAGCACATAAGCCGCCAATGTGAGCCACTCCTTCAAATGTGACTGGTGTCGGTCCTGCACGCCTTGTATGGAGAGTATTGTGAACATTGTGTGTTAAGTTTTGAAAAACATGAGGTTGTTCTCCTCAGCAAATGTTACAATATGACCTGATTTAAAAAAAAAAAAATTGTCAAATCAGCAGTTTTTAGGTAAAAAAAATCCCTTAAGATGGGTAGGGGTTTCAGATTGCCATCAGCACACCCCTGTTAAAATTAAATTTGAGCCCCCCTCCCCCCAACATTTTTTGTTTCAAATGAATGAGCATCAAGTCAGAGTGAGAATCTTGGATAAATCTGCCATATATGATTAAAAGTAAGTTTTATTCAAAGTGTCATATTAAGGGGACTGTGTATTCTCAGAAATGCATTAATTAAAAGTGCTGTAACTTTAAATTAAACAAAATTTAATGCAAGTATATATTTTTGTTATGCAAAAAGTATTTTTTGAAGAAACTTCAAAAAGCACATTGTTTTGCCTTAAATTATTTGGAACACACTGTACCCAAATTTGGATTTCATGGTTTTTTTTTTGTAATTAGACACTCCATTCATGGAACGGTTTTTCATGATTTGGATATTAGTCTTATTTTTGAATTTTTGAATTTTCGTCTTATTTGGTCAATAATTCAAAATAAGGCCTAAGCGCGAGTCTAGGTTACAAAAAAAAACACAAAATCCAAATTTTGGATTTTTCCTTCCTATAGTGCATGTGTTCCAAACAATTTTAGGCAAAATCATGAGGTTTTTTCTTATTTTCTTCAAAATTGTTCTTTTCACCCCAAATTTGTATTTATATTTAGATAATTTCCTTTCCAAAAATGTATACTTTTATCTTGGATTAGTAACTTTTGGGCCATTCCATTTAAAATCCACACCACCCCTGTGGAAGATTTAGCTAAAGTCTTTCAAAGAGGGAGTATGAGTTTTGAATAGAATAAACCATTGGGTAACTTCATTTGAAATACTCACTCCAGCTGTGGAAGATATAGGTAAAGCCATAATACAGAGGGGAGTATGGGTTTCAAAATGATAAACCCTGACCAGTTAGGCAGTTACATTTGAAAAATATACTCCCCTGTAGATTTCAACTGGAATACTAGCCCATTATGCATTTCTGAGAATGCACAGTCCCTTTCAGGCGGTACTACACCCCTAGCCAATTTTTTTTTGCCTATTTTGTGTTTTTCTCGAAAATTATAGCGCATTGGTGATAAGTAAGATATGTATATTATAGGGGCAAGGACTACAACTACTGCACTGAAAATTCAGCAACTCAAGGCAAGTAGTTATTGATTTATTGATAAAATATTGGTTTTCCCTCATTTGTGACTGTAACTCCACAACTGTTGTCTGTGCTGAAATAAAATTTCCAGTGTAGCAGTTGTAGCCCTTCCCCCTATAATATACATATCTTACTTGTCACCGATGCTCTATAATTTTGAGAAAAATGCAAAAATAGGCATTAAAATTGGGCAGGGGTGTAGTACCCTTTAAATATAATAAATTAAATGAAAATATAAATCAATTGAAAACATACCAGTTACATTAAATATCATTGAAAAATAAAGTTATCTATTACTTGACTGAGTTTGTGTACCAAACCAAATTTGATTGATGGGAACAAAGAAAAATATTGTTAGTAAATTGCATGTGTATGTATATTGTGACATGCATAAAAACAGATGGTTGAGTGGTTCTAATAATTGCACAAGTACATGATTGCTATTATTGTATGTAAACGAGAAATTATGTAACTTTTAGTATTTCAATTTTAAGTGTTCTATTATGATGCTATAATAATAAACAGTTCAAGAGAGAAATTAAACATTAGCCAGTGTAATTATTGCATGTTTTACTGTCTCTTACCAGGTATCATGACTATCATCAGGGTTATAAATATATTCACCAGTGTTGCAATATGTCGGCAAAATTCATGACAAATTTTTTTTTTTTTTTTTGAAAAAGGCACAAAAATCACGGAAAAGTTCAGGGAGGAGACTGGATGTGATATGTCTATTTTTGACATCACTATTGGGTCACTATCATGAAATCTTCACAAATAATTAATTCTAAATCATAAAATGTGTTATGTGTTTGCTAAATCAAAAATAATTATGTTATTCCAAAACCACTTTCAGCATTGTAGTTTCGTAAGGCTTGTGCTTTCATAATGCGTGTCCTGTACTGCCTTGAAAAGTCATGAATTTTGGTTTAAATTACAAACATTTCATAAATAAATGTGGAATGTATTGTTAATTGAAATTCAAAGAGAAAGTGACCATCCAAACTTGTTAAAGACAGGCATTCAAGAAGGAAGCAATATATCAGATCAATAATGGGTGTTTGGAGGCCAATGGAAGTACTATGACTACCACAAACAAAATTGATGGATACAAATGAAAACCCAGCCCATCCCCAACATGCCATTAAACCTAGAATCCGTACCCTAAAAACCCAACCTGAATTACCTTAAACCCCAAACAGTACCCTTAAACCCAACAAACACGTACCCTTAAAGCCTAACTACTTGTACCCTTAAACCCTAACACGTACCCTTAACCTCCAAAACGCAGGACTAACCTTAAACCCCAACACTTACCCTTAAACCCAAACATGTACCTTTAAAATTCCCAACAAGTTAGCCCTAACCTTTAAACCCAAACCCAACCTACCTGTATCCTTCCTTAACCCCCAACATGTAGGCCCTGGTCCCCAAACTATATGTACCTATATGTCCAACAAGTCAGACCTACCCTTTAAACCCAAACCCAACCTGTAGGCCTACCCTTAAACCCCAACACGTAGGTACCATTATTCCCCAAACTGCACCTTTAAACCCCAACACGTAGGCCAAGGCCTATCCTTAAACCCAACCTGAACTGCCTTGAACCCCAACCAGTCCCTGAAACCCAACATACAAACATGTACCCTTAAAGCCCAACCGCATGTACCCTTAAACCCCGACATGTACCCTTAACCCCCAAACGTAGGCATACCCTTAGAGCCCAACATTTACCCTTAAACCCCAACATGTACGTGTACCTTAAAAACTCCCACAAGTCAGACCTGCCCTTTAAACCCAAACCCAACCTGTAGGCCTATACCCTTCCCTAAACCCCAACATGTAGGCCCTTGTCCCCAAACTGTAGACCTATACGTAGGCCTAACCCCAACATATGTACCTTTAAAACTCTAACCTAAAGTCAGGCTTGCCTTTAAAACCCAAACCCAACCTGTAGGCCTACCCTTAAACCCCAATATGAAGGCCCTGCCCTAAATCCCCAACCTGTACCTGTAGCTGTAAACCACAACACATGCCCTTAAACCCCATGACATCTACGAAACTCCAACATGTACCCTTTAAACTCCAAACCAACCCCCTGAAACCCATGTAGGGCCGCGTACCTTTAAAATGCCCCCATCCATTACCTGACACACAATGACAGGCCAGATCATTTTGGAATTTGGAAACCGCATAGGCTTAATTCTGTGGCATAGTTTAAAAACACTGAAATATTGTCTAAAAACGTGACAACAGCGAGCAGGAAATTGTGCATACTATTTGCCACCGTTTTCCTATTGTTTTTCTGTGCCTTTTATGAAGTATAATATTGCAAGATGCCCAAAACACACGTGCCTCCTATTTTTCTGTAGGCCAATGCTCTTTAGCCTGGCTTCAACATTTTGTTTGAGCTTGGTCATATCAAGACCCAAGCGTGTCTCGCACGGAACGACCATTTAAACAAACAAACGAAAGTAGGCCTAAATATTATACCACCTATGGCTAGAATTTTCTTTGGATGTGGGGGATCCAAATTTACAAAAAGTGAGCGTCAATGAAATTGCGACCCCCCCCCCCCCCCCTCACCGATACACCTACTTACCCCTACGCTAAAATTTTATTGAAATCAGTCTTTTTGAATAAATTAAACACACTATCTGTGGTCATTTGTGACTCTCTATATTTTGGTCATCAATTTGTTTTTCTTTAAAACCTCCCCTGCCCCCCCTCCGTATAATTGGGACCCACCCCCTTTCCGAAGAAAATGAGAGCCCCCTAAGCCCTAAACACAGATCCCATGCAAGTATCAATCCGGAGCAGACGCCAGTACCAATCTGTTAAATACAGCCTTGGATACCTTCATCAAATGAACGGGTTATTTTCTCCTAACATTATGCAAATACGAAAATACCAACATGCAAATTAACCTCAATGCACACCGAGTGTATATAAGTACTATCACCATGATATCATAGTATACTACGACTCTGTCACGGTCAAAACGTGATGAACCACTGGTTTTTCATGGCAACGGGATCATCGCGCAGCACCGGGCAGGCATGATGCTTGGTTGGGCCAGCAGTGCCAGGCTTAAACAAAAATGCTCAAGCCAGGCTAAAAAGCGTAGTAATCATGATGATATAAATTATAAGCATGCTGGCCAATATGGAAAAATAGGGCCTACAGATTTGAAGATACAGTGCAAGGAAAACTTGAGCTCTATTTTTGCTGTCAGCCACCGGTACGTACGGTAAAGTCTTTGGTGGGTCAAGAGAAAATTCTGATTTTAAGCCAATAAAATTGTAATCACATTTATAAAACCTATAAAACCTACTTACCAGGTGTAAACCATAATGGTAGAACTATTCATCCATTTAAATC
The DNA here is from genome assembly GCF_039555335.1 of Amphiura filiformis. Classification (NCBI taxonomy): domain Eukaryota; kingdom Metazoa; phylum Echinodermata; class Ophiuroidea; order Amphilepidida; family Amphiuridae; genus Amphiura; species Amphiura filiformis. The sequence goes on along the minus strand of NC_092641.1, from coordinate 6,242,399 downwards.
CAAGTATACAATATATCCAGGTCCACTTGTAAACATGAGAATATAAACTCGGCGTGCAATAATCATGACATGATTGATGCAACTCATTCACGCATTCAGAAAATCTGCATCTTGTTGGGCAAGAGTGAACGTACACACGTAGGGCCTGCACGTCTCACGCATGCATAATTACGATAGCCAAGTATTCAACATGAATATATATGCTATTGTTCTCCAGATAATGTCACGATATAAAAATAAAGTTTCATGTAAAAATACATTCTGTAGCAAAAATCAACAGTACCGCAGCCGCAGTCAACGGTCAAATTAATCAATTAATCAAGGGGCCCCGGAATATGGATAACAAAAATGCACTGTATCCACGCCAATGACGTCATGTAGTCGGGATTCGCCCATTATTATTGAGGGATGACGACTAAATAAATTGAAATATTCGAAAATTTCCAGCAAATAATACGGAGGAAAAATAGCATTTTGTACAAAAAAACGGTAATGAATGACAATAAGTGGAAGAACGCGCCCTCGGAAAATACCTCGGCCCAAAACAAAACCCTCCAATTTCACACAATGACCTCAAAATAGATGGTGCGCAGTTATTATTATTTAAATTGCCTTGAGTTGCAAGCAACAGCAAGGAGCTACTTACTCAATAACACAAAATACTAGTGCATTGGTTTTGTTTCATACACTCTTTTATAGCGAGAACCAATCAGATTTAAAGTTGGTAAAAGTTGGACCATGCACTCCATGTACTAGAACTACGTGCAGTGTTTCGGACGCGTTCAATTTTCTTGCTGGTTGATGCATATAGTTTTGCTTGTATTTGCCAGCATTTTGCTCGAGTAATTGTCAAAATAATGCACTTAGACACCGGGATGCGTCTAATGAGACGCAACAACATCTCAGTAAGCGTGCATTATGCAAAATTTCAATAAATTCTTTCCTATAGGACTAAAAATATACTAAAAATGAACGATAACACTTTTGTTCACAAGACATAAAGTTCACCCATATTAAGAATACAACCTTCTTCAACAGAATAATCCAGTTTGTCGACAGATTTGTTGATCAACTGGACGACTCTTGACTTGTGACCTCAGAACTGGATCCTAGATTCTTGGTAAGTTGTAGCGCACCGTTCCTATTCATAAGAAAGTTGGTTAGCCCGAATAACAACTTGGAATCCTTTCTCTCTGTATGGGTCTACAATTTTGGAAAAAAGTACTTGCAACACTTGGTACACGTGCAGTAGCGTAGCCAGCGGGTTTGGGAGGGGGGAGGAAAGTGCCCCCTGACAAAAAAAAGTGCCCCTCTGACAAAAATGAAAGAGAACATCTGGAGGTCAAAGTAAAAGAAAAGGGACAAAGAGCCCCTTTTCAACCAAAATTCACCCCGATCATGGGCCAAATATGCAATTGCTTGCGCGCTGCTCGCGCGCATTCCTACAATAAAGCTCTTTTCATCTCGATCATGGGCGAAAATTGTGTAAAATACAAAAACTTTGCGCGCTATTGTCCCAATAAAGCCTTTTTAGACGCCCGAAGACATCAGTCTATCTACAAACAAAACCGTTATATGTATTGTATGATGTAACTGCATTTTTTTCGTCTATGCTCCCAAAATCGCAAGTTGACCATCCACCACAAACCAGCCGTAAAGTCAGCCCCGGTCAATTTTGTTTTTATTTCGTATTTATAAAATATATATCATAAGCTTTATAATGGTATATCATTTGACTTCAAACGATATCCAGAATGGTGTGTTGAACTTTGCTCCTTCAACAAAATGGTACCTTGTTTCGGTTTTACATGTGTCTGTTTTTCCACATTGCTGGTAATAAATATCAAACAGTCATAATTGGCAATCATTTCCAAGTCAACGAGTTTCAGGAATGTCCTCTCATTGTTAATGCTGGTTATACATACCTAGACAAAATAAAATGCTTTGTAACCCACCACTTGAATAGGATTTAGCCAAAGCAAGCAAAGACTAGAGCTATTTAAGAATTCTATAGACATAGAAGCTTATTATCCGCTTCAACAATAGGATTATTGATTGGTTTAAAAAGTGTTTGACTGGTAATATCAAAATGAGATACATGTAGCACCAATTTGAGGTACCTATGAAACCGACCTTCATGCACACACTCTAACTCAGAATACATTATTGACCCATTATAAGCGAAATGCAAGAGGTCACGCTTGGTATTATAATGGGATAACCCAGCTGTTAAAATACCTTTAATTGTCGTATTAGGCATTATAAAGGCGAAACAAATGATGTCATATTAAAAATACACAATCAAGACTTCAAAAACCCCATTCAATTCAATATATGTACAAAATCTGAATTCTAGCATTTCGAAAAAGTAGTCCACTTTTGGGGCTTGTATCTAGTAAACTAAAATACTCTCCATAATATTATTTTTTCATTTAATTAGCCTTGAATCAAACTAGTTTACCTGTAAAAATATGTTTTAAAGCTCTGAAGGTTTTATTTGTTTGTGTGGTGTGTAGGGTGTAGTATGGGGTGTGGGGTGGGTGGTGGTGGGAGGTGTCAAAAAGTGGGTAGAAGCACATTTTTAATTTTTAACCAATCATTTTTTTAAACTTCTTCTATATTCGTTAAGGGTGTTAATTTAACACCTGCATGCAATGCACAACTTGGGACACTTGCTCAACCTTCAAAACATAAAAGGAATCTGCTTACCCTCGTGAAAACGAATGAAAAGGAATTACCCTCGTTTTCCTCTGTCTGTCACGTACGTTTTCTCAGATAAACCGTGTAAACATGTTGAGGTCTTTCACATGACGCATTTCAACAAATCACAGTGCGTAATAAGCCCAATCGCCATTCTAACTTCCGGTTTTTGAGAGCAGTTTTAGGACACTTTGACCTCTGACATATCGGGAAAATTTACGTAATTATTATTAATTTTCTTATTATTGTCACAAATTGTGATCATTAAAAATACCAAATAATTAATTTATAAAACACTAATATTTTTTATATTTGTTTTAAATATTGTAAAACATTTTTAGATTATATTTTGTACGTACAAAAACCCAATATTTCTAAATTTTCTGAAAGGTCAAAGGACAAAGTGTCCTAAAACTGCAAAAACTGTCCTACAATGCATTGCAAACTTCCAATGCCGATTGGGCTTATTATGAATAGGGTAGGTAGGTAATAAAATGTAATGTAGTGTAATATAATGCAACGTATTGTAATAATGTAATGTAATGTAATGTAATGTAATGTAATGTAATGTAATGTAATGCGGTGAAATATGATTTAAATTATAATCTAATGTAATTTAGTGTAGTACAATTTAAGGGTTGACGAGGTATTGTTGGTCGAAGCAATCTAAAAATTGATTTTTATTATATAGATCAATATATTATTGAAAATTAACACCTTGATGTTTTGCAAAAGTTCAGTGTACAAATCGTATACTTTGCAAACTTGCTTAATTTATTGTTGTTAATGAGTTATGTACGTTTTACAAAAGTGTTGTTGTTTCAGCCCTCTTCACAACGTAACTCAAGAACCGCAGCACCTATAAAAGTATACTGTGATATTTTAACTCTCCTGTACGCTCGCTATGAATTGAGCAATGCAGTTTTTGCCAAAATTTACAACCATTCGTAAGATACTGTGAACTACCAAATCACAACAGTTTAAAATAATGAATAACCTTAATGTAGTGTAATGAAATTCAATCGAATGCAATGCAATGTGTAAATTAACACAATTACTAAAGTCAAACAACAACAACAAGAAAAAACAAACAAAGAACACACTTCATGGTTAGCATCTATTTCAAATTGTAGCAATTTGGTAGTTCACAGCATCTTGCGAATGGTAGTGAGCTTTGGCAAAAATTGCATTGATCATTTCATAGCGAGTATGTAGAAGAATTCAAATATCACAGATATACTTTTGTAGGTTCTGGGTTAAATACCACTAATAGGCCTGGACGATACATTGAAATACGACGAGTAACTATTTGTTTTCATGGCATCTGAAAAGACTGCATTAAAATCGCTGAAATTGATCAAGTTATTAGCCAAAAAAATACATTTTAGGGTTTGATACTTCAAAATGGTAAATTTTCTCTCATTATATGACAATTTTGTTTTAATAGTACCAAAATTCATACGCACGGCTTCGGTTTTTAATAAATATTCGCCCTACCATATTGCAACTTTCAGATTCGAGGGCGCACTGTCATTTTAAGGTGTTTACGGTTCAGGGGGTTAAAACAAGAAAAGTCTCAGGTCAACCTATGTTGAATTTTTGATCATTTGGCATCTAAATCATATAGTTTCACCTGATATTATTGGCATTGAACTGTGAGAGTTCTGAATATGAGAAACTTCCACCCGAAATTAGTAATTTTCCCATTGAAACCCGCGTAATACATAATTAGTGGTATTTAACCTATAGAAACACTGAATTCTATGGATCTGATATTCGTCATGGAGACTTTTCTAGCTATTTTTTTGCTTACATTTCTCAATATTTAACTGTATTTGCCCTGGCAAGAAAACGTGCATCTTCTTCGACTATTAAGGTATGGTTTTAGAACCCGTTAAGGTAATAACGGGTTGAGGAGGGGGGGGAGGGGGTGGTTACGGCTGGTTTCTGTGATTTCAGGGCTTCTAAATTCAACAACCTTCGCTTGCCTGCGTATACATATAGAAAGCTTAATGATGATGAAAAATCAATGTTGATGATCATATAGACATGCCATTAGACCCACATTCACATTTTGTTGGTGATTTCCTTGCCCTAAATATCGTACATAGGCCTATACGTGTAAATACAGTATAGGCCTAGGCTAGGCATTTTGCTTAAGCTTTAAGGCGCATGTAAGGCCTATAGTCACGTGTAAAATAAAACCTAGTCTTTGTGTACACGTTTTCTATGGGCCTCTACAGAAACCTGTATGGCCTCACTCTATCCTAACTCAAGTCGGAACCCTAACTTGATCTATAACTCTATTTTAAACCCATATCTAATCCTCGGACCTAGCCGTATCTCTATCCCTATCCACGAGCCTAGCCCTATAAAAATCCTATTCCTAATGCAAACCTGACCCTAATCAACACTATTCAGCAAGCCTAAATCGGAACACTAACCCTAAATCAATCTTAATCTGATCTGATCGTGCTAGGACAGGCTACAGATACGAATCTCCTGATATTATATAGTCCTAGGTTGAAGCAAAAGCAGCGAAACAGTCATCATACAGGGTGTCCGAAAATCATGAATCTTTTACTCGTCATGCAGTTTTCCAGAAATGTTCTTGTTAAAACATGTATTGCAAATGTCAATGTTTACATTCATGGCATTTTACCCGAGATTGGAGTACTTTTGTGCTTATATATATAGAAACACTGAATTCTGTGGATCTGATATTCGTCATGGAGACTTTTCTAGGTATTGTTTGCTTACATTTCTCAATATTTAACTGTATTTGCCCTGGCAAGAAAACGTGCATCTTCTTCGACTACTAAGGTATGTTTTTAGAACCCGTTCAGGTAGTAACGGGTTGGGGGGGGGTTACGGCTGGTTTCTGTGATTTCAGGGCTTCTAAATTCAACAACCTTCGCTTGCCTGCGTATACATATAGAAAGCTTAATGATGATGAAAAATCAATGTTGATGATCATATAGACATGCCACTTTGTTAGTTCAGTATAAAACAATGATTCATTGACATGAATTTTGACAAGAATGGGGTTTTCAGTCGGTGTTTCAGAAATGATAAAATCACTTTGTTGGCTAGAAGAGATGACAAATTTACTTACAAATTGTAGACTGAAACAGTTGCAAAGATCTATAGCAACGGCTCTCTTGAATAAAGGCATACATGACAAGAAGAAATGGCCAACAAAGATTGGAGGTTGGAAGTCAGCATTCAGCCAATTAACTGCATGCAGCATATTTCTTGTGGCCACATCATTAGTGTTTATACACCTTTATCCAAGAAAGCCATTATTTTAAATCAGAATGCAAGATGCTTCAACTGACCCAATACAGCTGGAGAGCTCATTTCTCCTTCCTAGAGATTTTATCATTTTGAAACAACGCTGATTAAAAACTTCAAAGAAAATCTCATTTTACGCCGAAATTAAGTTCTGCGAATCTTTATTTTGCACTGAATGATGGTTTCATGTGCGCCTGAAGGATCGGAGACAGAAAGGTAAAGGAAAACACCAAGAACTAAATCAACCATAACATTATTATCGAGAATGTTTTACATTATGTGGTAAAGTGCAACTTTTTCTGAAAGCATCATTTTTGGAAAATGTGATAATTTTGACCAAAAATTTTGTTTTTGCAAATGAAACAACTTTGGGAGGGTTGAAAAACGATTTCTCTATTCACAGCTTTTTGGATATTTCAAATCAACAAAATATATGTCAAGTTATGCAAAGAAATGTTTTGTAATTTTAGGGGGGAGTTATTTATTTTGAACCCTGTATTTAAATTTAACTTTCATTGCCAATTAAAACTAATTAAAGGATTGGGATTTAGCTGCAGTGCATTTGGCAAAACAGGATTATATTTTTGTTTAAGTAGCATAACGTTGGCTAAATGATTAGTTAGAATTCCTCAAGTAAAATTGGGATGTGGAGCTGCATGTAGCCCGAAAGCAAAGAAGATTTATGGAAGTTGATTGGTCTTCACAAGAGTACGCCATCTCACTCGATCTGATGCCAAGTGCGTTGCACCTTGCATTCCTTGGTTAGAAACCAGATTCATGTCATTAGTCCAAGATGTTGGTGGACGTCCTCTTCCTCGTTTGCCTTCCATAGCCCCTTGCAAATTCTGTTTTCCTGACAATATGGCCAAAGTACTTCAGCTTTCTCTCCATTATGCCGCTTCTGATGGTTAGACTTGTACCAATCTTGTCGAGGATCCAGGAATTTGTTCTCCTGTCTTTCCATGTCACTCGTAGAAGCCTCCTGTAACACCACATCTCAAAAGCATCTACTCTTTTCCTATCATTCTTGGTCATAGCCCAAGACTCACATCCATAAGTGCCAATGGAAAACAATGTTGCACGAAGCAGGTGTACCTTGAGGCCAATGGATAGGCCTCTGCTTTTCCATATGCTTGGCATGCCCTTGTCATACACTACTTCTTGAAACTAAATATTATAGTTGAAATCATTTCCATCTTAAAATACCACATACTTAGTTTTCTTTGCTTTTGATAATTAGTTTTAATTCTTGGACAAAGGGCTTCCGCCATTAAATCGGTAACTGACCTGACAGCGTATTAACGCTATATAGGCAGGCCACTGTCATTAAGTGATCAAATGAAAGTCATGTGAAAGCGCCTACTCGGACGAGAGGTACCTTTTGTTATAATACCACACAGGGGTGTGCTAGAGTTGTCGCATTCACACAAAAACACACTTTACCGTCGACATAGAATTATTGACCGCCCGTCTTAATTTAGGCGAGTTGTTGATCCATTACCCGTAACAACGTGTCATTGCTGGTATATAGGTCTATCTGTGTCACTTTCTATAAATAACTACTTCGCAGCTATTATGTTGTTATCATGGTTATATAGGCCTGTTCAATAAAAGCAAATGGATTTCTTAAGGGCTGGGGTATAAACGTTTGGACAGTATTTATTTTGGGACATCAGAGCACATCAGACATATCGAATTGCATTCTGAATACGAAGAATGTCATTCTGATATCAAATAATTTTGATTTTTGAAATTCGCAATTTAATACACATTTTATGGCAAATCATTAAAAATTGATATTTTTGATATTTAACAGTACTTGAAGTAAACTTTATAAATCTGATGATTTATACTTAAAGTGTATGTAGGTGGGATGAAAAGCCGACGATCAATTGAAAATTTTGACCTTTCGTATTGAAGATATGGATTTTTTCCCAAAACACCAAAAAAATTAGGTCTTTTGGGAAAAAATCCATATCTTCAATATGAAAGGTCAAAATTTTCAATTGACCGTCGGCTTTTCCTCCCTGCTACATACACTTTAAGAATATATCATTAGATTTATATAATTTACTTCTAGGACTGTTATATATCAAAATTTGAAAAATATCAAATTTTTATAATTTGTCATAAAATTTGTATTATATTGTGATTTTCAAAAATGAAAATTATTTGATATCAGAAAGACATGCTTCGTATTCAGAATGCAATTCGATAGGTCCGAGGTGCTCTCATGTCCCACAAAAATACTGTCGAAACGCAATAAACGCTCATTTTAGATCCCTTAATATCACGAATATCCATTTTAAAAACCAGGTCCAATTGAGGTAGTGAAGGAGGGTCGAGAGGTGAAAAGAGGAGAAGCGGATGGTGATCGAGATTGTGGGGCATGGTAGGGGAGGGGCGGAAGACCAAAAAGAAAGGAAGACGGGGAGAAGGAGAGAGAGGTAGAAGGAAAGCAATGCAGTTACATAGGCGTAGATCGGGGAGGGATGGGGAGGGGGGGGTATAAACCCCAATATTTTGCCAGGGGGATGGTCGATACAATCACCCCCCTCCCCCCCATAGTGACGCCTGTGTATTGGTTTCTGTCAAAATAACCTCATATTTGGTCATTTTAGCCACAAAATGCAATTTTTTGCGCTTCGCGCGAATTAATTCCACCTTTGTCCCATATTTCACCAGTTTAGTTTCAATAGGCCTATGCTAAAATTTCCCGCGCATTTGTACCATAAGGTTCACTGTACTGGGTACCCCCCCCTCCATGTCAAAAAGAAATCTACGCCACTGCTTAAGTGTGCGCATAAGAAAGAATAAGTGCAGAGAAAGGAAAAATAAAGGAATGAATAAAAAAAATTATCATTATTATAGAAGCTAAGCATATAACAGCACTAGGCAGCCATTTAATGATGCCAAAACCTTAATACGTTACGTAATTAAAACACCCAGTCAGATATATTTCACACCTGCCAAACACATGTCACCCAATTTCGATAACTGGACGTTGAATGTACACTCACATGAATATTGATTGGCAACATTTTCCAATAATTATGTCAGCGCTCAAATCGGACACAATAGAACAATAGACCCTTCTGGGCGTTGGTTTCAAGTGTGTTTCCTATCCCGTCTTTTCACTCTTTTGATTATTGATTATGCAAAGCATTATTTTGTGACACCAGAGAAGATTTCTATAGGCCTACATGGAAAATGCAGGATGTATTATTGTTTAACAGCGCACTTAAATTTGAAAAGCCCCAGAAATGTTGATGGGATTAGAAAGATCATACCAACTTCATGTTGATGGGGTTATTTTTCATGCAAATTAAGTTGTGGTGTCTTCACGAGTCATCTGGATTCTGAGAGATCAGCTTTATCTAATGCTATAGTGTTGCAAATAGTTTCACTTCAGTATACATATGAGTTCCGGGAGATGCATAGTGAAATCTTCAGATCACTCTCCTCTTATCATCATCTTGAAACACAAACAAACTTCACTTTACAACTAGTAGTACATCGCACCACCTGTTGTAGCGTCAGCTTGTAACTGGACCGAAAGATAGGAGCTGCCAATTAAATTGACAAAATTACATGAGGTAAGTTTATCCTTATCATTGATTTCATTTATAGTGTAATCCGTATACAGTGTTTACTTTTATTTATTTATCATACTGCAGTTACTGTCCGTTTTCCTATACACAATACACAGTGCTCTCTAGCTCGAGATACTCTAGCTAAAATACAGGTTTACATTTACTATCTTACATTATCTTGCTGTATTTCAGCTAGAGCTCCAAACGACAAGCTTCCGGGTTTTTTTGGAGAACAATACTGTTACGTAAGATGAAGAAGAAACCCGCCTCGGAGCCCGCCCTACTCATTATTTCATTGTACTTATTGCATTTTGCCTCCACACATTACGTAATCAACACAAAGCATTTGTGAGGATTAGTGAGTGGATAAGAAATTGACAGCGGAGGATACGAAGGACACGCCGATTGCTAGTTGTCAATCATGAATTGCCGCAACGTTTTAATATTTTACTGCATGGCATTCCGCAAGCACCAAGACAAATTATGCCATATTTTTCCCAAGATCATCTCATATGAAGTAAGCTGAATGCGATCTGTACTTTTGTAACATTCCGATCGCTTTTGATCACCTATTATCGGCGAATTTGCTTGAAAACACGTGAGTTCATGTTGTGTAAACATAATTAGCATAGACATAAATGAAATTACGATGCAATACAATGCAATTTGAATGCGCAGCAAATCTATAGAAATAACGTTGCCCGGTTGTATGCAGAATTAGACCCTGTCCAGTGCTCTCACCATTGACGCGCGACCTTTACAAATAGTGTATGTTTAGAAGTATAGGCATTTGCCTAGTTAACATCACTGTGTGAAAAATAACCGGCCAATATTTGAAGTATTCTCCAAACTTCTAGCAAATATATGTCTCTAACATGACCTAAAATTACAGATAGGTTAGATGTTCAAAAATAGTCGCACTTTGGTAAAATATGAGTGAGGGCAAGGCATAGCTAGCCAACTCCCCGTATTAATTGAATGGAGATTTGACCAAAAATATTGGTAACGGACCTCTCTCTTCTGAAGGATGCCACAAAAAAACGGTACAAGCTACATTTTAAGTATTCTATGAAATTCTAGAAAATATAGTTTTGTAACATGTCCTAAATTTTTAGCTAATTTAGGTGTTTGAAAGTATTCGCACTTTTGTGTTTAGGAAGGATATGTAAACGATAGATAACACCAAAAAATATGAAGACATTATTTCCAAACCGTGTTAAGGGAAGGGGTATGAACGTTTGGACAGTATTTATTGTGGGACATTAGAGCACATCAGACATATCGAATTGCATTCTGAATACGAAGAATGTCCTTCTGATATCAAATAATTTTGATTTTTTAAATTCGCAATGTAATACACATTTTATGGCAAATCATGAAAAATTGATATTTTTGATATTTAACAGTACTTGAAGTAAACTTTATAAATCTGATGATTTATACTTAAAGTGTATGTAGGTGGGATGAAAAGCCGACGATCAATTGAACATTTTGACCTTTCGTATTGAAGATATGGATTTTTTCCCCAAAACACCAAAAAAAAAAAAAATAGCTCTTTTGGGAAAAAAATTCATATCTTCAATATAAAAGGTCAAAATTTTCAATTGATCGTCGGCTTTTCCTCCCAGCTACATACACTTTAAGAATATATCATTAGATTGATAAAATTTATTTCGAGGACTGTTATATATCAAAAATTTGAAAAATATCAAATTTTAATAATTTGTCATAAAATTTGTATTATATCATGAATTTCAAAAATGAAAATTATTTGATATCAGAAAGACATGCTTCGTATTCAGAATGCAATTCGATACGTCTGAGGTGCTCTCATGTCCCACAAAAATACTGTCGAAACGCCATAAACGCTCATTCTAGATCCCTTTAGTCAACAATCATTATGTTGCTCATTTTCAAAAATGCTGGTTAACAATAAGCAGACCATTGTCTCATTTCGTGAACAAAGGCCCACATACCATTGTTACCCTGCGTTTCCTTTATAATCGGTTACCCAACCAACTGAAACTATAATACCAGCTCATTGCGATACCGCACAGGTAAAACATACACATGTGCACAACCAGAGAAGATCTGATTTCATCAGTTGAGCAGTTTTCAATGAGTGTTATCTTGGTTTAATAGCTTTAAATGGGGTTTAAGTCCTGCAAAGGTCGAAGTGAATTCTAGTGTAGACATGACTGTCCACTTGTAACACATTCATTACTGGAGAGTGACTTTTGAAAAAAAAAAGGTTTTAATCAAGGAAAGTGTGTGGTTTATATTACATGGCAGAATGCTTATCAACATTATACATACCTGTGTGCTTTATTTTGTATTATTTTACTAGTGGTAATCTCATTCCAACATTATTGTCTTTGTATATGATTCACAAAACCACCCAAGTCCAGCATTTAAAATGAACCCCACGAAGTCCCTGAAATGCTAATTGTCATACCTAATACAGTTTAACCTACTCATTTGCACGTAAAACTTACCATATTGACCAGGTAAATCTAACGGAAGGAATTAAAATGATACACAGGTTTTTTTTCTCAAAATCACTTTCCATGGACTTGGGTGGGTTTTGAATTGTTTGATTGGCAAGAAACAACCAATTTTGTGCGTTTTTTGAATTTGTCTTTTTTGGTAATTACATATCCTTTTTGTGACCAATATCACTCTTTTCCACTCTTTGGCATTTAAATTCACTTATTATTTAATTTATGTATTTTCATTTTCATGATTTATAGGCCTACATGCTTTTCTTCCCTTTTATTATATATTTCAATTTGCTCTAACACATTATTTTTGGACTATACACACTACCCATTAACAAAACATTAATATGTCTATCTATTAATTATGCATGCATATAACCCCTTCCAAAGCTCACTACCATTTGCAAGATACTGTGAACTACCAAATCACAACAGCGAATGAGCGTTTCGACAGTATTTTTTGTGGGACATGAGAGCACATCAGACATATCGAATTGCATTCTGAATACGAAGAATGTCTTTCTGAAATCAAATAATTTTGAAAATCACGATATAATACAAATTTTATGACAAATTATTAACATTTGATATTTTTCACATTTTTGATATATAACAGTCGTCGAAGTAAATTTTATAAATCTAATGATATGGGAGGAAAAGCCGACGATCAATTGAACATTTTGACCTTTCATATTGAAGATATGGATTTTTTCCCAAAAATACCTAATTTTTTTTGGGTGTTTTGGGAAAAAAATCCATATCTTCAATACGAAAGGTCAAAATTTTCAATTGATCGTCGGCTTTTCATCCCACCTATGCACTTAAGGTTACCCAAAGAGACGTATAAAAACGTATAAAAGACGTATAAAGTTGTTCTCTAAAACAGAGTTTTCTCAGTAATCAAATATCGCAGCGAGTGAAATGTTGGTGCATTGGATGTAGCTTAACATTTTTGTGTGTGTTATATACAAATTATTAGAATAAATTTGAAAATCCTTCGTTTAAAGCATTTTTACCCACCATGTTCACAAGATCAAAAACACGTTCCATGAGGTTTTTTTCAAATGTGCGCTCCGTATAAATCCACACCGAGCGATTGTTTTCTTCTTTTCGTATTGTATTACAAATCGATCAAAGAAATAATGTTGCCATGGGGAAGAACCAAATACAGTACCGATTAAATTTTAAAAGCCCGTTTTGGGGAAAATTTTGGAGAATTTGCTTGAGAAAAAGCTGGTTTGTGAAATTATCGATATCTTGATTACGAGACGTTAATTTAGACATCTGAATACCTACATTATTTCTCAACATTCTGCCAATTGCTATTCCATTTGATTTTCACTCCAAATTGAAGCTAGTTTTGCAAAAAACGAGGTTTTCCTCCATCAGTTCGTTCAAAATTTCAGCGCCGACATGCGTGTTTATTCTAAGAGCCATAATGCGGACGCGATTGTAATCATATGTAATTGCATCCAATTATAGTTATATCATCCGCTTTGAGAACAGACAAATTCGTAAGTTGATCTATGGCCTAGTGGATAGAGCGTTGGACTGGGAATCTAATATGAACTATTTTTGTGGGTTCGAGTCTCCGTGTGGCTGAATTTTCTTTTCTTTTTCTCTTTTCTCATTTTACTTCCTTTCTTTCCTCTTTTCTTTCTCCCTTTTTTTTTTTTTTTTTTTCATTTTTTTTTTTTCATTTCTTTCTTTCTTTCTTTCTTTTCGTTAATTTTCTTTCTCTCTCTTTCTTTCTCTTTCACTATTTCTTTATTCTTTCTTGCTCCTTTCTTTTTAGTTTTATTTGATTGATTCGCTGAGTGCAGTGAATCGTGATTGATTGTTTTTCACTTTATATAATTCAGAAATTTGTAGGCCTGCTAAGTCTGTCTTGTTGATTTTCATCCTATAAAATTCGATTTACAAATAATTGCTTTTTGATATTGTTGTTGTTGCCTACCTTTACATTGTAATCAGGGGAATAGCAGCATTGATTTCATCAAAGATATCAAGGCTATAAATTCAAATTCAACAAATTTTCCAGGGCGTAGCTTGACGAAGTGCCCCCAATCAATTTTAAAATTTATAAAATCCTTGTGAAAATTGCCGAAAACGGCTTGTGTATGTAATAAGAGTTAATATAAAATATATATACTTTCCAATTTTAATTGTTTTAGTTGAGAAAAGTACAAAATGTGTGTATTCATGTTTTGAATATCTTCAATATATAATTTTTACATAATTAAGTCAAAGTACCCCCCCCCCCTCCCTCTCTCTCTTTCTCTGTCTTCAAAACAAGGCCTACTGATATTGGCAATTTAAGCAAAAATACAAGTTTTATACGTTATTCTGATCTGGTATAAATTTACAGCCAAAGCACTCACGATAGTGATTTTTTATGCTTTTCTTAACGTCAGACCCTTGTATTTTGGGGTAAATTTTAAAACAAATGTTCCTAAAATTAATCACAAAAGTTATATAAAGCATTTGCGAATGAAATACAATGATTTTGTAAGACTTTCGCTCTTTATAGGCCTATTCGATGTCTTTTTTGTACAGAAGCGCGTACATATAGTAACACACCTTGAAAGCCTCTTATAAGGGAGCGCACCACCATTAAACGCGCCCATTGAAATACACGGTATAAAAGGCCTACATTTGGATCTCGTTTTGGCACTTGAAAAACGTATTTCAACTATAATAATAATAATAATTAAGAAAGAAACATTTATGAAGCCCTTAAAACAGAAGTCGCTAAGCGCTTTACAAAGCATACTCTAATTACAAAATTATACAACAAATTAGTAGGCCTACATCAAACATGATATAGCGATTTAAAAGCATATCGGCCTAAATACACAATTACATATCAAAACAACATAAACTATACAGCAAGCATCAAACACGATATAGCGATTTACAAAGTATAGGCCCTAAATACAAAATTACATATCACAATGACATCAAACTACAGCAAGCATGATAAGCACACCAGATAAGGCAGTCTAAACCACAGATAAGGCTCCCATTCAAAGGTTACGTTTTTGCTCTACCCAATGGGGCCCATCTTGGATTTCTGGGCACGTTAAATTAATGTCAGATTCAGAATCCATGGGGGATTTACCAAAAAAAGTGTCTTTGTACACGATTCTGTTATGCTATGGCCCCAAACTAATTTTTTTCAAAATGGCGCCGGTGGCCGCCATCTTTGATTTCTGGCTAAAATTGATGTGGTAAATGTCAAAGTGATGTCAGATTTGAAAACACTGTGGTCGACTTATCCGAAAAAGTGTCTTTGTACACGGTTTTAGGGGCTCTGGTTCAACTAAATTTGTCAAAATGGCGGCGGGGGCCATTTTGGATTTTGCCCTCTAGCAAAAAATGCCGGGATTTTTGCGAGGGCTATTTTTGTTCAAAATAGTCAAACATTACTAGCCAGAGAATGGTCACGGAATTGAGGTTTTTGTCTATACTATAAGGGAGGTTCATAAATACTTTGGTGGGGGGGATAAGTAGGGGGGACAAAAAATTTTAGGAGTCCTGAATAGGGGGGGTAAAAAAGTTTTGGGTGTATGAACAGGGGGGGGGGGTTAAAAAGTTTCGGGGCACATAGGGGGTGTAAAAACTTTAGCTACATTAGTCCTGAAGCAAAACATATAAAATAGCCTGAAATTTTTTCGCGCGCGCAAATGTGCTAGTAAAACCAGAACAAAAGTTCATTCCAGATAAGGGTATTTGATCAGGTCCTTTATGTATTTTGACAAGTCATTCAATAGTCAAAGATATATAAGTATGAAGTGTTAAAAATTTTATAGTAATCCTAGTAGAAGAAAAAAAACATAATTGCCCAATGCAACTTTTTTAACACATCGACAAGCACCCTGTTTGGGGCCAAATAGGGTAAAATTGCACAATTTTGAGCTTTGCGATCACGCGAACTGGCCCATAATAGCAAAACACACCATTTCGGCAGTAGCGTAGCCAGGTGGGCAAGGGGGAAAGTGCCCCATGACAAAGATGAAAGAAAAAGTTCCCCCGTCAAAAAATGAAAGATAAAATCTGGAGGCCAAAGGAAAAGAAAAGAGGCAAGGAGACCCTTTTCCACCCAAATTCCCCCCGATCATGGGCCAAAATATTGTAAAATACAAAACGTTTGCGCGATGTGTGCGCACATTTTCACAATAAAGGCATTTTCATCTCCATCATGGGCGAAGAAAATAGTGTAAAATACAAAAATATTGCACGCTACGTGCACACATCGTCCCAATAAAGCCTTTTTTGGAAGCTCAAATACATGAAATGCTCTCTCTAAACAACAAAACCGGTGTATTTGCAACTGCAATTTTTTTTGTCAATTGTGCCCCGAAATTTTATTTTGCACCCCCCCCCACTGCATGACTAGGCTATCCGTTTCGACAAAATCGTCTTAACAATTGTATAGGCCTACATGTATGCCTTCACACAAACAAGATGATTCTGGGCCTGATTGAATTTAAATGATTTAATGGCATGACCGATGTAATACTTGCAATTTACAGCAAAACTAATGAAATATCAGCTACAAAATGCAGATCTGATTTCACCGTACACAATTTCTACAAGTCATCGATTGAAAAGTAAGGTCTAATGACACACCTACCTATATGTCACAATGACATACTATAGGTCACAATGACATACTATAGGTCACAATGACATACTATAGGTCACAATGACATACTATAGGTCACAATGACATACTATAGGTCACAATGACATACTATAGGTCACAATGACATAGGCCTACTATAGGTCACAATGACATACTATAGGTCACAATGACATACTAAGTTCAGTTTTTGAGTATTGTGTATTATCATATGACTAACTTAAGTGAGTCACTTGACTAACATAAGTTTTCCCACTTTTTTACATTACATGATCCTCCGCTATTTTTGTTTTGCGGATTTGATCAGTCTCAGTTATTACAGACACCAGAATTACTATTTCTTTTATCACTGGCATGTTTAATTGACATTGACGCTATTACCACAGTAAACTATATTATATCATTGTAAGCTTATAGTAAGCTTAACTCGGGTTTTCACTTGAAAAAGCGAACTGGTTTTAGTTGTCGTCCTTGCCCTATAATATACATATCTTACTTGTCACCAATGCGCTATAATTTTTGAGAAAAATGCAAAAATAGGCACAAAATTGGGCAGGGTGTAGTACCCCTTAATTAAACAGAATCGTTCTAAATGAACCATTAACTCATGTTATTTGTTATATAAAGTCTGCACAAAAAGTAACTCAGCTGTTATAAATACGCCTATAGATTCAGAACAAAATTGTTTTCACAATATTTCAACATAGAGAGAAGGATGATTTATTTACACGCATTTTGATACCCCATTTGTCAAATGTCGTTCAATATTAACAACACAGTAGTGCTTTTACAGAAAAAATAGGCCTACCCGAATTTAAAAGTTGCAGTTTACATCGATCAATGGTTATAATGCAAGCACTGTAAACACGTAAAGCCCGCCATTATCTTCGCGCTTACTTCAAATCAATACAAATAACTGCAACTTTTAAATTGGTGTATTTTTCTTTCAAAACACTGCTGTATTGTCAATGTTGAACAAAATTGGACAAATGGGGTATCAAAATGCGAGTAAATAAATCATCCTTCTTTTTATGTTGAAATATTGTAAAAACAATTATTAGTTCTGAATCTATAGTCGTATATATAACAGCTGAGTTACTTTTTGTGCAGACTTTAGACAACATTTAGCTAAATATTGCCATTACTTGGGATCGCGCGCTACCAGATGTGTTTTAGATGATTATTCCTATATGTTAATTGTGCGCGAAATAGCATGAACAGTGTTTTCTGTGGCTGCTCCCTATATAAACAAGCATATTTTTACAAAATATAACGTTAATCATAAGGCCCATATTGTACTCTGTTATTGTGGGAAACAAGAAGTTTTCATAATAATCCGTTTTGGAGTTATAAGCCCAAAACGAAATAAATATGCGAAACATATTTAGGATTTCCCTCAGACATGTCTAATTGTGCCCGAAATAGCATGAGCAGAGTTTTTATGACTGCTCCCTAACTAAACAAGCATATTTTTACAAAATATTGTCTTAATCATAAAGCCCACACTATACTCTATCATTGTGTGAAACAAGAAGTTTTTATGATAATCCGTCCTGGAGTTATAAGCCAAAAACGAAATAGAGATGCAATATTTAGGATATCCCTCAGATCAAAGAAATTAATGTTGGCACACTCTGGCATAATAACTGTAAATCGCTGCCCCTCTCCCCAATGTAATGTTGATGAAGCAATTTTGACTTTGGGCTCCCCAGAGCAGCAATGAAGAGTTCTCATATTGTCAAAGTGTGCCAACTCGTTTTTTCTTTGATTGTAGTGTTTACTTCTTCCCAAAACTAGATATGATTATGTACCATGTATAAACTGGTTAATTAGGCCAGCCGAATCCAATAAATATTACTCACGGAACTGAGCTTTCGCCATCTTGGCCGATGGCTTGATCGCAGATGAACTGGTCCACTGCTTTTCCCGCGAAACTTGGATGCTATTGACGCATCCTCGCTACCCGGAAGTGATGTTGATTTAAGCAGTGGGTCATACATGATCGAGAAAGTATGCACCCTCGTCGAGGTTGAGTGAGTTCTTACCCTTTTTTTCTGATTTGGATGGCCTCCCTGACTCTTCTTGAGAAGGCGTTTGAGTCTCTATCCAGTAATTTGGCCCCCTCCCAGTCGATGATGTGATTTTCTTGTGCTACGTGGTCGGTTATTGCAAACTTGTGCTGTTCGGTGGTAGAGAGCTTTCTGCCGGTTCTAGTGAAAATTTTGGTAGCGAACTTTTCTGTGTCTTTCTGATGCTCCTTCTTCCTTACCCCAAATGGTCTACCAGTCTCACCTATGTATGATTTATTACATCCTTTGCACGGGATGTTATATACGACTTCGCTGGGGTGCTCGATGTCTTTTGGATGGACAAGAACACTTTTTAGAGTGTTGGTTGGTTTCATGGCTGTTGTAAACCCATTTTTGCGGAAAACTCTTTGCAATTTTTCAGAAGTACCCTCCACATATGATATAAACACCATGCCTTTAATTTGAGTCTCAGTTGTCTTCTTCTGAGGTTTTGCTGTTGTTTTGTTCTTCATTTGTTGTTTCACTTTGTCCACGGCCCACTTGGTGTATTATTTGTTCCTCGTATTTCTTGTCGTCTTCCTCCGTAACAATCTTGTTTTTTCTGTCCATTATTGTCTGGATCACCCCTAATTTCTGGTGAAGGGGGTGTTGAGATTTGAAGCTTAAATATGTGGGTTTTTTTTGGCAATAAACAAGTAGTTTGACTGTACCATCTTGTTTACGGATGAGTAATGTGTCCAAGAATGGTATTTGGCTCTCTCTCTCTCTTCTTCATACGTAAACATAATGTTCCCAGATTGATCAGTGGTGTTGAGGTGGTCAGAAAACTTTTGTGTACTGTCTTTGTTGATAATTTCCAAAATGTCATCGACATATCTCCTCCATAGCTTGGGCTTACAATCCAGCGGCGCAGTTGTTATTGCTTCCTGCTCCAGCCACTCCATGAAGAGGTTTGCTTCGATTGGACTGACGGGACTACCCATCGCGGCTCCAAACACCTGGCGGTATATTGACCCACGGAAGCTAAAGTATGTGGTAGTTAACATGGTTAATACAAATTGGAGGAGTTGAATGATGTCATCTGGAGTGAGATTTGTTCTTGTATTGAGCGTCTCGTCTTTTTCCAGCATGTCTTTGATAATGTCAAGTGACTTGTCAATGGGCGTGTTAGTAAATAATGACACCACGTCATGGGAATTAAAGATGTCATTTTCCTCTATCAGCACACCTGTCATCTCTTCAGCCAGTTGCTTAGATTGACAACATGATGATCTGTGTTGCCAATTAAGGGACCCAGAATTTCCGCGAGAGCTTTGGAAGTTTGGTAGCCTAACGACCCAGCATAATCCACAATAGGTCTGATGGGATTTCCTTCTTTATGGATTTTAGTGGTACAATATATAGTCTTGGAACTGGAACGCTTTCTGCTGTGGGATACAGCAACCTATATTGCCCCTCGACGATCTTTTTTTCTTCCTTCAATCGCTTCAAATTTGTGCTTGTACATTTGGGTCGGATCTTTTTTTTAAAACTTTTCATATGTACGCTCATCGTTTAACATGGCATGCACTTTGTTTGCATACTCGGTTGTTGTCTGGACAACGGTGCATCTACCTCTATCTGCTCCCATTATAAGCAGATCTTTTGAATTTTTCAACTCATTCAATGCCAATCTTTCTTCTTTGGTGATATTTGATTTTGGAACTAGCTGTTTTTAGCATACCTGTTACTTCTGCACGAAGACTTTGGGCCTCTTGCCACGGGATCTTAGGACACGCTGTTTCACATGCCACGATATACTCCGTCTGGGGGATCTTGTCCACACTCACCGCACAATTCAACCTACGAGCGAGCAGTTTTTGTTGTGGGTCTGAATTCCTTGTCGGAGATGTTTTTCACCCATTTCTCTCTCCATTTCTTGAGTTGAGTTCCGTCGAGGTCCAATTCGGTATTTTCCTTACTACGAGTTTTGGTTTCTTGCTTTAATACCAGGCATTTTAATTCTGATTCTGTCTTTCTTTGGTCTTAAGTTCCTCTTTTTTACGTTTCCTTTCGAGGAACGAATCAACATGGCGGCATGACTTATCGTCCATGTTAAGTGTTTCTAGATTCTGAACTTTGCTTTTTTTAGCGATTTGATTTTGTTTTTAACCACCACACTAATTCGCTCACCGAAAAAAGAGCAAGAAAAAAGGGCAAGAAAAAAGGACAAGAACTCACTCAACCGCGACGACGGTGCATACTTTCTAGATCATATATATGACCCACTGCTTAAGTCAACATCACTTCCGGGTAACGAGGATGCGTCAATAGCAACCAAGTTTCGGGGGAAAAGCAGTGGACCAGTTCATATGTGATCAAGTCATCAGTCAAGTTGGCGAAAGCTCAGTTCCGTGAGTAATATTTATTGGATTCGGCTAGCATAATTAACCAGTTTATGATCTCAACAATCCTACCAAATGAATCTCTTTCATGTACCACGTACTTTTGCTGTTTTCACATGTTATAAACACGTGCCCTCCTTTTTGCATGATTTGGCAGTGTCACTAGTCTATTGATTTTATGCTAATACTGTTACGTAATCAAGTATATGATATAATTTGAAAGACAAAGGTACATTATTTGCATGATTTATGTGATCATAAAGAAATTCCATCTAAATATTCAATATAACCAAAGGTAAACTTTACTGACCGACCCAGTATGTATACAGGGTGTCCCAGAAAAAAATTACCGGGCGAATGAATTTGAACGCAAGTCGAGAAATAAATATCAGAATCCAAAAATCAAAACATTAGCGTGAAGCCCATCTTATTCCGCATCGTATACGCCAATTTTACTCAAATCAGTTAACTGCCCCGCTGACAAAAAATGAAAGAAAAAAGTGCCCCTCTGACCAAAGGGCAAAGGAAAAGAAAAAGGGCAAGGAGCCCCTTTTCCATCAAAATTCACCCCGATCATTGGCCAAAATAGTGTAAAAAACAACATTTTTGAGCGCTGCGCGCGCACATTGTCACAATAAAGCCATTTTCATCTCGATTATGGGCAAGAATAGTATCGAATTCAAATTTTTTGCACGCTACGCGCGAACATCGTCCGAATGAGACATTTTTGGAAGCTCGAAGACATGTACAGTCTCTCAAAAAACAAAAACAAAATTCAACTGTGCCCTTGAAATTTTATTTTGCCCCCCCCCCCCGACCAAGAAAGCTGGCTACGCCCCTGTTAACACTATTATTATTGTTTCGTTTTTCTTCTTTGATATGCATATATAGATACGGCACTACCTTAAGCAGACTATCTGAATTAAAGGCTAACATTCGACGTCATGACTCAATCAAATTGGCGAACACACATCAGGAAGTACTTCTTCAGTTTTACCACTCTCGTCGTGATCTCTTTCATGTTGTACAGTCACCATGGTAACCTTGGTAAAGGAGGAACAGTACATCCCGCACAAGTCTATTTTAAAAACGAAAACGCTATTAAACCATATATTAACAGGCCATCAGTAAATGATACACCAACAAATGAACAGCCAGATAACCAACATGTAATTATATTTACATTAAGACGTTCTGGATCGACATTCACAAGTGAAATTTTTAACCAAAATGATGATTACATGTATTTTTTCGAGCCTTTGCGATCGTATGAAATCATGAAAATGAAGACCGATCCCTCGGTACGAGCGATCCCTCGGTACCAGGTAGTTCCATGGTCGTATTCTAAGCAGCTTCTGTCCGCTTTATATCGCTGTGACTTTACAGAGTTACCAAATTGGACTCGTTTACGAGATCTTTGTTTCCACATTGGAACTGACCCAATACGGTCAATGGCTTCTTATTGCAGATCCAAGAAAAACAATAATCTCGCCGCAATGTGTAGAAAGCATAAAGGAATAGCTATCAAAACTATACGAGTGTCCGATATACAAAATTTGTATGATCTAGTTACTGATCCTAAACTCAATTTTAAGGTTATTCATCTGGTACGAGATCCACGTGGTATCATGAATTCCAGATACAAAACTCTAAAGAAAGTTGGGGAAGTGAGAGCTGAGCGACTGTATTCAACTACGAATGGGAACTCCGGGCCGGAACCAATGAGGGCCAATGAAGTGTCGGAAATCTGTACACATATGGAGAGAAACCTTAAGTATTGGTTAGACACACCGGAATGGTTAGCGGGACGATATAAACTTGTTCGTTATGAAGATTTGGCGGGAAACCCTCTTTCTGTGACTAGAGATTTATATAACTTTATTCAAACGCCATTACCGCATAGTGTTACGCAATGGATAGATAGAAACACTAAACACACTACTGGTAAGGGCAAAGTGACGACGAGGAACTCTAACATTACAGCCTATCAGTGGCAGACAGAGTTAGATAGAAGCGTAATAGATGACGTACAGCACAGGTGTAAGAAGCTTTTGGACATGTTGGGATATGAGCTTGTATAACTTGCTGGCGCTTTGCAAATTTGATATAGTACAGGGTGTATCAAAATGATTAGTACCAATAAAATTTGACATTTTTAAAAAGCCCGCCACTTCCAAATGCAACATTGGATCCTCTTGATATTGCCAGAATGTATAGTTTATGACTTATTTTACAATTAATCTACAAATTAGTTTGATCTTATGTTGAATTTTGATGTATCAGGCTCGTCGATAATCAATGAAAACTGATGAGTACCAATCATTTTGATACAGCTTGGATTAGCTTATGCCCGGGGCACTCAACTTTTGAAATGAGTGAAGGGTATGTGGGTATGTGCCTATCAATAGGCCCCTTTTCTGAAGTCGACATACCTGATGCCCCCTTTTTAAAGTTCGGCAACCCAGTGACCCCTTTATTCTAGACTTTTATCATCATCAAAATGGCGCACTTTTGCTTTTGCATGTGAAAACTGTTCAAAATAGGACATAAAATGTGACTTTGGGGTTACATTCCTTCTTGTTTTGATGCAAGGCAATTCAATTATGAAAGGTTAGTAGAAATGGACAGTATTTGATGGTCATGCATCTATATAGCTCGTGGCATGGGGACACTTATTCTACCTCCACCCTCTCATCTCCGTTTCTGCATACGACGTATATAGTGGCCTTTTCATTTTTTTCACGATTGTAACCTACAATGTATGGTCTTATGTATCTTGTAAGAAAATTGTGTTTTTTAAAACGATATTTTTAAAATGATATTCTTAAAATGGTATTTTTAAAATGATATTTTTAAAATGATACTTTTAAAATGATATTTTTAAAATGATATTTTTAAAATGATATTTTTAAAATGATATTTTTATAATGATATTTTTAAAATGATATTAAAATATCATTTTCCATTGGTTGTATTGGCGGAGTAAGAATGAAATGAGAATTAGGTGTCGCGGAAATGGAGAAAATCTGTACATCTACAAAATATACATAAGTAGACCAAATTGAAATTACCATAAAATACCATTGGTCACTTCAGTTGGCTTAAATTTAAACTGACATAAAGGATAGGTATTGAATATTATGTAAATCACAAAAAGATCTGATCACACCATCAAAACCTGAGACAAGAATACCAACAGAGAACTACAAATTAATGCAAATAATTAGGTAAATTTAAATTGCCCATGACATGGTGTATTATTTCCTTCATTGCATTGCAATGGTTAAAAATCATGGTGTAGGTCCAATAATATGTAGTTTGAAGCACAAGTTTGTTACATTTTTTGTCAAATTTCGAGAATACAGTCATTTTTCTACATTTTAACATCAAAATATGGCAAACATAAGCTTAATGATATCAGTGGCGTAGCCAGTGGGGGGCCAGGGGGCCGGTGCCCCCCTCCCCCGCTCGTCATGGCCGTCGGTTCATGTAAGGCTGTCGGTAGACGGAAGGCGTTGGTGAAAAAAAAAATTGGGTTAACTATAGAGAATAATTATTAAAAAAATGATGAAAATTGTAAATGAAACAGAATTTTACATAAATATTTTGTATTTTTATCTATAATCCTTTTTTTTTCTTTTGCTCTTCACTTTTTCAAACCACCGAAAAAAAAAATTGGGTCAACCTTTTTGATGAAGGGTCGGCAAAATTTTTGTTTGGTGGATTTGGGCCCCCGCCCCATACAGGCTTGCCCCCCCCCTGGAAAAAATCCCAGCTACGCCACTGTACGCCACTGAATGATATGAAACATGAATGTGTCGGTAACACAGATCAGACCTCAAATTTGGTAAAATCTTTACTACAGATGTTTTGTCTCTAGCCCACGGTAAGCAGACGTGAGTTAGCACGGTTCAGTTGTTCACAATAGATTTCGCCGGTGCTTCCGATCTCTTTTGGTATTCTTGTCTCAGATCAAAACCATTACTTTTTAGCAAAGAAAATATAAGAGCAGATAAGAACTGTTATCAAATTTAATGTTTTTCTTAAAAATGTCCAAAAGACATTTATGCAGAAATTGTGTGAATTAGAAAAAGAGCTATTGAAAGCAGTTTTAACCTGCTATGAAAATATCTCTTGGTAATTGACCACCAAGAAAACTAATTTAAAAATAGCAAGCGACATAAAGTGCCTGGGTGTCTTTATTTTTAACGATCGGCTCTGAATCAGCCTCTGAGACAGGCTAACTTAATAGCCATTTGATACCCAAGCAGATTCTCATCATGCTCATGTTCTGAAAGACCACCAGACATAACAGTCAAAATTGGATGCTTGTGTAATTTTTAAAAGTTAAAATGCATTTTTATTACTGTTTATATTGCGGTTTTGTTAAACATTGTTCTATCTATCTTGTTTCCTATTATACCTTACTTGGGATAACCATGATAACTGATTACCCAGCAAACAAAGAAAACCCTTTGGTTCCAAAAACATTTCATCGACAATAATTTTTGCAACGTCTTTTATAAACCAGAAGGTCGCCATCTGCTTTAATTCCGATATTTTAAACAGTATTGTTTTTTTAAACCAAAGAACTATCCACATTCTTTCTTAAGACTATACTGCAGCCGCAGATAACATTATAATAGCTGTGTTATCAGTAGATTTTAAACGAGAACCGAAAGTGTTGGCTCAAGTCATGTAAATATGGACTATCGCAGAATACATGTATAATATGCCGTTCTTGAAGTTCAATGCCAATTTTTGGGTCACTCCATATGAAATCAAGAAGGAGCCCCACCTGACCCCCTCAGATTTGCTTTATATTTTAGTCATATGTTGTACCTGTAAAAATATTAAAAACCTGCAAATTTGAGGTCTAGCTCTTACGGATTTTCTGTAGCAGCCGGGGAGTAGGGGGGTCTAAATTTGGACCCAAAAGTTGCCCTTTAAATAAATTTCATCTTTGGGAGTCGGTGCCTTCTTTATAAAAAGAAAGACTACCTGCATGCCCAATTTGTCAAAAAATTAAAAATTAAAAAATTCTGTAATTGCGCATTGTGTCACGGGGTCATTAAATATGCAAGAAAAAATGTAATGTTTTGTAAACTGACAAGTTTAACCCCCCTAAATTCACATTTTTTGTCAGGTTAATTATTTTTTGCTGTCACTGATGCTATATATAGGATAAATACAATGCATATCCCAGGGGGGCCGGCCAAGATTGGCTGAATTTTGACGTCGTCATTGGTTTTACACGTAAACACAAAAATGTCTCAAATTATTCCAAAACTGTACGTATGTTATTAAGCACTATTTTATCAGTCTAAAT
This sequence comes from Amphiura filiformis, assembly GCF_039555335.1. Classification (NCBI taxonomy): domain Eukaryota; kingdom Metazoa; phylum Echinodermata; class Ophiuroidea; order Amphilepidida; family Amphiuridae; genus Amphiura; species Amphiura filiformis. The sequence goes on along the minus strand of NC_092641.1, from coordinate 6,215,926 downwards.
CCGTTGAGGTTCGCCAGTGAACCTCATTGTAAGTACTGTTTTTTTGATTTTTTGTATGAATAACGCACGATATGTTACGATATATACTGAAAATTTCCACTGTGTGTATCAATAAGTTTACGTGGTGTAGTGGTTACTGATCTCGCCTCCCACGCAAAGGGTCCTGAGATCGATTCCCATCCCCGGAGATGATTAGAAAATTTAATTTTAATTTTTTCTTTGAATTTAAAATTATTTATTTTCATGTGAAAATGTATACATTGCACTGGGAAATATATTTTGTGCATTTTTTTTCTGTAATGGGGCCACCCGGCCAATAGAGCTCAAAACGGATCTTGGCTCCGGGAAAAAATAATTGCGTCCATCGTGCAGGTAGTGTTGCCGTCATATTGTCTGTTTTGTTTACGCTTTTGGCTGTTGCCACATTGAATAATGTAGTCCACCATCGTCTGGCATATCCAAAAAATTGAGGTTTCCCTCACGAAGATGAAATTTATTGCAAATTCAACATTTTCAGGGGGCCCAAAGTCTATGTGGTCCACCTTCAAAATTGATAAAACATCACTTTTATATAACTACTAGTCTTAAATTACAACTTTATTAAGTCCCAGTAATTGTATAGGTTGACTTCATATAAAATGACAAGCCCAAAGTTGACAATTTTCTTATGATTGCATGTAGTGCAAATGTGCCGAATTCGGAAGGCTTGAAAGTCAAATTGGCCACAATATTAAAAATAAATGATTAGACGAGTAGTTATTGGCCCTATTTACTTTTATTTCCATTTCATTTTCAATATATACAGATTTTCTATGGTAGCTATTTAAAGTTGGAGTAGGGGAATCTAAATTTGGACCCAATAAATTTCATCTTTGGGAGCCTGTACCTTCCTAATAAAAAGAGAGAGAGGTCTGAAACCTTGTATACACACTAATTGCATGCCCAATTTGTCAACAAGTAAAAAAAAAAATGTCTGTAATTGCGCGTTGTGTCACGGGGTCATTAAATATGCAACTTAAAAATGTAATGTTTTGTATACTGGCAAGTTTAGCCCCCTAAATTCACATTTTTTGTCGGATTAATTGTTTTTTGTTGTCACTGATGCGATATATAGGACAAATACAATGCATATCCAAAACATTGAGGTGACCATTTATTTACATTTCCAACAGCGCCCTCGCGAAGATGAAAATTAATGCAAATTCACCATTTTCAGGGGGCCCAAAGTCGATGTGGTCAACCTTCAAAATTTATAAAACATCACTTTTTTAAGACTACTAGTTTTAAATTACAACTTTGCTCAATCCCAGTAATTTTATAGGTTGACTTCATATAAAACGATAAGCCCAAAATTGACCATTTTCTTATGATTGCATGTACTGCAAATGTGCCGAATTCGGAAGGTTTAAAAGTCAAAATGGCCACAATATTGAAAATAAATGACTTGATGCGTAGTTATTGGCCCTATTTACTTTTATTTCCATTTTATTTTCAATATTGGGGCTAATTTGACTTTTAAGCCTTCCAAATTCGGCACATTTGCAATACATGCAATCATAAGAAAATGGTCAACTTTGGGCTTGTCGTTTTATATGAAGTCAACCTATACAATTACTGGGACTTAGCAAAGTTGTAATTTAATACTATTAGTTATATAAAAAAGATGTTTTATACATTTTGAAGGTGGACCACATCGACTTTGGGCCCCCTGAAAATGTTGAATTTGCAATAAATTTCATCTTAAGGGCGCTGTTCGAAATGTAAATGAGTTGTGACCTCAATTTTTTGGATATGCATTGTATTTATCCTATAGCATCAGTTATAACAAAAAATAATTAATCTGACAAAAAATGAATTTATGGGGGCTAAACTTGCCAGTTTACAAAACATTACATTTTTTCTTGCATATTTAATGACCCTGTGACACAACGCGCAATTACAGAAATTTTTGATTTTTGATTTTTTGACAAATTGGGCATGCAGTTAGTGTGTATACAAAGTTTCAGACTTCTCTCTCATTTTATAAAGAAGGCACAGACTCCCAAAGATGAAATTTATTTAAAGGGCAACTTTTGGGTCCAAATTTAGACCCCCCTACTCCAACTTTAAATGGCTGCCACAGAAAATCCGTAAGAGCTACATACCTCAAATTTGCAGGTTTTTAATATTTTTTACAGATATAACATATGACTAAAATATAAAGCAAATCTGAGGGGGTCAGGTGGGGCGCCTCCTTGATTTCATATGGAGTGACCCTTTTATGTTCCTGCAAGAAAAACATCAAAGCAATAATGTGTGATTTGTATTAAAAATAGATTCCTATTTAAATGTTAGTTTTCAATGATAGCTACATGTACTGATCGCATTGTCACCTTTTAATTTCGAGCCAAACAAAACTTGAGGTAAAACGAAGAAAATATTGTGTTTAAATAGTGCAATAGCATATAGCATATCTTTTAACTGGCCCAGTGGGTTGGAGGAGTCGCACCTCTTGGTGTGTTGGTGACAGTGTCTTGATGCTTCTGACTCTTCCAGACTAGCCCATTGGGTCTATTTTACTTTTGTTTCCTTTTGTATGTTTTGTCTAATTTTACTTTGCTTTTTGATGTATTTTAGCCGTATTTGTAAAATAAAATAAAAATAAATAAATCATTTTGTATTCTTATTTTGTATTCTCATTATCATGTCATTCAGGAGCATTGCAATTATATGAGATCTAACAGCTGTTAGGCCTCCAATATTGTCGTACCGTACTGTTTCAAATTGGGCGATTCGCTATAAACTGTGGCAACATCTTCAGTGATAAATATGAAAGTTGTAAATGAAAAAAATAAAGGCAACTGGGTCGGGATGATAGAGCAAATGAAAAAAGGGGGTGGCTAAAAGGGAGGTCTTACCCGTCATACGGGGGACAGCCGTCACTCAGAAGCCTTGTTACTCAGAAAACCCACTATTCAGAAAACCCATCACCCATCACCATCATAACTAATTGAGAGATAGGAACTATGGCTGGGATTCCGAAAGCTGGTTTAAACCTAGATTTAGCTAAACCTAGGTTTAAACCAAAGTTGCGTTTCCCGTAGCTGGTTTAAGTTAAACCTGGGTCTAAAGCCGAGTACTAAAGTTGCAAAAGCCGGGTTTAACTTAAACCTGGCAGAGGGTAGGTTTAAGTCAAGGTTTAAGTGCATTTGTCTGCATGCCAACCACGGAAGCCTGCCTGTTACGGAAGCGGACCACTGCACTTCGTGGCATTTGCAACTGGAAAAATCATTTTCATCAATAAACTCAGAAACATGAAAAAGATAACAACTCTACATGTAGGCCCTACTACCCGCTGTTTATTCACAATTTCCTACGCAAATGCCTCAAATAAATTGGAACATCATACCCATGCACAAAGTTCCGTGTAATATGCATAATTGTATACACCACAGTTAGTACTATACGGCTACGAAAACAGTGTCACTAAGTTAAACCTAGGTTTAAACCCAGGTCTAACTAGTCCGAGCTTTCGGAATCGTAAAATAACTTAAACCTAGGTTTAGGCTTAAGCCTGGACTAGTTAGACCTAGGTTTAAGTTAGCACCGGTTTAAGTTAGCACCGGTTTAAGTTAAACCACCTAGCGGAATTCCAACCTTAATGTAGTGGAAGTAAGAACAAGACGCAACAAAAATACCTGCATAACTTTTTCCTAATAACTTTGTTCTGAACGGTTAAAATAGGTTGTTTTGTCATAACTTGGGATTCAACATTTCTATACAATATTCTGTGAAGTCTACGTCCAATTTTTAAAAATTAAAAATTCCCAAAAAGATAAATATATGTAAAATCTAGAATTCAAAACAATACGACCAATAGCAAAGTTTTTCATCATGTTTATGCCTAACAAAATTCAACTTTCCCGGTATATATCATTCTGGGACACCCTGTATTAAAACAAACACTCAACTCAAATATAAACTCAGTTTTGTTCCTTGGGTTATTTCAATACAGTGGTTCCCTAAAACGCAATTTGGCCATATTTTTGTAATTTTTTATTAAGGCACTCTTTCGATAACTAAAACATTATTTTTAAAGCATAGACCGTGGTTTTTCAAAGTACGGTGGTTGCCTGAAACACGATTTTCTTTTTGGGCATATTTTTGTATTTCTTTAATTTTTACCCAAAATACACCCTGTAACACGATGAGTAGGCCCTAACAGCAGTTAATATTTCATCATTAAAAAAGGCACCAAATTGTATTTCCTTATAAATTAGTGTTATTTACATTCACCGTTTAACTGTAGGCCTTAATCCGTTCACGAACTTTGACCTTTGAATTCTGGGATTGTTATATGAAATGGCAAACCCGACGTTGTCGGTTCGAATCCGCTTATTTGCAATTTGGGCGAAAAATCGGGCTTTTTAATTTTTTTGAAAATTCAGCATTTTTTGACCATTTTTTGTGCAAATTTCTCGAAGTTGTTCGAAATTCAAAAAAATGAAAAAAATTAATTAAAAAAAACCCGCTTTGGGGGATTTTTAGACCAAAAATGAGCATTTTGGCCCAAATTTGACCTCACAGATGAACTTATCAAGTCTTTGCTATTCTAAATATGTATACTTTTATATACTTTAGACCAACAATTTAGCAGTTATGAGGCCCGAAAGTTTCCATAATTCCAGGGTTCAGACCAACCTTAAAACATATTATTTGTTGTCATGTTTAATTGTAACACTTTGGGTTGGTAAACTGTTCATTCTTTCTTATTAAATATATTCAGTTTCCTCTTGTAGCGTGCAATCGTTCCCCATCGTGTTTATTTGTTTTTGTACAGGATGCGTATCCCCATTACCTACTTTACTTATATTATACATGTACTGGGGGGCACGATTAAGCATCAGTAATGATCTCCTTCACTTGTGTACTTGCGTAATAATTTCATTATCCTGGCACGTAAGATAACAGACGTTAGAGGTAGAACTTTTTGAATGACCCTCGTACAACAGTGAAGTGCACAGTATAAATTTGAAAAACAATTGCCTTCAATAACCATCGTATGTAAGTTCACGTAGAGGGGGCGTAGACTCGGATTGCGTGTACGTAGATGTAAATGAGGAAGTCAGACATAGTAAATCTCTGATTTAACCTAAATAGTTAGAATCTGCGGAGTATTTTATACAAGAATCACTATCGTTTTATGTGGTAGAACATTATTTTTCAAAACCATTGTCTTTTTGTATAGTTACCTTTTTGTTGTTGTGTACGACTTCCAATAACTAACCCCTCTTTACGAACGTTATTTTATTGTAAATAGTTTGTGCGTTTGTTTTTAACAATTCCTTTCTCCGGGATTACATTATGAGAGTGATTGTGATGAACGTGAAATCTATGTTTATTTTCGTGATTGTTCTGCAGAATCCGGAAAGTGTAAGGTAAGTAGAACCAATTCAATGATGAATAAATGTGACGTGTCATGTCAAAAGGAGACACTTTTGGGCAGGATCGTAAATGGAGATATAGCCAAAAATCTGCCGATGGGTGATTTTTTCATAATTTAGGTTTGTTGCGAATTTGTGATGTTATTAATTTTAAAAATATGGTCTGATAGTTTCAGACCGAAATATAACTGACATCTTGTATTTTTTGAGACATTTTTCAAGTTAATTCCTACTCTCAACATTGTCAATAATAATTTTAAAGGCCGATATCTCAATTTCCAATTTTATAACACCATTACTTCCGAACTCAATATCTTCACTTGGGAATGTCCGATTTCATAGGGGAAAACGGCGTTGTGGAGCAAAATATCTCTGTATTTAAGATATGTAAAAACCTCAAAATTGATAACCTGCCCAAAAGTGTCTCCTTTTGACATGACACGCCACAAATTATGTTTGGGCTTTTACAATCATACCAATTCGTCGCTGTAAAGGTAAAGACAAAATCTCAAACAAGTGAAATGTTCAGGAGGGGAAAAACATTACTGTCTTGAAATTTGAGCTCTATTGACTGCCTTCCTTTGTCAAGAAACGATGTGTAGTATGCATGCACTTTGCCACAGTCATGACTATAATAACTCCAAACACAAATAAAGACACAAAAATGGAGTTTCATGATTTTGAGTTTTGGAGATACACGTTTTTTTCACAAAACAATATAGTAACATTCCTTTCGCTATTAGCTGAAATGTGAAGTGACAATGTAGTGTAGTAACTACATATAAAATCCTATCCTTTGTATTATTACTGTGTTGCAGATAGACATACAGGGTCGGTTTCTCGAAGCATGGCTAATGGTCAGACTTCCTACCCAGCAAACACAAAAAACGTTTTAAAAACGTTTTAAATAAGTTATATTTTGGCTTTTGGTTTAGGTAAAAACGTTTTATTAACATTAAAATGTCGGGTTATATAAAGGTCATGATAACGTTTTAAAACGTTTGTATGAACACACACTACAACAATATTTTTAAATGTTTTCGAAAAATGTTATTGTAAACTATTTTTGCAAACATTTTGGCCAAATATTGTGTCAATACTTTAATAACATTTTTTTTAAATATTTGAACCCAGCAAACACAGAAATGTTCTTAAATTTTTTTTTTTTTTTCAAAACCTTTTAATAACATTTAAATGTCGGGTTATATAAAGATCATGAAAACGTTTTTAAGGGGACTCGATCTTTTGTGCGTAATTATAGAGGGCCAGAGGATTCACTATATCATTAAAAAATCATTTGAAGAAGTCAAAGAGCCCTAAGAATAAAAATTGTAGTGTAATTCACGCCAGACACAATTTATTTATATGACAAAAATTAATTTTTGCAATCGATCAAAAAACAAACGTTTTATATCAATTTTAAATTTAGCCTGAATCCGTAAATATGGTACCTCTCGCCCTTTTTTATGTCAAGGCTGTTTTTACCATTATGCAGCGAACCATTGTTGAAGCTATTTCACATACATGTACAAAACATTCTAGAGAAAGAACGATACTATATACTGTTGAAATATCTTTTGTTGATTTCGAATGATAATGTCATGAAGTCGTAAATTTTAAGGTCAAATTCCTTAAACCAAAACAAAACATTGCGACGCAGATATTTCCCGACTTACGCAATTTCATCATCACATCAGTGTCTTTATTATTTGTTTGAAACCTTTCCCAAACGTTCGTGCTCTTTATGCATAAAACGGCTAATCTATCTTTACAAAGCGCGTCTTTTTTTAGTAAACTGCCACCGTGGCCGAACGGTAAAGCGCTAGACGAGTAATCGAAGGAAGTTTCGAATCGCTGGTTCGAATCCCAACGAAGCCTGTGGAAACTTTTTTTTCTTCAAAATTCATGATATCATTCCGAAATGAGTCACTTGTCCTTAAATCATGTATCGTATCCTTAAAACGTTATTGAACATATTTTGGGCAAACTTTTTTCGAAAAATATTCCTTCAACACCAAAATATCAATATGTTTAGAATATTTTGTATCAAGTTTTCAAGAATGTTTTTAGAATGTTTTATACCCTTTATATAACCCGACATTTAAACGTTTTCTGTAAAACATTTTAATTTGCTGAGCAGTAGATTATCAAAAAAAACACGTTTTTAAGGTTATGAAAACGTTTTATTCTCTTAATATACCCTTTATATAACCCGACATTTAAACGTTTTCTGACAACCTTTTATAACCTTTTGCGAATGATGTCGAAAACGTTTTGTGTTTGCTGGGTAAGCAAACAGGCCTAAACCTATGCCAGTGTTTGCAATTTCATATCGTACATCATAATCATAAATATAAAAGATAAATCAATACTATGGATCCACGTTGGTAGGGCTAGCATGCTGGCTTAGAAATCGGTGTTGCCATTAAAAAGTCTGGCTAGCTAGCTACAAAATCATCTAAATCTCAAATTCAACGAAAAGTGGGATACGAGGTTTTGGCATTATACAGCGACGCAATATTGTGTTGTTATTATCGGTACACTATTATAACAATCTTCTTCTTTTCTAGAGCGGGGTCTTGCTCTTACTCTCAAAGGTATTATAAAAACTGCGCATTTTGGGGTTGGTCAACGTGCACAAGATACAGGTAAATATATATTTGCATCTGTTTATTAAGACTCTATTTGAAGCCATATTGTAACAATAGCTGAGGAGGACACAAAATGGGTGCCACTACCCCCTCCCCCCACTCGAGAATATCTTACTCGCGGGCAGTGGCGTAGGTAGGGGTTGTGGCGCCCAGGGCTAAGAATACATAATGCCCCCCCACATTCTTGAAACAATTGCGCGCGGTTCGCGCATAATATTGAACAAATAAGGTCTACCACTAATTAATTTTAGTTACTAGAAGTTGAATATCGGTCATAAAATGATCTTTCAATTGATTTTGTGCTGAAAATGTTGACAATAATCATAATATATTGAACAAATAAGGTCTACCACTAATTAATTTTAGTTACTAGAAGTTGAATATCGGCCATAAAATGATCTTTCAATTGATTTTGTGCTGAAAATGTTGACAATAATCGCTTGGAGGGGTACAAAATCGATGCTGAATTGATCAATTTGGCGCCCCATTAAAGGTGGCGCCCGGGGCACCTGCAACCCCGCACCCCCCGTAGTTACGCCAGTGGTAAACTAATATATCCTGCAAAATTCAAGACTTTAGGCGCTGTACTTTGGTCAAAATCCGAGATTTTAAATAAACCGTCTTAAAACCAAATATGTAACCGTCTTAAAACCATAATATGTGACTGGACACCACGAAGAGCCGTAAAGTCGGCCCAGTCAATTTTGTTTTATTTCGTGTTTAGAAAATATATATCATAAGCTTTAACATGGAATATCATTTGACTTCAAATGATATCCAGAAGCGGAGTTATGGTTTCTTGAACCCTGTTCCTTCAACAAAATTGTACTTTTTTTTTCGGTTCTACGTGTGTCCTTTTTTCAACATTTCTGGTAATAGGCCTAAATATCAAACAATCATAATTAGCGGTCATTTCAAATCATCCCTCTTATTGTTAATTGCTGGTTATACGTACCTAGACAAAATACAATGCTTTGTTACCCACCAGGATTTAGACAAAGCAAACAAAGACTAGAACTATTTAAGGATTCTATAGAAATAGGTAGAATCTTATTATCCTCTTCAGCAATAGGACTATTGATTGGTGAGATACTTGTCGCACCAAATTGAGGTACCTATGAATACGACACATTTTACTCTGTAATTCAGAATACAATTTGCCGACTTTACGGCTCATTCGTAGTGTACCGCCGCATATAACATTTGTTGAGGAGGACGCCCTTAATATTATCCAAAATTCTGGTTTTTATACGAGATTTTGAATACACCGTCTTAATAAGACGGTTTATTATTACGATGGAAATATTAGCCGAACGCGTACACGATGTGCATAACACGATACATGGCGTGCGGGCAGAATGTATTGTTATAAATGGTAATTCCACGGAATAGGCCTGGAAGCGGCACTAGACATTAGCATGAAGCCGCATTCATATGTAAATAGCGTATTGTTATTTAAATTTGCGCCCAGACGTATTGAGGGCGACAGTCATGTTATCCAGACAGAGAATGTCTTGATGCGCCAGGCATGTCAAATTGCTGAGTGAATGTGTATAAATCCCCTTTCTGTATAGGTAATAAGCTAGTACATTTCGTGTTCCAGTTTGTTATAACAAAAAAATAAGTATTATATTAAATATATTAAGTGTATAAACTTTGAAATTGACGTGAATTTGAAGTGCAGAGCTCCAAATCTAGCTAAATCGTGTAGTGTGAAATTATGCTGTGCGACCCCTCTGCGTGGTAGAATTATATTCATAAAACATTGAATTTAACATATAATATGGGCAGCCAACCACGATTTATCAGCATTTAAAAGATATATTAATTAACAAAGATAAATAATCAACAGTACAAATGACAATTTAACTAGTAAACAAGTCTGAAATCTTAAAATGTTGCCACGTGATTTCCCGAACACATGATATGTCTACATGTGACCATTATTCAGATTTACCGAAGTATTTGGAGTATGGTGCACGGCTTGCAGGCAACTGTGTATTTCTTTACCTCCGTATAAAATCAATAATTCATGCTGGGAGCCAAGTAACATTCTGTCTGCTTAGTACATATTGGTATTTTATTTTACTTGAGAGCATATAGAAATACATAAAGACGAATAAGGCGCCATGATGGAAAGCTATGGAAGGTCAGGTCGGGTATCAAAGGTTATTTTAACTTCAAATACTACTTGTGTTTCACACCTTGCCTCTGTCACGTATTTCCTTCATGTTATTGACCTCAAGTCCTAATTTTGACTTTGCTATTGCAAAATGTCATTTCATATCAAATTAGTAGACTTTCTTTGAAACAAACATATCACTGGTGCCTGATGGGAATATCCGTCCGCCATTTCATTAAACTGGATCGTTTTCGCCTGGTTTGCGCCCAGATGTATTGAGGGCGCGCTATACTCTCATTGAACAGGCAAAGTTCGCAAAACTAACAACGTTGTTATTTGCCAATAGCAATTAACATGATCCAAGGGTCGAACATGAATTATTCATAACGGATCGATAACTGGCCTCACTTTCTAGCTAGTAAACCAGCGGAATTTTTCATAGGTTTTGCGTTGCTAATAGAACAACCGTGAATTTAGTGTCACCCCCTTGGTAATTCTTTCACTATTTTTAATCTTTTACAACAGAGTAGCGTACCGATGCTGTGCGGGCTGGTTCGGGTCAGATTGCAGTGAACGTAAGTTTATATGTGATGCAGTTCCTTGTACCCTTTTGTGTTTCAAACACCACAATGCATTAGTAATATTCAGGACCATTGATTTTCGATGAGTTTGCAACGTCAATCTTCACGATCGCGTATCAAGTCAGACTCTCATTTTGGGCCACATGTTTCAGGTGTTTCAGGTGTAATTGTTCACAGTTTTATTTTGAAAATTACATGACAATTTCACGACAATCAACTAGCCCTGTGAATTTTTGTCGAAAACAGAGGTGTTGCGAAATTCCTTAAAAATACTCCATAAATAACACAGAATAGTGACGCCACTACCTGTATTGACATTAGTTATTGTTTATGGGGGCTCGCAGATGTGGGGTCAAATGTCATGAAGGGATAAAGTTCGGCCCATGAAACCAGTACACATGCATTATACTGATTATAGCCATTGTCTAAGGGTCTGACACGATACAACTTCAAAATGCCTTCATGCCATAAATAGCATAGAACAGTGACGCAATATGCACATCTATAAAGTCTTTGTCAAAGACGCTTGCGAGGGAGCCGAGGCGAAGCCCGAGTAGCGCCGAATGCGCGCGAGGGCGAAACCACCTCGATTTTTACCATGCTATTCTCCTACGCATGTAGGTAACTCGCGGATAGTTATCACTCTCCCAGTCTGTAACACGGACTATGTATATCAGGGTCAAAACTCCCCCTTCGGGGCTCGTGCATTAGATGCATCAACATCTCAGTACACGTGCATTATTTTGTACAATTTCACTCCCAACAAGTGATACGCATTTCAACCTATAAATAAACTGCAGTTCATGAAGTACAACAAATTATTTTCATTGGCAAATAAACTGTATTTTAGCTATAGCTATATCTTACCATGAATATTTTTTGTCCCGCCCATAGCAACGACAGAGGGAGCGGTACAAACAAACGAGACCCAATGAAACCTTCAAATGGTAACCTTGTTTGTTGGATGAAACTCTGAAGGTGTTGACACTCTTCAAAAAATGCAACAAACGAAACATGATTTCACTAATCTCCAATATTAATACAATATTCCTTACAAATGAGAAATCAAAATAATTCACACTATACTGAGAATAACTAAATTTTATATGGATTCCATATAGATACATTTAATAATGGAAAGAGGAAATGCAGTTAAGGTTACAAAACTAACCTATTATAGAAGGAGGAACTGAATTATGATATAATTTAAAACCCTATAATTCTGATCACTTGAAATGAAAATCGCAGTAACAGTTTGTGATAGAAAGGGGAAGTGAAACAGGAAATAAATAAGATGGTGAAAATTACTAACATCTCAAAGCGAGCTTAATGAGAGGAACTGAAATTATGATAAAATACAGGGTGGTCTAAAACAACTTTACCCAATTGCAAAGTTTCAGATTGAAAAGTCTGTTTCAACTTGTTGTTGCAAATTCTTAACGACCATAAAGAGTAATCGAAGATAAATGAATGAAAAAGAATTTAAAATACAAATGTGGCGGCAGTTTTAAGTGAAAGGGTCCAAATTTAGTTTGTCCTCGCGTACCCCTATGGCTGCTGAGTCACAGCACATTATACAGCGAGTGTTTAGGACGTCATTGTACGCAGGCACGTTGCAATTTTCAGATGGAATTCCGGAACAGGAAGCAAAATATGTATAAAATAACGTGGCTTGTTAACTTAAAAACAAAACAGCTTAAAAAGGCAGCTTACATCATAATTATTATTCTAAATTAAAGAAAACCAACTGGTTATTTTGGCCATTTAACATGCAGTTCTACGGGAGGACATATTATCATAATTTTTTAATTATGATAACATGTCGAACTTTGCTCTGTTGACCTACAAAGACAACAAATTTGGCCGATTACAAATATACAAAAAAATCCGGTTTGAAAAAAATTAACCAATTTTATATTATAAGATCGTACATTATGGCTTTAATGCCTAATTTTAACACTAGGATTCTTTTTAAAATGTATATCCAAGGACTATGTTTTAACTGATATTTCTGAATGAAAAAATATTGCTTTATATTTGACCGAGAAAATGAATTACATATATAGCAAAAAGGTGTATATCTGAATTGTGCTGATTTCAACATGTATCAATCGACTTTTAGCACGACTATGCATAACAATAGAAGCTGATGACCACCGTTCTGAGAATCGATTATCGCAACGACTTTTCTAAAATTATTATGTTTGCGAGAATTTTATTCTCCTTAAGGGCTGGGGTATGAACGTTTGGACAGTATTTATTTTGGGACATTAGAGCACATCAGACATATCGAATTGCATTCTGAATACGAAGAATGTCATTCTGATATCAAATAATTTTGATTTTTGGAATTCGCAATTTAATACACATTTTATGGCAAATCATTAAAAATTGATATTTTTGATATTTAACAGTACTTAAAGTAAACTTTATAAATCTGATGATTTATACTTAAAGTGTATGTAGGTGGGATGAAAAGCCGACGATCAATTGAAAAATTTGACCTTTCGTATTGAAGATATGGATTTTTTCCCAAAACACCAAAAAAAAATTAGGTCTTTTGGGAAAAAATCCATATCTTCAATATGAAAGGTCAACATTTTCAATTGACCGTCGGCTTTTCCTCCCTGCTACATACACTTTAAGAATATATCATTAGATTTATATAATTTACTTCGAGGACTGTTATATATCAAAAATTGAAAAATATCAAATTTTTATAATTTGTCATAAAATTTGTATTATATTGTGATTTTAAAAATTAAAATTATTTGATATCAGAAAGACATGCTTCGTATTCAGAATGCAATTCGATAGGTCTGAGGTGCTCTCATGTCCCACAAAAATACTGTCGAAACGCAATAAACGCTCATTTTGTTTAGGACATTGGGAATCCTGGAGTTCCTGGGGCACATGTAGTCGGACGTGTGGGAGTGGCACAAAGACCATGAGCAGAACGTGTCCTACAAGTGGAGCTTGTAGTGGGTCATCTCGTGAAACATCGTCGTGCAACACGGCAAGGTGTCGTAAGTATTGAATTCATATACGGTAATACATGTAATATTATATTTTTTAGATGTTCTATAATTGACATGATCTGATCCATGGGGGCCAAAGGAGGCATTTTTAAAAATTAAGTTACTGTAATTTTTACATTATACATACAATAGGCTATCATTTACTGAAAACACCAAAGGTCTAGCTTACTTGGTTCTAAAGTTATGAAGTTTTTTGATGTCTATTTTCTTATGTATTTTATTGTTTTTTGCTCCATATTTTGACCTTTATCTCAGTTTCAAATTTGCCGCCTTTGGCCCCCATGGATCAGATCATGTCAGGTGGATTGAATCATCATCATCAGTCACCTGCGTAGCGACTACAAGCTTTCTCCAACTATTGCGATCTTGGGCAAGCGAAACAAGTTTGTTTGGCTGCAGCATCCCTGGACATGCTATGTACAGTGTGTACGGCCGTCCCGGTTTCCTCTTCCCTTGTGGTGGAATATAAATGGTATATTCTTTCACAAGCTCGTCGTCTTCAAGACGCAGTATATGGCCGAGAAATTTAAGTTGATGAAACTTGACTCTGGCAACCAGTGGGGTAGTGTTGGTCAGATTGTAGACGGTTTCATTTGAAATCCGATCCACATGTTTGATGTTTAACATGACTCTGTAGCAAGATGTTGCAAATGCATTGATCTCGTTTTCCATGTCCTTGTTGATTACCCATGACTCGCACCCGTACAAAAAGACAGTAATACAAGTTGTCTTAAACAGCTTGATTTTTGTTTCGATTGGCAGGGATGGGCTTCTCCAAAGTCGTTCTAGGTTCCAGAAAGCTGCCTAGGCTAGTGCTTTTCTTCTTTTTAGATCTCCAGCACTAGAGCCCATCTTTGAACCCAAGTACTTGAAGTCTGTGACATGGTTGATGGTACTACCATAGACTTCGGGGGGCAGTCACATATTATGTCTTAGGTGCGCTGATGACAAGGCCTAGATCTGCTGCTGCAGTTGCAGTCCTAGTAAGCTGCGACTGGACCCGGGCTATACTATGCTAGATTCCAACAGGGCATTATCATCAGCAAAATCCAGGTCATTCAGGCTCCTAGCAGGATATCTGCTTGACAGACGTGGGTAGGTAACAATTCCAGCGTCAATTCCAGAAGTTGATTTCTTCAGAAAGTAGTCTACCAGGGTAATGAACAGGAATGGTGGCAACACATCACCCTAAAACACTCCAGTGGATCGAATACATACATCAATAAAGTAGATACATCTCACCTCATTGACGGACCTTTCAACTTTGAACATTTATATTTATACAGCATATTGGAGTTCATGGAACTCATGGAGTAGTTGTAGTCAATCATGTGGTAGTGGAACTAAGACTAGAACCAGGACGTGTTCTGTAACAGGGGCTTGTAGTGGATCGTCGAGTAGGTCATCAAATTGCTATACCCAAATATCATGTCGTGAGTATAATTTATCGTTATTATTATTGTTATTTTTTAAATATATCTACATTCAATATGCTATAATTTGGCTCGAATGCAACAGTAATTAGTAGATAAATTCGCACTCTTTGACGGACTTTCACAAACCTTCAAATGTTTTGATAATACTTAGACTACTGCATATTGCACCGCTTTCGAACAGTCATAAAACTATAACTTGTAAAAATAACATTTATGGCCCACTCTTCATGTTCTTATGATTTTACTAAATGGGATCAAATTTTAAAAAGGATGAAAACCACACAGGAAAGACTTTGGCCCCTTTTTACGTTTTGAAACGGATTTTGGTAGATATTAGTATTACTAATAAATGCAGCAATAATAGTTAGATTATATCCTCATCTCTTTGGCGGACCTTTCATCTTTTATACAGCATATTGGCGTTCATGGAGCTCATGGAGTAGTTGTAGTAAATCCTGTGGTAGTGGAAATAAGACTAGAACCAGGACGTGTTCAGTAACAGGAGCTTGTAGTGGATCGTCGAGTGGGTCAAATAATTGCAACACGCAAAGATGTCGTGAGTATCAATATAAATATATCAATATCACTAACAAATGCAGCAATAATAGTATTATGATATGCTCATCTCTTTGACGGACCTTTCATTTTTTATTTAGCATATTGGCGTTCATGGACCTCATGGGGTAGTTGTAGTAAATCATGTGGTAGTGGAACTAAGACTAGAACCAGGACGTGTTCTGTAACAGGGGCTTGTAGTGGATCGTCGAGTGGGTCATCAAATTGCTATACCCAAATATCATGTCGTGAGTATAATTATACCATTTATCATTTTTATTATTATTGTTATTTTTTTAACAAGTTCATTAGGAATGTTGATATCTACTGTGAATTTTGTTTATTTTAAACAATTCCAAGTAAAAACGGAGGTGATTTACTCACGTTTGTAGTGATGTTTCACCACCACACTAGCGTCTTCATCAGACTGGCAACTCATCACACCTGACTGCTTGCTTTTATAGGCAACAGGATGCACCGTGGAGGGCGTGATGAGTTGCTCAAAGACGTTGTTGATGATGTTGATTTATTGATCGTGAAGCCAACAAGACCACCAGGTGGCCGGCTGAAAGAAGCCATCTGGATCCGCCGAAAAGGATATAACTCTCTAAACAAGGGGGGGGGGCTACGAACTCAATAACATCTTTAACCAACTTGTTAACACCAGACAAGCTGCGACAAATTTATTGGTTCTACCGCCTTGCATGAATGGTTATGATACTGAATATTTTAAATCATCTTTTTCGTACAGTGGGGTTGAAGTTTGGAACAAGCTGTGTAATGAATTAAGAACCTCAACAAATATGCAGACTTTCAAGCAAAGATTCAAGTCCTAAAATTTTGTGCATATACTTGTAAATGATGTGTTTTTATTTACTTTGAAAATTGTATGTATTTTTGTATTTTAAATATGTATCTAAGAGTTGTATATACTATATAAATTGTATGTTGATAATTGTTGCTTTTCAATTATTGTATATGCGTAGCAGGGCCCAATGTTAGACCAGCTATTTGGCTGAATTGGGCTACCCTGGATAAATATGATTAAAATAAATAAATAAATAAAACTTGGAGTTATTCAAAATGAACAAAATTCACAGTATTATTGTTATTATTTAATACGTATACTATCAATATTCTCCCATAATTGGCTAGAATGCAACAGCAATTAGTAGATAAATTCGCACCTCTTTGACGGACCTTTTTTTATACAGCATATTGGAGTTCATGGAGCTCATGGAGTAGTTGTAGCCAATCATGTGGTAGTGGAACTAAGGCTAGAACCAGGACGTGTTCTGTAACAGGGGCTTGTA
Organism: Amphiura filiformis; assembly: GCF_039555335.1. Taxonomy (NCBI): domain Eukaryota; kingdom Metazoa; phylum Echinodermata; class Ophiuroidea; order Amphilepidida; family Amphiuridae; genus Amphiura; species Amphiura filiformis. Next base: position 6,198,807 of record NC_092641.1, on the reverse strand, counting down.
GTGGGTCGACGAGTAGGTCAAATAATTTCAACACGCAAAGATGTCGTGAGTATCATATTAAGTATTAAAAAACTCGAGTTTTTACAATTAGTTAATGAAAAATAATAAATGAAATTTAGCAACGCGACGAGGTTTATTTATCCAAGCACCGTAAAACCTCGTCTACAAGCATATAGTGTGTTTTTGATTAAAGCTAAATTATTACGAGATAGCCGTAAATATGCCAATACAGGGTGTCCCAGAGAAAAATACCGGGCAAATAAATTTGGACGTAAGTCGAAAAATACGCGTCAAAATGCAAGGATCTAAACATCAGCGTGTAACCCATCTTATTCTGCATCTTTTACGTCAATTTTACTGGAATCGGTTGACTGATCGCGAAGAAATGAGCGATTACATCATGCATGTGTCAATTCACTTCATTCCAAGTTTGAAAGAAAGATCATTCAACACAATGCGCACTAGTGGTTAAACTGTCAATGGGCTTGATATTTTGTTCTATGAAATCCGTTTCGTTCTTTTTAAACAATCTGTTTCTTGCAAAAAAATTAATTAGGTTTTATTCAAATATGAAAACATGCACGATATTGAAAATGAAAGCTTGCATGTAAGATGATGCTTGGTATTTGTAAATATTTTTTTTCGTTAATGTTGATGTAAATGTTGCATAAAGGATTACTACATAAAGAATTCCAGCTGGTTTAAAAACTTCTCACACACATTAATGTTTTCAAAATATTTTCCCAAGAAATTGTAATGCAAAGTTTAAATCTTTTAAAAACTTCAATATTAATGTTGCGTGGTGTCAAAAATCACACGTAAAGCTGTAAGCACTTGATCATTGTCATTCGTGGCTCAAATGTTCTTTGTAAAGTATATTTGCACAACCTAAAGAATTAAAGTTGGAGAGCTTCCAATTGCAGAAATCAAAGTTTTTCGGACAAACTGTTATTCATCTTCAGGGAAAGCATGAATTACATAACACCGTCGGATTTTAATAGATAATGTGGACTAAATTTGAGTGAGCGAGTATGAAAAAAGCTCCTGTTGATCAAACTTGGAATGAACTGCATTGATGCACGCATTATGCAAACGTTCATTTCTTCGGAACCAGTCAACCGAATCAAATCAAATTTTCGTATGTGATGCACAACAAAATAGGTTAGTGGCTACATTTTGCTTTTTTTATTCTAATGTCTATTTCTCGACTTACGTTCAATTTTATTCACTCGGTAATTTTTTCTGGGACACCCTGTATGTACAATAGATTGGTCTTAAAATAGCACTTGTTGTATATATGCTTGTTTCGGTAATTAATTTGCTCATACATCATAATATTATAAGTTTTTCGATGGATGGCGTCTGGATTAATTTAGCTTTCATCAAAACCACTCTATATGCTTGTAGACGAGGTTTTACGGTAGACTTCCACTTCAAAGTTATTGAAATCCGCAATTGTATTCTATTCATAAGTAGTAATGCAGGAATCGCGCGAATCGCTGAAATACATTTTATTAGTTGTCTCTACTGCCGGCGTTTTGCAATTATTAACATTAAAAATGTTCCAATACTCTTACAATTATAGACTTATAGAATTATAGACAATTATAGACTTATACGTGCTTTTTGTATCATATTAACAAATATTGCAATTATGAAAAGTAAAAACTTTAAAATAAAAAATATATTAACCATCAAAAATATACACAAAACGCCCTCTTATCTATGCTCAAGGGTATACGAGGTATTGTTGGTCGAAGCAGCCAAAAAGTCGATTATCAATATCTGAATCAATATATTATTGAAAAATAACACTTTGGTGTTTTGCGAAAGTTCATTCTACAAATCATATACTTTGAAAATGTGCTTAATTTATTGTTGTTAATGAGTTATGTACGTTTTACAAGTGTTGTGGTTTCAGCCCTCTTTACGACATAACTCAAGAACCACAGGACCTACAAAAGCATATATCTGTGATAATTAAATTCTTCTACACGCTCGCTATGAATTGAGCAATGCAATTTTTGCTAAAGCTCACTACCATTCGCAAGATGCTGTGAACTCCTTTTTTTGCTGCTTCGACCAACAATACATCGTATAACCTAAACAAGTCCTACATCCATTGTTGTAATTCAAATTAGAAAACGCACAAGTACTAGCATATCGTGTGTACGCGCTTTATTCCGTAATCAATAAGTTTCAGCAGAACGACTCGTAGCATAGTATTATAGCCTTTGTACTATGGATCCAAAGGTTGTGAGTTCGAATCCTGGTAGAATTGTAATTCTGATAAATTTACTTTTCGTTTGATAATTATTAAGAGGTTTGCAAAGAGGGCTATAAAGAACAACTAAACGTGAAATATTGATATCCAACTCGTTTGCCCCGCAGGGCTACAAAGAAAGACTCACCGCGAAATATGGATATCCAACTAGTTTGCCCGCAGGGCTACAAAGAACCACTAACCGCGAAATATGGATATCCAACAAGCTTATAACTATTAGCACCCGATAGAGGGTAAGGCCAAAAGAATAAAGAAATTTATGGGGTAAAGAGTAAGAATGAAATGGGCTGTCGATAACGAAATGCCGTCACCTTATACTGGGGCCCAGTATCAACAAAAGACATCAAGGCTGCAGCGCCGGCAAGGCCCAAGGCCGGCGACTCCCACACGACGACTAAACACTCCAAGTGGGACCCCCAAGGTCCCCACAGGGCAAGAAAGCAAGAGTAACCTTGATTTTAAAAAAAAGTATCAATATCTACCAAAAAAAACGTTTCAAAACGTAAAAAGGGGCCAACGTTTAAAACATATTTCGTGTGTGGCTTTTCACCCTGCTTTAAACATGGTATGAAAGTTTCTTAAGGGTAGACGAGGTGCGAGATGGCAGAGTGGTTAAGGCGTTGCGCTGCCGGCCGATCGACGAGGGTTCGAGCCTTGGGCTTGCCTTAGGTGAAAATTCTCTTCCCTCCCAAAAAGTTCCTATATGGTCAGGAATCCTTCAATTCAGTTCAGAAATTTAATTTCAGAATTTAATTGAAGAATTTATTCTCGCCCCCATACAAGATTCGGAAGTCACATAAAGCCGTTGGTCCCTTGTACAGGAAGAGTCAAACCCTGTGTACGTTAAGTATCAGAGCTATCCGAAAAGAGAAGGGGAACCATCCCCGGTTCTGGTATCTGCAATCAATCCTAGGTTCCAGGATCGTGCATAGGTAAAACTGTGCACGTAAAGCCCGTACGTTGATACTCAACCAATTGAGGTAAGCACGTTTATGGAAGGAAGGAAGGAAGGTATTGTTGGTTGAAGCAAACTAAAAATCGATTTTCATTATGTAGTCCAATATATTATTGAAAATTAACACCTTGATATTTTGTAAAAGTCCATTCTACAAATCGTATACTTTGCAAACTTGCTTAATTTATTGTTGTTAATGAGTTATGTACGTTTTACAAAAGTGTTGTTGTTTCAGCCCTCTTTACAACGTAACTCAAGAACCGCAGCACCTATAAAAGTATATCGGTGATATTTTAATTCTTCTACACGCTCGCTATGAATTGAGCAATGCAGTTTTTGCCACAAAGCTCACTACCATTCGTAAGATTCTGTGAACTACCAAATCACAACAGTTTAAAATAATTAATAACCTTAAGACCTATACAAAGTCATCTATACTAAGCTCCTAATTTATTGTCAGTGTTTATTTAAGGGTGAATGAATTAATGTTCGTGCGTGATTGAAGTTTATCCGTACAGACATTAGGGGGCTGTCATTTTCTTCGGGAAGGGGGGGTCATGAATATACTGGGGTTCATAGAATTTTGAGACCAAAAATAGGGGGGGGTTATAATTGTTTAACAACCAAAATAGGGGGGTTATAGAATTATTAAGGGCTGGTGACTCAAAATGTTTGCGCCCTCGCATTTGCTACTCTTACGATCAAATTTTTTAGCGCGCTTCGCACACTCCGCTCCAGGATTTGATGCGCCCTTACCTCCGGCAATGAATAATGTGTCTTGAGTCTGTATAGGTGGAAGGGGGTCATAAAATTTTCCGACCCACGATAGGTTGGAGTCGTAAATTTTTTTAGCCCGCGATAGGGGGTCGTAAAAAATTGACTCCGGTCACCGTCATATTCATGACCCCCCCCTGCCAGCCAAAGAAAATGACATCCCCCTTATAACGTATTTTAATTTAAGAAAAAGAAGCAAAGACTCACTTTGGTAAAATTTTCATCGTCACGTTGGATTCTGTGCCTTATACAATACAATACAATACAACCAAGCATTTATATAGCGCCCTCCAAGGACCACAGCGCTTTCCAGAAAAAAGAACATATATAATAATAATAATAAAACAAAAATCAATGCATTCTACATAATAAACATACAATTACCAGATAAGCAAAGAATTAAACAAACAGATGAGTTTTTAAATTGGTTTTGAAAATGTCCAGTGTTTTGGCCTGCCTGATGTTGATTGGAAGAGAATTCCATAGACGAGGACCTGCGGTTTGAAACGCTTTGTCACCGGTGAGAGTCCTGGTTTTTGGAACAATGAGAAGTGTTCTGTCAAGTGATGAACGAGTGGCGTACTTTGGTTTGCGAAATGTGATCAGTTCTTGTAGGTATTCCGGAGCTTGTGAGTTGACACACTTGTATGTGATGACCAATAGCTTGAATTCGATACGCTTACGGATCGGTAGCCAATGAAGATGGCGTAACAGAGGGGCACTAGATGTATCACGGCCAACCATCATTATAAGTCTCGCGGCTCTATTTTGTAGGCGTTGCAGACGAGTTAGGTCATATTCAGTGGCTCCAAACAGTAAGGCGTTACCATAGTCTATGCGAGAAAATACAAGAGCTTGAACAGCCAGCTTGCATGTGTCCAGATCTAAAAAACGACGAATCCTGGAAAGATTGCGTAGGTGAAAACTGACGCACTTCACAACTGATGAAATCTGACTAGACATGTTTAAAACTGGATCAAAAATGACTCCGAGATTCTTCAGTGTCAATGTAGGCTCAATGATGACACCATCAAGATTTAACTTGATACCCGAAAGATTACTTATGAATCTCGAAGACGCAGCAATATAAAACTCAGTTTTTTCCTGGTTTAGCTGCAACTTGTTTTGTGACATCCAAGATTTTATTTGATGTACACATGTCTTGAGTCTGTTGAGAGCTCGCTCACACTCATCAGGAATTCGCGGGTCGAATGAAACATACACCTGGGTATCGTCTGCATAAATATGAAAAGTGACATTGTTCCTGCGCAAAATGTCCCCAACAGGATGAGTATACATTGTATATCCCCTGGGTCCTAAGATGGATCCTTGCGGCAGGCCAAAATTCAATACATGCTCGTTGGAGAACTGTCCTGAAATACAAACACGGTTTTTCCTGTTTTTAAGGTAACTAGCAAACCATTGTAGAGCGCAACCCTGAATATGAAAAGTATGACAAAGTCTGTTGACAAATATGGTGTGATCGATTGTATCAAATGCAGCCGATAAGTCGAGCATGACGAGAAAGACTGCATTCTTGTTGTCAATTGCTGAGGCAATGTCATTCTTTACCCTAAGCAGGGCAGTCTCGGTAGAATGCAATGGTTTATAAGCAGATTGGAACGACTCATTTAGGTTATTTTGATTGAGATGCTCAGTTAACCTACTAGAAGCTACCATTTCAGCAACTTTAGCAACAACCTTGATATTTGAGATGGGCCTGTAGTTCTTAAGAATATTAGGATCCATACTCTGCTTCTTAATAACGGGTGTTATGATAGCATCTTTCAATGAATCGGGAAAAATACCTGTATTAAATGACACGTTGACAATTTCAGCTAAAATTGGAATGTACAGGTGTATGGCCTATATGCAATAGGAAGCAAACAGTCGATTTGCTAAGTATATATAATACTCTACTACTCTTTATGATCATTATAAAACATGCACACACACACACACATGCAGCAATAAAAGTTAGATATATCCTCATCTCATTTTCTATTTAGCATATTGGAGTTCATGGAGCTCATGGAGTAGTTGTAGTAAATCATGTGGTAGTGGGACTAAGACTAGAACTAGGACGTGTTCTGTAGTAGGGGCTTGTAGTGGATCGTCGAGTGATTCAGATGATTGCAACACACAAAGCTGTCGTGAGTATGATAGTAAGCATATTATATGACTAATAAATGCAGCAATAATATAAATGTATCATGACGGAGCTTTCAATTCTTATGTATACAGCATATTGGAGTTCATGGAGCTCATGGAGTAGTTGTAGTCAATCATGTGGTAGTGGAACTAAGACTAGAACCATGACGTGTTCTGTGACAGGGGCTTGTAATGGAAAGTTGAGTAGTTGAAAAAATTGCAACACGCAAAGATGTCGTGAGTATGATATTAAGCATTTTATATTACAAATGAATCCAGCAATAATAAGTACATATGTGTCAGATTTTTAGGGGAATTTCATTTTCTTCGGCAGGGGGGTCATGAATATGACGGTGACCGCAGTCAATTTTTACGACCCCCCTATTGCGGGCTAAAAAAATAAGACCCTCCCCTATCGTGGACCGAAAAATTGTATGACCCCCCCCCCTTCCGCATCTACGGACTCAAGACAAATTATTCATTGCCGGAAGTAAGGCGCGGAGCATGTCAAATCCTTGAGCGGAGTGTGCAAAGCGCGCTAAAAAATTTTGATCGTAAGAGTAAAGAATGCGAAATATTTTGAGTCACCAGCCCTTAATAATTCTTTAACCCCCTATTTTGGTTGTTAAAAAATTATAACCCCTCCCCTATTTTTGGTCTCAAACCCCCAGTATATTCATGACCTACCCCCCCCTTCCGAAGAAAGTTACAGCCCCCTTAACGGTCCTTTCATCTTTTATACAGCATATTGGAGTTCATGGAGCTCATGGAGATGTTGTAGTAAATCATGTGGTAGTGGAACTAAGACTAGAACCAGGACGTGTTCTGTAAGAGGGGCTTGTAGTGGATCGTCTAGTGGGTCAAGTAATTGCAATACACAAATATGTCGTGAGTATGATATTACTACTATTATATCACTAATACATGTAGGAATATTAAGTATATACATCTTCATAAGGTAGTGCATTTTTATTAACCAGCGTCTATTAAGGGGTTATTTCCGGTTTTTAATATTATTATTATTATTATTATTATTAATATTATTATTATTATTATTATTATTATTATTGTTATTATTATTATTATTGTTATTATTATTATTATTATTATTATTCTATAATTAGATCGAATAGAAACAAAACACTAATAGATAATGTTCTTACTTCTTAGACGAACCTTTCCATTTTTATACAGCATATTGGAGTTCATGGAGCTCATGGAGTAGTTGTAGCCAATCATGTGGTAATGGAACTAAGACTAGAACCAGGACGTGTTCTGTAACAGGGGCTTGTAGTGGGTCGTCTAGTGATTCAGATGATTGCAACACGCAAAGCTGTCGTGAGTATGATAATAAGGTTGCGTTCTATTTTACTTTTTCTGTCCACAAATTTGATGCATGTAACTAATAAATGCAGCACTAATAATTCTCACCACTTTGACGGAGCTTTCAAATCTTACATACAGCATATTGGAGTTCATGGAGTTCATGGAGTAGTTGCAGTGTATTCTGTGGTCGTGGAACTAAAACTAGAACCAGGGTGTGTTCTATAACAGGGGCTTGTAGTGGATCGTCGAGTGGTTTAGATGATTGCAATACGCAAAGCTGTCGTAAGTATGATATCTAGCATTATTATAAATGTAGCAATAATACTAAGGGAGTGTTCATTAATACTTTGGTAGGGGGGCTGGTCTTTCTCAAATTTTTCGCTCGAAAACCTTTTTTACCCCCGTCGATGGACTGCTAAAATTTTTGACCCCCCCCCCTCTTTTGACAGATAAAACTTTTTGACCCCCCCCCCCATTATCGTATAACAAACATTATACTTAATAATGTTATATCCAGTGGTGTGGTATCTGGGTCACATCTCATTGAGGGAAGAAAATGTTTGAAACATTCTCAATTGATCATGAATAAACATCTCAAAAAAGTAACCAACCCCCTTAAAAATGACCGTTATTCAAAACCAGGTAACTGTATTGCAAATCTGTAAATTGCGTTGGAGGCAGGAATTATTTCTGCACATTTGCACACCTCATTTGCAGCAATTGACTAAATTTTGACGTTACAGCGTACAATTAAGTCAATGTAACCCACACATATTGTGCATGGGAAACACTGTGACAATACGAGTGTATTGTCACGGTGAAGACCGTGCTTGGAAGAGTATGCTGTATGCTAGCATACGTATGGTCACGGTGTATCCCGTTGTCAAAATACCACGTACTTTAGTACAGTAATAGCGCCCTCTGTTGGGCATAATTCACTTTAAAGCGTATTTTCAACGTAGCGAAGAAATATTTTAGGTAATATAACACTATAGAATATAAAAACTAGTATCTTTAGAAATTACATTTCAAGGCTGTTACATTACGGTTACTCAAGGTTTAAAATTAAGGTCTTTTATATTTAATCAGAGACAGCCCGTCACCCTTAAGGTTACTCATTGTTGTTTCTTGATGCTGAGGCCCAGTATCAACCAAAACATCAAGGCCGCAGGGCCGGCAGGCCTGAGGCCGGAGACTCCATACGACGACTAAACACTCCAAGTGGGACCAAAATATAAGGGCCCGCAGGGCAAGAAAGCAAGAGTAACCTTAAGGATGACGAACTGATAACGAAAATTCTGTTGTATTTACGGACATCTCGTCACCCATAGGCCTACCTTTACATTTTTTTTACTCTTTAGCCCATGATTTCGCTCATTCTTCAGGCACTGCCCTCTATCGGGGGCTAATTTATAGTTTAAGCTTGTTTGCTATTCATTACAACAAGTTGCCAAAGAGCAAGTGACAAACACTAATGATATGACATCAGCACCCAATTTACATCTCGCCAGGCATTATATTCATGAGAATTGCATGCAGTGGTCACGGGGTGACTTAATTCGACGTTTCATCAATACACTGCCACGAGAGGATGATCATATGTAAATGAGAATGTACACAATGACCTGTGCATGCACGGCTATACGCCGTAGAAGTGACGTCATAATCGGATTAACTACCATAGCAATAGATGAATACAATTTTTGAATAGACCGCCCTGCACTACGAGCAGATTGTACTTATCACCTGATTTTTAAATCGAAAGTTAAAATTGAGATATATTTAATTTTGAGAATTACAATTATATAAAGGAACACATTTTTTATGACCCAGGTACTTGTATAATAGAAAATTCGATCACACGTGTATATCCTAATGCTTATGTAAACTTTCTTTATCTGTGTCAACAATAGAATATTTATCACCAACGGAGTATGGAGCTTGATGAAAAAAAATATATAATATAGCGTGTTGACACTGTGCTGTGTATGTCAGTAAACAGATTGACAAACACCCCGTACTGCACTACATGTCTATTGTATTCAAATTTCCCTTCAAGAACTGTTAGTTCTCCCCGGAAAAATATTCGCACCGTAGACATACACATAACCCCGGGAGCGATATACATTCTTTTCCTGGTCAACATTTGCATCACATAATGGGCCTACATTTACTTTGATATACTTTTGTATTATGAGACTGTCCTTCTGATATCATCTAATTTTGATTTTTTGAAATCCACAATGTAATACACATTATATTACAAATGATTAAAAATTGATATTTTTGATATTTAGCAGTACTCGAAGTAAACTTTATAAATCTGATGATTTATACTTAAAGTGTATGTAGGTGGGATGAAAAGCCTACGATCAATTTAAAAAATTGAAAACTTTGACCTTTTGTATTGAAGATATGGATTTTTTTCCCAAAACACCCAAAAAAATTAGCTCTTTTGGGAAAAAATCCATATCTTCAATATGAAAGGTCAAAATTTTCAATTGATCGTTGGCTTTTCCTCCCAGCTACATACACTTATACACAATATATCATTAGATTTATATAATAAAATTCAAGGACTGTTATACATCAAAAATGTGAAAAATATCAAATTTTAATAATTTGTCATAAAATTTGTTTTATATCGTGAATTTCAAAATTATTTGATATCATTCTTCGTATTCAGAACTCAATTCGATATGTCTGATGTGCTCTCATGTCCCACCAAAAATACTGTCAAAACGCTCATTCCAGATCCCTTAAACTTGTCATGTGAGGTTTCCTGCAGACTTAATCACAACTGATTAATTTTGCTTACATTGCTGACGATATCCAAACTGGTGTAAATTGCACCAATCGCCCCAACTGCAACAATATCCATTGTTCCCATGCTTTTGGTAAAATGTCATTATAGTCCAGGAGCAAGATCCCACAGGGGGCCTAAATAAGGACTTGGTTCATCCCCCACTACATACAAGGTTTGACACCATAGGTAGTTAGTATGGACCCTCTAGATCACTGCTAGGTAGGTAGTGGACTCAAATTGTGGTATCACTTTTTTTTTACAGGTCATTTTATGTATGGACGTATAATCGCATAAAATCACCAAAAATAGGACAAAATTAAGGGGTAGGGGAAATATAAACGCCAAGAACTCAACTTTTACTCATAATAATGAATTTATTTTGGTATGAATATGTAGCTAATTGATTGTTATACCTGCCTAGTATTATTTGAAAGCAAACCTAGGTTTCATTTGATCATGATTAAGGGGTCATAATCATATCATTATAGCATAGTAACACCGTTTGCATACATGCATTTAAATTAGCGAGTGTCTATGGTGTGTTAATAGAGGTCACTTCTGGTCGGACACGAATTACCCTCAAAATGTCTTTTCGACAACAAAGTACCATACAGGCTGTATCAAAATGATTGGTACCCATTAGTTTCCCATGCCGAAATACAACATAATACCCACTTAATTTGTTGATTAATGTTATTAGAGGTTATAAAACTATACATTCTGGTCATTTCAAGAGAACCAACTGCTGTATTAGGAAGATGCAGGCTTTTCAATAACCATCAAAACAGATGGGCACCAATCATTTTGATACAGCTTGTAGCACAGTAATAATCATTGACATTAGCCAGTGGGTATGCATGTGCTTACATATTTCACTATGGGGTGTGGCTAATGGTTTACATCTAGTCTGAGACTGAATATCTTCTACAAGCCTCTTCTGCATTATTACACAGTTTTTGACAACTACTTAGTGTCACAAATCATGAGCACACAATGTCATGTCATATGCCACTCGTGGGATCATAGGTCACAGATATGTCTAGCTTGTTTCTGCTGTTCCTTTTTTCGTTGTTTCCTTACTCCGGTATTAAAACTTAGCGTAAATGAAAAATTAAGCACAGAAAATAAAAACTTCAAAGCACAAATTATACAAAAAACTTCTCGAATTCGTACGCATTTTTTAAACCTTTGTGTGTTAATTACTTTGCTATTTTCTGCAGCAAGTCTGTTATCACCAGTCACTGTTGAACCTTCAAGTGAACGACCAATTATCACCTCGCATCTGATAACTACAAAATTCTCATCCACACGAGGAACATCTTCTCCTATTTCGTCACCTTTCTCAAGATCAAGAAATGATTCTCAGTCCACAACATCGACGCTGTTCAGTATTGGCAAGTCAGATTATGATATGACCCAATAAGAGGAATACAATTAGATGAATGTGACCATAATAAAATACGAAATGTTGGTACTAATATTCAAATGCCTTAAAGATATATGGCTCTACATATCATCTCAATTTAATTTCATGTACAACGTGCATTCTAAATTAGGGGCTGTGCAATAATTATGAACTCCTCCGGGGGTGAAATTTCCAAACGGCTCGCCAAAATTGCTTGCCCCCCCCTCGGCCCGCCCAAAATCGCTTGCCCCCCACCTCTCTAGGTCAAGAGATAATATCATCGGTTTCACTGATCCGAAGAAAATATACACTCCTTTTGGTGTAAGATCTGAGGGCCTACCCACGATATTTTTTTTTGTTCGGGTTGTGACAACCCTGGATAACCCAAGAAAGCCTCTATTGAAGCTTATTTCCATTGGGGTCCATTTGACGGGTTGGGAACAGTCATGGGTTAACACCCTACTCTTTTCGAAACTGGCTGCGAGATACATATACAGGTATGACTCTCTGCACACGGGACCGACGGCTTAACGTCCCCTCCGAAGGACGGAGTACTTTCATGATTCATTTACACAATTCTAAATGAACCATGGGAGAGCGGAAGTCTGAATTTAATCTACAGATGTTGCCAATTAATTTCAGACATTTTTTTCCAAGTCAATATCCCAGCAAATCGCCACCGCCGGGAATCGAACCCGGGACCTCATGCACTAAAGGCAAGTACCCTAACTATTGCGCCACGCTCTCCCTAGCGAGTGCCAACAATGCAATGGCTTTGAGACGCTTCAACTCCAGATTATCATTCTCACCCAAGTCTAAAATAATGTCACAAATGGTTGCACTGGCATAACCGTCGACGAGCGTGTAATAGGCTCCTGCGTATTTGTTTTTTCAAGAGCAGTTATCAGTCTCTTGATCTCAACACAGTTTACTGGATTTACACCATCAGACACCTTGTACATGGTTCTGCAGACCACATTGTTCGATGGTCTGTGTGAAGCATGATTGGTTTTGAGATGGCCATGCTTTTTAGAGTCTGAAACCAGAACTGACCTAACCAATGAGGGGTGATCACTGTCGCTGTTGCTTTTTGTTGTTTCAAAAGTTCGATGACCTTAGGATTAAGTCGAAATGGGGGATTGACAAAATTGCTTTCTATTGTCCAATTTTATTGCGCTAGAGCGTCCACACACTCTGATTTTGGGTTGAAGAAGCGACTGTTGTACCGCGGTAGTTGCGTGTTGGTCATGGTGGCAAAGCAGTCGATGCTGTGTGGACCCACATTTTGTCGATCCATTGGAATAATGTTGGGTACAGTCTCCATTCGTTCAGTCTGGAGAGTTGACCCGCCAGCACATTTTCTTTTCCCGCTAAATAGCGAGCGGATATTTGAATACCGTTGTGGAACGCGAGGGACCAAATGACTTTTGCCATGTTCGAAAGATCCTGGGCTGCACCTCCTTGGTGATTGAGGTACGCCACTGTTGAAGTGTTGTCTGATACTACTTGAACATATATATTCTCCCTTTATGACTGTCACCTTTATTTGCCGTCAGTTCTCTGTAATTCGAAGGCATGTTTTGAAGTCTTTTGTTCCAGAAACCAGCCGCTTTTAGGTCCTGGAGCCATGCTCCCCAGCCACTTAATGATGCATCTTTAACATTTGCATTTCTATTGAACGATTGTGAAGGGATCGATTGTTCCAATTGTTCATGGCTGTTAGCCACCATTTCAAGTCTTCGCGAGCTGATTGTGTCAGTGTTATCATGTCATACCAAGAGTTGTGAGTGCTAATACCCGATACACATGTCTTTTGCTGACATTATGACCTTTGCCAATGAAACACATTGTCCGGCCATTCGGGCCTATGCCTTTGCTTGAATACATTTTTTGCGCAGCGCCCTCACAATATCTCTGCGAACCTTTCGAATCCTGTCTTGGGGAATACATATCACCAGTTCAGAGTGTTTCCACCAGTAGAGCAACTTGAGATAACATAACCAATCCACGTTTTAGTGAATTCTGGCACAAGAGATGATTTTTTTGTAATTGATTGTCCAACCCAAACTTTCGAACTTTTGAGCATAGGAACAGTTGTTTGGAAATTCGTTCAATTTTAAAAGTGACAAATTACGAATTGACCACGCAAAATCCAATGCATGGTATCACCCGTACAGGAATCATTGTAAACTTGCCTGCGCACAATTAAAAGAGCAGGGTACTTGATTTGCATTTTGACATGCATGGGCAAACCTTTAATGACACTGAAATTAAACCTCTCAGATGCGTGTAGAGGTGTAGATGTTGATTAACCTGCCAGCCTATTCATGTGACGTAATTTTTGGCACTCACGCTAGTTCCGCCGCGTGATACAACTCCCTATGTCATTTTTAAAATTGCACGAATCTCCAAACAACGGTTCCTATGCTCTTGATGATTAAACTTGTGATATCAAATTTGGTATCAACCGTCGAAGGAAAGTGTATAAAAAATTATTATATAAATTATTTTGCCATAATCTCATCAGACTCTGATTAAATGAGGATGGAACTAGTGGCGACTTTTTAATTTGGCTGTGTTTATTAGGCGATTTTTACGGCCAAAGCCGGGCCAAGTGGCGATTTTGCGCAGGGAAAACACAAAACGGAAGTTAGATGTCGTGTCAAGGGTCAAGACACGACATCTAGCCCCAGAGGGGACTGGTCTATTGTAATTACTGGCGTGAGCGAAGGGAAAGCAATTACAGAACTTAACATCACATCTCTCCATCAAATAAGTCAAGTGGCTCCAGCAATAGTCCTCTACAAAATGCACACCCAGCTTATGCCCACCAGATCTAAAGGCACAGCTATCAAAGACATTTGTAGTCAGAAGAGTTACCCGCTCCAGCTTGCCCATGTCTTGCCATGCTCTCATCTAGAACCATGTGTACTGGCAGGACCTTCATCCACACTGCAGTTTAAATTTGGAATAGCCTAACAGATGGAGTAGTTGTAGACATATCTGACAACGGTGCACCATCCTTCAAGAGCAGAGTGCATAAGCATCTTATTTCACGCGTCTGATGCTTTACTGTACCCCGTCACCCTTGTTGTTCCTAAGCTGCTGTGAACCACTGATTGGCCCATGTGGTTGTCTTTTATAGTGCCTAGGTGGCTATTTCCTGACCTGCGTCACTCCTGGGTTATTGTTCACTCTAGAATTGTATAAATAAATAAAATAGAGTAACACATTCAAATATAGTTTTGACTCATCGCTATGGTAATTATTTCTGTTTCATCCCTACTTCTACAGCGAATAGACTTACAGATATAAAAAGACTTTACCTATATTGGGTGCAATTATTCAATTAGCTCACAGGGCCAATTAAAAAATAGGGTAAAGAAGCCATCTTTAGTTTAGAACCAAGTTGAATGTTTTTAGTTTTTGAAACTTTATATGAATGAATCCTATATTCATTAGTAACCAAGGTAACCGTGTTTCAATAAATAGTAATTAGCATTGAACGATTTTTTAATGAACCATTTTACGGCGATAGTCAGGACTCGTCAAATGAAACTTTAAACTTGTAGGGTATATACTCCGCTTGACTGACGATGAGCCAGAAAAAGAGTATTTATTGTACTGTATGTCCCAACTCATGGCAAGAGGAAACCTGGACGGCAACTAACCTTGTTCTGGAAATGCACCCAGTGTCTTTTGGGGGATATGGACAGCATACTGAGTCAAGGTCAACTATCATCAAGGGCTCAAGACCGATGTAGCTGGAGGAAAATTGTAGTCGCCTGCTCCGCAGCCGAAGGATGATGACGTAGATTTGGAATAATTCCATTTTCTTTGTTCCTTTATATTCTAGGCATCGGTGTAACACTTGGTATCTTCTTTGTTGTTGCTATTGCCGGAGCCATCTTCTGCAGGAAACTGCGCAAACAACGGTAACCAAATTTTGCCTTATTTCTCCGCCGTAGTTAATCGGATTAACTACCATAGCAATAGAGCACACCCCCCCTCTCCCGAAAAATAAAAAAACAAGACGATATACGCACAATACTTTTCTGGAAAAGTCTTAAGGGGAATTACTACACCCATGTGGTAAATTTGTGACTATTTTTGCATTTTGCTCAAAAAATAATTACACGCTGGTAACAAAAGTTATGTATATTATTGGGGCAAGGAATCCAATTACTACACTGAAATTTCAGTGACTCAAGACAAGCGGTTCAGTATATATGATAGGAAACGAGGTACATCCAAGCTGTACCTTATTTCTGATCATAAATAACGAACCGCTTGTTCTGGGTCACAGAAATTCCAGTGTAGTAATTGGATTCCTTGCCCCTATAATATACATAACTTTTGTTACCAGTGTGTTATTAGTTTTGAGAAAAATGCAAAATTAGACACTAAATTTATCGAGGGGTGTAGTACCCCTTAAAAGATGTAATAGGGTTTTTAGGGTCGCCCGGATTACCATGGTTACGTGAATCAAACAATTAATTAACACCTTTCTATCATGTTGTTAACTTTCTATTCCGCTCTTTTATATTAATTCAGTACAAATACAACAACGCCAAAGTTGGCAGATGATGACCAGTATGACGAAAGTCGTGGCGTATGGAAAGGGATGTATGATGATAAACGTAAAAATCTATCTGAAAGACGTGTAGTTGACAATAATATCCTCTGTATGAAACACATATAGCTGGTAATATTTAAGAGATTGAGATTCTTTAGACCTATATGTTAACATTAAGTACGCCAGTTACAAAGTGCTTTTCAATTGATTTAACAGGTGGTATCCGTGTACTTAGCGTTGGCTTCAGATATCGTCCGGCAATCACAACATTATGAATTATATGTAAGACAATAGAAACGAATTAGGTTGATCTTTCAATCGACCATCGATGCTTATTAGTTAATTGTGATTACATATAAATCTTTGCCTGTATGGATATTGAAAAGTATAAATATAGTATTATTTCTGATTAATTAGTTGTTAGTTCATTAATAATAATCATCGACGTAGCATCGGCGGTCGTTCCAAAGATCGAACCAATTTGTTTCTGGTGCCTAAGAAAAGGAATTATCAAGATAACGGTTATAACAGGAACTGATGGTCATTTCAAGATGACCCAATCCAATGCTACGTTTAAAAGCTAGGCAATATTTTGCCAGTTTGGGTAATTTTGCTTACCGCTCTGCGTGCTAGCCATGTGCTTCACCGGAAAAAGTTGAAGTTTTGTAATATTTTCTCAAAATATCAAGAGCTATCTTAAGAACTACTTAACCAATACTAGGCTTGTTTGTACTCATTTTAATGCATTTTTCAAGCTGATTCCAAATATGGTCATGAAAATTTACATTTCTGAAATTTTTGAATTAAAATTATATTACCATATGTATTGCTGACAAATATTTATGCAAAACAAAAGAGAAAACACCGCTCAGACACCGCTCTGACTCGTCCTAAGACCAGACAATACAAATTATGTACTAAATATTGGTATCAAAAAGTTAAGTTACTTTGTCTGACCATTGTTATAGACAAGGCCAACAATATGAGAGATATTCGTTACTCCCAAGTACACTATTCCCCATAAATAAAATTGTTTCACTTTCGGTTTTATAGTAATGTATTAAAAGGGCATTCGCAGATGATTCACAGCATCCCCCCACTTCTCTGAAAAAAAAGTTGAGATTTTTATACCACTGGAAACCTGCGGCTTTATTCGTTTAGCAAAAATATTGTGAAATTTGAATTACGTTCTGGTACACCAGAACGAAATTACACCACATTGTCTATGGAGTGTAATTCACATACCCCAGTACAAGTGCATATAATTTGCAAACGCAAAATCACAACCAACTGAAATTCTTGGAGTAAGATTTTTTCGTGGATATCTACTGAAAAATGTCATAAAAAGAGGATGCTAGAATCACGAATTAATCCTATAATTTCTTTCGGAGAGGTTTCCAAATATGTGGGGCAGTAAAAAAAAATCGCCAAAAATAGGTGGTTTGACTAAAGGTCTATAGACCAAATTTGAAGCTGCAAGCAAAATCCGGGTAAACACAGTAAAGCGGCCCAGCAGAAACGCGGAGTATTCGACCGATTTTGATTTTACTTTCATAAAGCAGGGTTAGGATTAGCGTTAAGGTTAAAGTTAGGGTGTAGTATTAGGATTAATGTTAGGTTTAGGGATAGGGATAAAAAAATCGTGGTGCTTACATGAAGGTAATTTTAGCTACAGTTACAGAAAGTTTTGATCATTGACGGGTCTCTGAAATTAAGAAAGACCGGTTCTGGGAATCCTTCAACTTCGGTATGTATGTATAACAATATGACGGTTACACGGCTTGTGCCCTTGTTGAAGCCAAATGCCGATTCTGACGTATCTCAATGGAGGCGGAATAAGACGTCCGCCCGCCATGTCGAAGGTTTGCTATTCGAAAATTAAGTTCGTTATTGCGAATATGAAATGTTATATGGTTAGGGCTCGATTTAGGTTTATGAAAATAAAAAGCACGGAATCAGCCTAGCACAGAAAATGTATTGACACAGTTTTATCCTGTATGCCTCAATGGAGTCTTTACACTAGTCTAACTCATTAGTATCTTTACATCAATGCTACACCTTTTAAGGCTATTATTATTATTCAGGTTAGAGATATAATTAAAGACCGAATTAAAAGACTAGTTTGCGTATGACGTCCTGTCAACTAGACTAAAAAATACCGTACTGCGCAGGTCAGCAACCGATCACGTCGCGACTTTGCCCTGACGTTAGACGCAAACTAGTCTTTTTAATTCGGTCTTCAATTATAGATTGGCAGAGTGATATCGTATTTCATTTTCAACATAGTGAACTTTATTTTCTACCCAACATCCTTTATCTTCGACATGGCTGACTTTAACCGCGGGATAAGCGTGTTATATAAGTGTGCTGGTACCTTTCATGATGAAGTGCCAGTTTCATCACAAATATTCAATACGATACAATCATGATTTTTCACTCTTATCTGAGTTTGTCCTTTCAATCAGACACACAAATAAGTACAGTTTGCATTAAACTAGTTTGCTTTGCTGTTAATTATTTATTTATTATGTACAATTCAATAATCGTTGTCATACAAGCTTATCTCCAATGTGTATCTCAATTCCTATGGAATTTGTGCCACTAAAACTTACATTATGTTGAAAGTAGCGCACAACTGTCGATCCCTTAAATAATTGATCTTGATGATCACTGTGCATTATTATCATAAGATACCAGGTGACTGCCGAATATTATGGTCATGTGGTGCAATGGTGATGGTTAGTAGTTGGTAATTTTAAAGTACCATATTCTTGTGGTTTTGTTGATATTCTTCACATCTGTACCTTATCATCGTGTTCTCTGAGATAAAACATATGTACCAAGTTCTTCCAATCAATCATACGGCCATGTTAAAGCATTTATCAAGTAACTAAAAGCATGTTTTACATGTTCACTGATCTCTTTATCGACTGCACAATACCCGGCAAATGGATCAATATTACAAGTATGGCCAAATTAAATGTAAGAGTTCGACCCACCCCAACCCTAAAAAATCCAATCCGAATAAAAAAAGGCCCATCTTTCTTTTAAAACATTGAAAATCAGCCCTTTTTTGAAGGAAAGGTTCATTTTGAGGAAAAGTTTATTTTTGAGCGCACCACAGCCGTCCCAAAAATAAATCCTGGCTACGGGCCTGGTATGGGATGTGCAGCTATTACAAGGGCCTCTGATATCATGATATATATATATATATAGCTACAACTAGCACACAAATAACTACTCAGTTTAAAAAGCAGCCATTGTTCGCAAGTCCTTCAGTAGAACAAATATCCGAAATAAAATGTACATTTTGTTACCGAAGATGCCTACTATGAATAACCGATGATGTTATAATGTCTAATCTCTTTCATCAGGTATACTGGAAGACAGAGATAAAAAGACTAGTTTGCGTCTGACGTCACTGTCAATCAAATACCTACGATCCTTCATTGGTTAATAGCGCGTAAAAGGAAGGTCGATTTATCTGGTGCCGATCCGAGAAAAGAAATAGCAGAACATGGCGAAAAAGTACGTACTTTTACAAAGCAAAAAGCAACTTTTCTAGGCATTGTTGACATGATGCCTTCGCGAAAGAAAGTTTCCTACTATAAAGACCTAACTTTCGAGACGGTTTGTATGTTTGAAGCTGCAAAATTAACAATAAGGCGCCCAGTTTTACCACTGCGTTCAGCAACTCTTATCATCACGATATTTGTACACTAACCATGCTCGAGTTTGATTGACAGATGACGCCAGACGCAAACTAGTCTTTTTATCTCTGTCTTCCAGTTATATGACTACTGTCGAAGCAACACATAGAAATTAAAAATTCACATTAGATCAGCTAATTCGTCATCTTGTTTGTAGTTTAGTTGAGCTGTAAGAAAAATGAAGCAAAAAATAAAACATTGTCAATGTACTATGTTATGCACATCTTGTACGCGTTCGACTAATATTTCCATCGTAATAATAAAACGACGGTTCCTGCGTTTTATTCAAAATCTCGGATTTTGACAAAACTACAGCAGCTCAAGTCTTGATTTTTGCAGGGTATGTTAGTTTACTTAAGTACTTAACAATCGTGTAAAATATTGAAAAATATTAGGGGCGTCCTCCTCAGCAAATGTTATAATTTAGCTTTAAGGTGGTACTACACCCCTTGATAAATTTGTAACTATTTTTGAGCTGATTGTGTCAGTGTTAACATGTCATACCAAGAGTTGTGAGTGCTAATACCCGATACACATTGTCTGGCCATTCGGGCCAATGCCTTTGCTTGGATACATTTTTGCGCAGCGCCCTCACTATATCTCTGCGAACCTTTCGAATCCTGTCTTGGGGAATACATATCACAGGTTCAGAGTGTTTCCACCAGTAGAGCAACTTGAGATAACATAACCAATCCAAGTTCTAGTAAATTCTGGCACAAGAGAGTATTTTTTTGTAATTGATTGTTCAACCCAAACTTTCGAACTTTTGAGCATAGGAACCGTTGTTTGGATATTCGTTGAATTTTAAAAATGACAAATTACGAATTGACCCCGCAAAAACCCAATGCATGGTATCAGCTTATTAGGTGGCCCGAAGCAACCCGTACAGGAATCATTGTACACTCGCCTGCGCACAATTAAAAGAGCGGGGTACTTGATTTGCATTTTGACATGCATGGGCAAACCTTTAATGACAATGACATTAAACCTCTCAGATGCGTGTAGATGTGTAGATGTTGATTAACCTGCCAGCCTATTCATGTGACGTAATTTTTGGCACTCACGCTAGTTCCGCCGCGTGATACAACTCCCTATGTCATTTTTAAAATTGCACGAATCTCCAAACAACGGTTCCTATGCTCTTGATGATTAAACTTGTGATATCAAATTTGGTATCAACCGTCGAAGGAAAGTGTATAAAAAATTATTATATAAATTATTTTGCCATAAACTCATCAGACTCAAAATGAGGATGGAACTAGTGGTGACTTTTTAATTTGGCTGTGTTTATTAGGCGATTTTTACGGCCAAAGCCGGGCCAAGTGGCGATTTTGCGCAGGGAAAACACAAAACGGAAGTTAGATGTCGTGTCAAGGGTCAAGACACGACATCTAGCCCCAGAGAGGACTGGTCTATCGTAATTACTGGCGTGAGCGAAGGGAAAGCAATTACAGAGCTTAACATCACATCTGTCCATGAAATAAATCAAGTGGCTCCAGCAACAGTCCTCTACAAAATGCACACCCAGCTTATGCCCACCAGATCTGAAGGCACTGCTATCAAAGACATTTGTAGTCAGAAGAGTTACCCGCTCCAGCTTGCCCAAGTCTTGCCATGCTCTCATCTAGAACCATGTGTACTGGCAGGACCTTCATCCACACTGCAGTTTAAATTTCGAATAGCCTACCAGATGGAGTAGTTGTAGACATATCTAACAACGGTGCACCATCCTTCAAGAGCAGAGTGCATAAGCATCTTATTTCACGCGTCTGATGCTTTACTGTACCCCGTCACCCCTGTTCCTAAGCTGCTGTGAACCACTGATTGGCCCATGTGGTTGTCTTTTATAGTGCCTAGGTGGCTATTTCTTGACCTGCGTCACTCCTCCCCAGCTAACACACTACGTTTTCACGACATTCGCTGACGTTGGACTTAGGTTGTCATTTACGTTGTAAATACGTAAATCTGTGAACTCGTATTCGTGTAGTGACAACGTTATTTTCGACGTTGATTTTTGGACGTTGATATAACATCATTATGACGTTGTAATGACGTTGTTTCGACGTTGATGCAATGTTTGACCAGACCTGGTGACAACGTTTAAATAATACGTTCAGAAAACGTTACACAAATACGCATCTGAAAAATAGTTTACATATTGACACCATGGAATGTAAATTTTTCCATTCCAAGGATATTGTTGTCCAGCCAAAATTTTCTCATCGTGTCGTTTGACGATCGCCTTTAGACATGAAACTCAAAGTAACGACTTCTATTCCTGAAGTTCTAAACTTTAAATTTTTATACGCTCTCCCTTTTTGGGATTGAGCATCATTGTTGCCGGATGTTAATATAATGTCATAATCGCGTTGTCTCGACGTATAAAGCACGTGGTTAAAACGTGGTTTAAAAGTCATGAACTGACCCAGATACAAAGTCATCTACGGACGTCGTTAGTACGCAAATTTATGACGTTGTTTCGGCGTAAAAAGTACGTTATTACAACGCCGTGTAAATGTCATGGTCTGACCCTGATACAACGTAATCTACGGACGTCGTAATTAGGTTAATTTTCAGGCGTTGATATAACGTCATAGTGACGTTGTTTCGACGTTCACAACTTGACGTCAAAACAACGTCATAATGACGTTACATTAACGTTCGGGAATAACGTTTTCACAACACGAATACGAGTTCACAGATTTTCGTACTTACAACGTCCATATATTACGTTTGTACGACTTTATATATAACTTTTAGACAACGTTGTAACAACGAAAAATTGTTAGCTGGGTCATGTGTTATTGTTCACTCTAGAATTTTATAAATAAATAGAATAGAGTAATACATTCAAAAATAGTTTTGACTCATCGCTATGGTAATTATTTCTGTTTCATCACTACTTCTACAGCGAATAGACTGCAATAGGTGCAATTATTCAATTAGCTCACAGGGCCAATTAAAAAATAGGGTAAAGAAACCATCTTTAGTTTAGAACCAAGTTGAATGTTTTTAGTTTTTGAAACTTTATATGAATGAATCTTACGTGAATCAAACAATTAATTAACACCTTTCTATCACGTTGTTATCTTTCTATTCCTTTCTTTTCACTAATTCAGTACAAATACAACAACGCCAAAGTTGGCAGATGATGACCAGTATGACGAAATTCGTGGCGTATGGAAAGGGATGTATGATGATAAAAGTAAAACTCGTGTAGATGACAATAATATCCCTCTGTATGAAACACATATAGCTGGTAATATTTAAGAGATTGAGATTCTTTAGACCTATATGTTAACATTAAGTACGCCAGTTACAGAGTGCTTTTCAATTGATTTAACAGGTGGTATCCGTATACTTAGCGTTAGCTTCAGATATCGTCCAGCAATCACAACATTATGAATTATATGTAAGACAATAGAAACGAATTAGGTTGATCTTTCAATCGACCATCGATGCTTATTCGTTATTTAATCAATTAATTGACCATTATTAATTGTGATTACATATAAATCTTTGCCTGTATGGATATTGAAAAGTATAAATATAGTATTATTTCTGATTAATTAGTTGTTAGTTCATTCATAATAATCATCGACGCAGCATCGGCGGTCGTTCCAAAGATCGAACCAATTTGTTTCTGGTGCCTAAGAAAAGGAATTATCAAGATAACGGTTATAACAGGAACTGATGGTCATTTCAAGATGACCCAATCCAATGCTACGTTTAAAAGCTAGGCAATATTTTGCCAGTTTGGGTAATTTTGCTTACCGCTCTGCGTGCTAGCCAATTGCTTCACCGGAAAAAGTTGAAGTTTTGAAATATTTTCTCAAAATATCAAGAGCTATCTTAAGAACTACTTAACCAATACTAGGCTTGTTTGTACTCATTTTAATGCATTTTTCAAGCTGATTCCAAATATGGTCATGAAAATTTACATTTCTGAAATTTCTGAATTTAAAAATTTTTTTGAAACATGTCGCCTGCAGTCGACACCCGCGTGAAGAGAGTTAAATAATAGTTTATTTCTACAGGTTGATCCATTGATCTTATGATAGCAATGATAGCATTGGTAACCATTATATATATTACCATATGCATTGCTGACAAATATTTATGCAAAACAAAAGAGAAAACATCGCTCAGACACCGCTCTGACTCGTCCTAAGACCAGACAATATAAATTATTTACTAAATATTGGTATAAAAAGTTACTTTGTCTGACCATTGTTATAGACAAGGCCAACGATATGAGAGATATTCGTTACTCCCAAGTACACTATTCCCCATAAATAAAAAAATTTCACTTTCGGATTTATAGTAATGTATTAAAAGGGCATGATTCACAGCATCATCCCCCCACTTCTCTGAAGAAAAAAAGTTGAGATTTTTATACCACTGGAAACCTGCGGCTTTATTCGTTTAGCAAAAATATTGTGAAATTTGAATTACGTTCTGGTACACCACATTGTCTATGGAGTGTAATTCACATACCCCAGTACTAGTGCATATAATATGCAAACGCAAAATCGCAACCAACTGAAATTTTTGGAGTAAGATTTTTTCATGGATATCTACTGAAAAATGTCATAAAAAGAGGATGCTAGAATCACGAATTAATCCTATAATTTCTTTCGGAGAGGTTGCCAAATATGTGGGGGAGTAGTAAAAAAAATCGCCAAAAATAGGTGGTTTGACTAAAGGTCTATAGACCAAATTTGAAGCTGCAAGCAAAATCCGGGTAAACACAGTAAAGCAGCCCAGCAGAAACGCGGACTATTCGACCGATTTTGGTACTTTCATAAAGCATTATCACGAATGATACAAGCTGTATCAAAATGATCGGTACCCATCAGTTTTCATCGATAATGGATGAGCCTGACACATCAAAATTCAACAAATAATTTGTAAAATAATTGCAAAAACAAGTCATAAACTATACATTCTGGATATTTCAAATGTATCCAAAAGTGTATTTGGAAGAGGTAGGCTTGTCAATAAACATCAAAATTGATGGGTACCAATCATTTTGATACACCCTGTATGATTTGGGTTTTAGGGTTAGCGTTAGCGTTAGCGTTAAGGTTAAAGTTAGGGTGTAGTATTAGGATTAATGTTAGGTTTAGGGATAGGGATAAAAAAAATCGTGATGCTTACATGAAGGTAATTTTAGCTACTGTTATAGAAAGGTTTGACGGGTCTCTGAAATTAAGAAAGACCGGTTTCTGGGAATCCTTCAACTCCGGTATGTATGTATAATAATATGACGGTTACACGGCTTGTGCCCTTGTTGAAGCCAAATGCCGATTTTCACGTATCTCAATGGAGGCGGAATAAGACGGCCGCCCGCCATGTCGAAGGTTTGCTATTCGAAAATAAGGTTCGCTATTGCGAATATGAAATTTTATAGCTATGGTTAGGGCTCGATTTAGGTTTATGAAAATAGAAAGCACGGAATCAGCCTAGCACAGAAAATCTATTGACACAGTTTTATCCTGTATGCCTCAATGGAGTCTTTACACTAGTCTAACTCATTAGCATCTTACATCAATGCTACACCTATCTTTAGGGCTATTATTATTCAGGTTAGAGATATAATTAAAGACCGAATTAAAAGACTATTTTGCGTATGACGTCCTGTCAACTAGACTAAAAAATACCGTACTGCGCAGGTCAGCAACCAATCACGTCGCGACTTTGCCCTGACGTCAGACGCAAACTAGTCTTCTTAATTCGGTCTTCAATTATAGATTGGCAGAGTGATATCTTATTTCATTTTCAACATAGTGAACTTTATTTTCTACCCAACATCCTTTATCTTCGCCATGCTGACTTTAACCGCGGGATAAGCGTGTTATATAAGTGTGCTGGTACCTGACATAATGAAGTGCCTGTTTCATCACAAATATTCAATACGATACAATCATGATTTTTCACTCTTATCTGAGTTTGTCCTTTCAATCAGACACACAAATAAGTAGAGTTTGCATTAAATGAGTTTGATTTGCTGTTAATTATTTATTTATTGTTTACTATGTACAATTCAGTAATCGTTGTCATATAAGCTTATTCCTAATGTGTATCTCAATTCCTATGCAATTTGTGCCACTAAAACTTACATTATGTTGAAAGTAGCGCACAACTGTCGATCCCTTAAATAATTGATTTCATGGCTTGATCTTGATGATCACCTGTGCATTATTTTCATAAGATTATAACCCCTGATTGCCGAATATAATGGTTATGTGGTGGTTAATAGTTGGTAATTTCAAAAGTACTCTTATTCTTGTAGTTTTTATGATCATCTTGTCATTTGTATCTTATCATCGTGTTCGACTGCGCAATACCCGAAAATGGATCAATATTACAAGTACGGTTTAATTAAATGCAAGGGACAAATTCGTCGCCTTTGGGGTGCGGGGGTTCGACCCACCCCAACCCTAAAAAATTCAATCCGAATAAAATGTTCCATCTTTCTGTAAAAACGTTGAAAATCAGCCCTTTGAAGGAAAGGGTCTAAATTTGAATCCACCGCACCCCGCTCACAAATAAATCCTTGCTACGGACCTGGAATGGGATGTACACCTATCACATGGGTCTCTGATATACTACACATAGCACTAAAATAACTACTCAATCAAAGTAGTCATTATTCGTGAGTCGTTCAACATCCGAAATATACATTTAGTTAATAAGCCAGATGTCTTCTTAAATTTGACACTTCATTTGTGAAAATTGAGTAAGACACGACAGATATCTAGTTACTGTCCAATTCAATGGGATATTATACCGTAAAAGTACGATAATAAGCATATCGATGGTAAAATACCATGAATGCCCGCCTGAACATGTGATTGCTGTGTTGCATGATGTCCTATGGCATTATCATCCATGTGTCACTTTTTGACATGAATGTCAAGGTCCGTATGTTGCCAGGTCTAAAGTTAGACCTGGTCTAACTGCGAAGGTTAGACTCAGTAGAAGGATCCATTGACTCTTTTCATTTCATCCTTTACTCCTATCAAAGTCAAAAAGTTAAACTGCAGCCATCTAATATGAAACTATGTATTTGTAAGAATACGATATTTTAATTAAATACCATAGAAATCCTTCTTCATACGGACCTAAGCTTTTTGATTTGGATGATAACAGACTTACTGTTGTGTCATTTCTTGTTTGATTTTCACAAAATTAATGAGGTATCAAATTAAACAAGATATCTTCCGTTACATGAAATAATGCTGATTTGGATTTTTTTTAATGAACTGGACTTACAAACAATGGTGGCTTATAAAACTGAGTTGTAATTTTACGTGCGCATCATGAGACCATTTTCATAAATAAAACAATTAATTAATTGCAAATTAATTGCAAATCCCATAGCAGGACGATTATAATATGTACGAGTGCACCGTCGCAAATAATAAAGAAGACAATCGAACCCATGACCTCAGATCTACGATACCTGTGCATTAACCACGTGGCTGTTTTTGCAGATTATGATCTATTTATATGTATAGCGTTAAGTACTACTTTAAAACAGAGGATGTCTGTTGATTTACTGTTTATCAATAACCGATAATGATGATCAGATGCGACTTTTGTTGCAGCAACATACAGAAATTAAATATTCACATTAGATCAGCTAATTCGTCATCTTGTTTGTAGTTTAGTTGATCTGTAAGAAAAATGAAGCAAAAAATAAAACATTGTAAACTACAAATCTGGTTTGGAAATGTATACTTAATTATACAGAAAAAGGGTTGAGTAACCAGCGATGAAGCGCACGGTGGTGCAGAGTGCCTCCGAAAAAATATTTCCGTATGAAATCCGGAGAGAAATCAGGGATGCTGTATTTGCAAATTTTACCGAAATTACAAAAAATGTAAAGTTATTTACTACGTGTTTCCGAGGCTGGTTAAAATTGCACATTTTAATTACTTTTGCTTGTATTAAACAGCTACCAATCCCTGACTGTTCAATGGAAGCAACAGTAATTGAAGCCTAATAATATGTTTCTTTTCTGAGCTGAATTCTTGATGTTCAGATATGTCACCCGACGAGCAAAAGCAATTGACTTCACAACATTTGGCATGTGCTGGACGGCGTGGACACAGCTGCTGCCCTGAGCCTCAAGGAAGAAACAGATGATTAATTGTGTTTTGAACTGATTGGGTGTTCCAAGTTAAAGAAGAATTAAAACAAGACAAAACAAAAATAAGTGAACTAAGCAAGGAGATTTTTGCCACACCGATAGTAGGGAAACGAATTTGGCACACCGAAGGAAAGGGGAATTTCTTTTGTCACACTCCATGGACCAAATAGATTCTTAGATTTCTTGTTGTTGGTTTAATAAAATATTCTTCAAATGTTTAATTTTTCTCACTTTCAATTGTCTAGAAATGTTCGGATTGCAAATAAATGAAAGTGTCTGTTTTAATACCAGCGATTTGTGACAATACCTTCATTTTACACTAATAGGTATTTTGTATAGGGCCTTGGACTTGGCTTGGTGGATAAAGCCTAAAATTAATAATAAAGCCTAATACTGCCTTTGTTCTCCTTTGATAACCTGTGTCCTCACACAGTATACGCTGGCGAAGTTACGTAATAATCGGATTAACTACCATAGCAATAGGTGAAAACAATTTTTGAACATACCGCGCTGCACTGATACGTTCACGCGGTACCTCTGCATTGAACCATATCATGCTGATCACTTGCACCTGTAAAATTAGTATCTTTGAAAAGGCCAGTATTGTATTCGGTCTACGATTACAGACATACACAGATGATGAGTGTAACCTACTTGTAGTGAAGCGCGATATGTTCAAAATTGTTTTTCACCTATTGCTATGGAAATTAATCCGATTAATTACGTAACTTCGCCAGCGTATTCACAGTGTTGTTGCTGTTCATCCATCCACTGTTTATTTTGTGCTTTGTGTTGGTGCATTCATCCCAATTTGCTGCTTGTGGTTTCACGACCCACTTACCGCACGAGTAATTCAGAGACACGTGTTTGTTGTGGAACCAGGCTCTTTATTTAATCAGTTGTTGATATTATTAATTTATTGTGATACTCACATCTGTAATGTACATTTAGTATCTCTTAATATTTAAGTGATACTCATATGACTTGTATTAAATTATTATTGTTAATATAAATGTAAACACCATGATTGGTATACTACTACACTTAGTATTTCTACAACCTCCATTGTCATTTCTATTATATCAGTATTTATTATATTTAATGTATTATTTTTTCACTTGTATCATTTTTCATTATTATTATTGTGTTATTATTACTGTTATAAATAGTTTTGACAATGAGGGAGTCTGTGTTGATTTTAAAAATCCTATATAATATGCAATACATGTAACACTTATATCATTTACTTATGTTATGTGAAGATTTAATATGTGAAAATAAAATAATCTGAATCTGAATCTGGTCTTGGCATTGACCTTGAGGGTCGAAGCATTTGCCTTTGCCATGATCTTAAGCGTCAACGCATTGACCTTGGCTTTGCATGGCAGAGCCTTTGCTCCAACATTAGGCCCTGATTTTGTAAAACTTGATATTTTGAATTTTTGAAAGATTACAGATCCTATCTTGACATATTTTGTCACTTTCCGTGTATTTCAAAGTCTGATCATATGTGATGCGATCAAGCAAAATCGCATCACATATGCCCCAATAGATCAGACCTTTTAACACAAAAACAATCTACACAAGATAATTTTACCATAATCAACTAATCTTGATGTGTTCATATTTGTTACCAAGTAAAACCAATTAATGTAAAATAATCTAAGGTCCTACAACTTTTGTTATATCAAATAACTCAACCAGAGTTTTGGAGATTAAATGTGTGTCCTAATGTATTTTAACCAAGTTACCCAAACACACAACGTTTTACAGAAAAGGTTTAAATGTCAGGTTATATACAGGGTATAAAAACGTTTTGATAACATTCTTAAAACATTTTTGAAAACGTGATCTAAAACATTCTAACAGAATGCCATTTAAACTGTTGATATAAATATTTCGCTAAAATGTTTGCCCAAAATATTTTACAATAACTAATATGAATGTTCTCAATCCTCCAGTTATCGTAACATGAAATTTGGAATTGAATCAAAATACTGGACTTTCTACTTTTAGCAATGCTACGTTGCGTGTGATACCATCACATTTCATCAGGCAACCGACCTGGGCTGGTCATTTGAATAACGTTCTATACTTTGATGGTAGCAGGCGGTAGATGTGCATGGTGAAGTAGTTTTGGTTCTTTTAGATCTGACTGCTGCTTTTGACGTTATGAATCATGATGTGCTATTGAAACGTATGGAAAATCGTTATGGAATGTCTGGCTCTGTCCTCGTTTGGTTAAGATCGAACCTCTTCGGTAGAGTTCAGTCAGTGGTCATCGACGGTATCAAATCTGAACCTTTTGTGCTATCAGTACTAGGACCCGTTGGCTTTCCAATGTACACTGCTCCGCTGGAAGATATTATAAGATCTCATGATGGAGTGCAGCTTATGGTGTATGCAGATGACACACAATAATTGTACATGATCATGAATTTAGCTAATAGAGATCAAGCTATTTCTCGCTTGGAGAATTGTGTCAGTGATGTGAAGCAATGGATGATTTCTAACAGACTGATGTGGAATGATGGGAAGACGGAAATCCTTCATATTACATCAAAATTTGTCAAGAACATCACGCCATTGGATTGTTTTCAAATAGGTTCCTGTGTTGTTAGCCCTGTTTCCAAAGCACGCAATCTAGGTGTCATTCTTGACCATCAGCTGACTTTGTCCTCTCCTGTAAACTCTGTGTGCCAGTCGGCAAATCTGTCTCTCCGGAAGATCGGACAAATCCGCAAATTTCTTAATCTCGCTACAGCAGAGAAATTGGTTCATGCCTTTGTTAGTTCCAGGCTGGACTACTGCAATAGTGCACTGTTTGAACTTCCTGAATGTGAGCTCCGCAAGATTCAGCAGGTACAGAACGCAAGTATGGTTGCCCTAGTCAAGAAACGCCAGCACATATCGCCAGTACTTCGCCAATTGCGTACATAACAGAACTGCTTGAGGAATATGTACCATCACGCTCGTTGAGGTCAGTTTCCATGCGACTGCCGAAGCAGCCCAAGTCATCCACATCATATGGGCGAAGGTCTTTCGCAGTTGCTGCCCCTGCACTTTGGAAGAGTATTCCTTTATCTCTGAAATCAGCTCCCTCTGTGGACAGTTTTAAGGCAATGCTGAAGACGCATCCTTATAATTCTTATCTTTTTATCATGTTAATACTGATTTTGTTTGCCATTTGTTTATAAACATCATTGCTGCAATATTTTGTTTGGTTTTAGATTACTTTTAAGGTGTAGTTTTTAATATCCAGTGTCATCAATCAATTTTAATCTGTTGTATGGGTATTATTATTATTATTATTATTATTATTATTATTATTATTATTATTATTATTATTAAGTAGTGATGTAACAGGATTAATTACCATAACAACGGGTTTGTTCTATTTTTTAATGTATTGCCCTGCACAAGAAGTTACGTAGTTCATTTACATTGTACATAGATTATCAAAGAGCAGGGATAAAGACCTTGATCAAAATTCTATTCGCCGTCGAATGTAACAGGATTAACTACCATAGCAAAAGATGAATACAATTTTCGAATAGATCGCCCTGCACTACAACGTTCACGCGGTACCTATAAATATAAGTCGTGTTCACACGGTCGGACATTAGTGACTTATTACCGGTAATAAGTCACTTATTATAGGTAATAGCTTTCTGAAGATATTGTGTGAAAGATGGAAATAGCACCATTTTTGGAGAAAGCCGCGCAAGGGGTATGCGTTTGGAGAAAGCAGCGCAAGGTGATAAGTGTGTGGAAAAAGCAACGCTATTTTGTGTGAGGATTGTATTCGCAAGGATATTTATCAATGCAAGTGTACAACGGACTTCGATGATTTTCGCAGGACAAGTGAATAAGGATATACATCAGCCGTCCAGAACATTGCAAGAACTCTATGTTACCATCAAGAAGAAGAATGCTGGCTAAGTACTGATTAGTTTAAAGAATAATTATATTTGATTATTTTGATTATGATTATGATTTGATTATGTGCATTTGTTGTCATATATTGTACCAATCGTATCTTACTTTCAATTAAAGACTTCGTGTGAATTTGGGTACAAGGTGATTTTGGCCTTGAGTCAGTACGACTCGTAACACCGGTATTAAGTGACTTAATGTCCGACCGTGTGAACACGACTAGCAGTGAGGAATTCAACCTGTTTGTAGTGCAGGGCGATCTATTAAAAAATGGATTCATCTATTGCTATGATTACAGACATCAAGTCGTGTTCACACGGTCGGACATAAGTCACTCCGGTAATAAGTCACTTATGGCAATACATTCAAAAATAGTGTGACCCATTGCTATGGTAATTAATCATGTTACATCAATTATACTTCTACGGTGAATAGGGTGATTATATAATAGGATTTATACATGTCTCAAGGAGTGCATGGAAAACAATACAAATACCTGTTACGAACACCACATCATAGCAATTACGGTGTTAAGAATACCACAGCATAGCAGGTGAATGTATTGTACTCCACACTGCGTTCTTGGAGGATAATCCAGGCTAGCCTCCAACAGGTGACCTGATGAGGACATCGTGAATATGCCCTGTACGTGTTACCATTGATCAACTATATAATTGAATAATTATGTTTACTTACCCGTTTTTATGGTATGCATTCAAATTTGTTTTCGGCACCTTTGCATTTACATGCCATACCCCTCATTTTTACTTCTTTTCCATCTTCGACATCTGATTGTCCTGGTATTCCGTCTACTTTTCCCGAACAACCCGCTGATAATAGAAATGATAATAATAATAATAATAATAATAATAATAATAATAATAATAATAATAATAATAATAATAATAATAATAATAATAATAAATTGAAATAAATAAATAAATAAATAAATAGATAAATAAATAAATAAATAAATAAATAAATAAATAAATAAATAAATAAATAAATAAATAAATACATAAATAAATATTAAACTTGTTTTCTGCATACTTGTGGAATACAATTCAATGCAGTTGTGCTTAACAACAAAAACAAATTTGATTAGGTCAAATTGCAGACACAAATTGTGGCAATTGACCTACTCAAACTATACCATTTCGCTCATTCCCGAAAGACTTTGCGATGGAAACCGAGACTATGTCACCATCGATGCCTTCCATGGTCACTGAGCATGTGCACATTGATCGACATGACGTATTCTCGATTTCAATCGTAAAGACAATTGGGATATAGCGAAAAGGCGATATTGTCTATGCAGACGATGGAGGGTCGAGTTTCATTTTCTTAATCTGTATATTTTTTTACTATCTAAGCATTGTTCCTATTCAACTTTTCAGTTAAAAATATCAACAAGCCAATCACCTCATATAATTCCAAGAAAATCATGCTTACAAAGGGTTTAGTAATATTTTTTAAGTCTAATTGATTTGCGAATCTTCTAGAGAAAAGACACATGTTGATAATAATAATTTACTGCGTATAGTGATAGTGAGCACGCTATCCTCAACTTTCTTTTTCTCGTCTTGTTTTTTTTTTTTCTTCAAATTGTATTCTATCATATTTTTCATGTTTTACAACGCCTTGGATGAAATTTATTTAAGAAATAAAGGGTAATGCATTATCCTTTACACGAAAATAATGTGTCCGAGGCAGTAAAAACGTAAATAATGGGTAAATATTACCACAAAATAGTGAGATTTAAAGAGAAAATATCACATTTTTGCCCAAATATTTCAAGTTGTTTACTTCAAGGTGGAGCGCGTACGCTTAAGTGACAGCGCGTATCGCGGAAATAATGCACGCGCAACCAAGCGTAATGCTGTGCGTAGAATGTGTTAGGGCGCTCGACCCATTATTGCAGAATAATGGGCTCTCACGTGACGCGTTTTAACAAATCACAGTGCGCGATTTTGAATAATGGGTCGTGGGGGTAATAGAATTCTAGATAAATGGCGCTTTACAAATTCTTATTTCTATTTCTGTTTCTAAGCAAATTAATGAGCAATAGAGAATAATAAAAAGTCTTAGACGTTTGACTTCATAACACATGGTATTTTTTCATTTGCAGATCCACTATTGCCATTACGTTGTGACATTCCACGCTCAGCATCTCGAGTAAATATCAGTATTATCTCCAAGTTAAGGTTAAAACAAGCTTTCAGCACACGAAAATTGAATACATGAATACAAAACCCACCCAAGTCCATACTTTGGCCAAATTGAGTTAAGCATGAGAAATTGTTGCTATACATACTATGTATTACATAGGCCTGTCATATATATGAAAGAACAACTCGAATTCATCCTCTGTGTCTATGAGCATGTGAAAAATAGAATGTATGAAAGAACCACCAAAGTTCAAGATTTGAGTCTTGTAATACATTGATTGAAATCCAGTATGTATAAAAAGTCTACTTGTAACACATTTATTGCTTGAGAGTGACTTTTGAAAAAAAATGGGTTTAATCAAGGAAAGTGTGTGGTTTATATTACATGGTGGTATGCTTATCAACATTATACATACCTGTGTGCTTTATTTTGTATTATCTTACTAGTGGTAATCTCATTCCAACATTGTTGTCTTTGTATATGATTCAAAAAATCACCCAAGTCCAGCATTTAAATTGAACCCCGCGAAGTCCCTGAAATGCTAATCGTCATACCTAATACAGTTTAACCCACTCATTTGCACGTAAAACTTACCATATTGACCAGGTAAATCTAACTGTAGGAATTAAAATGATACACATGTTTTTTTCTCAAAATCACTTCCCATGGACTTGGGTGGGTTTTGAATTCATGTATTCAATTGCATGTCTTGATTTATGACATACATGTCCTCCTCAAAAGCACTCCATATCATGCATTCTTATAGTACATTTATAGTGACCTGACACCTCATTATAAGTTTTCGGTCGTTCCATACACCGTAAGAGGTAAAACGAGTTGCATTCATACAACCAATAGAAATCGACAGGCCATAATAACAAAACATGGTTTTCGTAATCACATTGGACGCAATAACTTTCAATAAGACTTTTTATTATGTATTATTGATATTAGTATTACAAAGACATGTTTGTGTTTTGTTCCTTTGCTGATATATATTTATATTATAGTTAACTGTATTTAAAGCGTACACACTCAGATTGGAACATTTATTATAGGCCTATCACATTAAACAGTTATATTTTGGTCACGATGAAATTATTACAGTAAAAGTAGAACACGCGTAACATACAAATATTTTCAGTTGGCCTTTTGAATGTCCTGTAAACCATATAGACGAATCCAATTTCACGCATTCCTACACCTCAATGGCTGGGTCCCTGCCGGCTCCATTTCACCTAAAATGTGAAATGATGCGGCCTTGGCGGGGATTTTAAACTGCATTCTATCACCCGTGTTACAAGAAGACAAAAGAATAATGACAGTTTACAACACAATAGAATCAAACATCGATTTTTAAGCGGCTTTAATCCACCCAATTGGGCAGTCACAAAGCTTCACAACACCAGTTTGGTGCTGCGGAGACCCAATAATGGCCGACCAAATCCTGACCATGACTTGGCTTGTTGGATTCGTCTATAAAACCTGTTCATACCCATTCACATGAATCATACTGTTATGGGATATATCCCAACATTCCTTGCCGTAAAAACAACAAAATGGCTTGTTCCACAGTAAAGACATACAAAATACTTCACGTTCAATGTTTAATTGAATTCTCGCTTTGTCTAAAAAGAAGCTCAATGCTTAATTAAATTTAAGTTTTCAGAAGCTATATCCACATGCCCAGTAATATGAGTGGTCTTAGTTATTTACAATTTTGTATGTTTACTCTTCAGATCCACTGCAATGCATGCAGGGATAGCACTTATTGCTGAAAGGACCCTTGTCCCCATCTTATCACAAATATATCCTACCTATCTCAATATGCAAGAGGTGTCAGGCTAATATAAAAATACTATAGTTCATTATAATTTCAGGAATTTCCATATTTATATTTTCATGCATCCCTGTTAATACAACTTTATTCAATAGGCCAAATAGTATATGGGGAAATGTCATTTATTTTTTGCTTTCATTTTTTTCATACACAATCTTGCCACCAAGGTTTTTCTTAAGCAGAATTTTATGTAGAATCAAAATATCATGGGTGTCATTTTTTAAAAACTTGTTCTTGGGTGTTTTTTTGGCGGTTTTTGGCAACTATCATATTTTTCAATAATTCATATGTTTTCCGCCCAATTTCCATTTTATTTGCTGTATAATATGAACTAATGTGTGCTGAATATTTTTTAATAAAAATTAATGGTCAAATGTTATCCCAGAAGAAATTTGGTCAGACACTTTTATCAAATTGGGTGATTGTAGGTGTTTTTGGGTGTTTTTGGGTGCTTTTGGGTGCAATTTATAATGTATATATATAGAGTGTTTTCAAATGTGAAAAGATAACAAGTTTGTCACTATTCGCCGTAGAAGTGACGTCATAATTGGATTAACTACCATAGCAATAGATATATACAATTTTTGACTCTATCGCCCTGCACTACAAGCAGGTTGCACTCATCACATGTGTATGTCTGCATTCATAGATTGAATATAATACCGCTCTTTTCCAAAAATACTAATCTTACAGGTGCGAGTGATCAGCACGATATGAATAATCTATAGAGTTACGGTCCAGGTCTTTCCCTGTTCTTTGACATCTATGGTTCAACTTTAGGTACCATGTAAACTTTGTACAGTGCAGAGCGATATAGTCAACAATTGTATTCATCTGTTGCTATGGTAGCCTTACGTCACTTATAGCGAATGCATGTACATTTTGATATAAAAACTCGACCGTAGGCCTAGTACTACCCAGTTTATAAGTCCTGTGGCCTTTTGATAATGACAATGTGCCACCTATCCTAGCATGTTGTTTGGGTCACAAGTAACGTATTTATACATGTTTACAAAAATCCAGATGCAGCAGAAGGCGGCCATCTTGTTTTTTCAAACTGGCGCCCATTTTGCAAAATATTTCCAATATTTTTTCAAACTGCCCCTTCCCAATGTGGTTTATTGGCACAGTAGCAATGGTTTTATTGGCACAGTAGCATTTGTTTTAGGCTTGTTGTATTAGTTTTATCATGTTGGCATGCAGTAGCACCAATATTGATGATTTCAAATTCAAAATGGCCGCCAAGAATTCAAAATGGCCACCGAAATCAATTTATTTCCTTCAATCATACAATGAGCCTATATCAAGCTGGTAAAATAGGAGATTGGACATGTGCCATGAATATTAAAATAATAACACACACAAATCCGATACTAAATTCCCCCCCCCCCACCCCTTGTGCAAGTTGACCTATATATGTTTATCACATTTAAATGATGACTTCATTTTGCATATTATAACATTTTAAAATGCCATAGAAAATGTTTCTTGGCCCATACGTGTATCCTTTAAACAAGAACAAGAGCAGTTGGTGGTGCTAGTTTGGGCTGCAGGCTGTATCAATACATCCATAAGCCCATGGCAGCAGGGGAGGGGGTTCTTCAAATATTTTGAACGGAGATGTGCCACACAGATTTTCGGATGATGACTTTTCTATACCTTCTTTTTACTGTTTCTGCAACCCATCAGTATACCAATTTTCCACAAAATGGACCCAAATTTGCCCTAATTGGGTGCATTTAAGGGTACTTCTTGTCCTGATGTGCCCATTTGGTTGCATTGGTCTCCACTGAAAACCCACCCATCGATATATCAATATTGCTAAAAAATATACCCCCAAACTATGGCAACTTCCTGTACACCTTCAAATAGGAAAAAAAAATTAGGGGTATTGAGAACTGCAGGGTAAAGGGTACCGAGTGATCCCACAAATGGGTTATGGGTCCTGGGGGATGGACTTATATAGGGTATCTAGGGATGGAGTTAGGGATACCAGGGATGGGATAAAGAGTACCGGAGACAACATTAGGTATATCAAGAATGGGGTTAGAAATACCAAGGACATGTTTAGGGGTGACCATGAAAGAAGGTTAGGTGTACCAATGACAGGGTTCCCCGAAGGTCCCAGGGACAACAGTTTATGGGTCCAGGTGAAGGGATTAGGGGTTCCAGGAATGTGATTAGGGGTATCAACAATGGGGCTTGGGGTATCAAGGAACAGGGCTAGGGATTCCGGAGACGAGGGTTTGGGGTTCCAGGAATGGGGAGAGCCCCATGGTCAGTGTTAGGGGATCTAGGGATATGGTAAGGGGACTGGGGATAGAGTTAAGTGCCTCAGGGTTTGGATAATGGGTACCAGGGACAGAGGATAGGACTAGTGGTACTAAGGACTGTGCAGGGTAAAGGGTACAACGGGTTATGGGTCCCGGTGAAGGGGTTATGGTTTCAGGGATGACCAGTCATGGGTTCCAGGAATGGGGTTAGAGGTCACATGGTCATGTTTGAGGTCCCAGGGATAGGATGAGGTACTGGGGATTGAGTTAGGGTTCCCAGGGTTGGGGTACTGGGTACCATGCAGGAACGGGGTAAGGGGTACCGGGCACTGGGTAAGGGGAACCGTATGTGGGGTTACAGGTGCCGAAGATGGGATTAGGGGTCTGTCTAGTCTCGGGGACAGACTTTTTAGGTTTTAGGAATGGAGTTAAAGGTCCCGTAGTAGGTTTAAGGTTAGGATAGGGTTAGGGTTAGGGGTACTGGGGATGAAGTTTGGGGGTTCCAGGTTTGGCGTTAGGAGTCCCAGGGATGACATTAGGAGTAATGACGACTGTGCAAGGACGACTGTACTGGAGTAAGAGACGTAGGGTACTAAGGATGTGGTTAACAGTGGCGTAGGGTCATAGCGGCGGGGGGTGCCAAGGATGGGGTTATGGGCTAGCTGGCCCCGAGTACATAATCCAGGTTATGGGCCACTGGGTCCATGGATGGGTCTAGGAGTCCCAGGGATGGGTAGTGGTACTGGCCAGGGATGGGGATAGATGTACCAAAAATACACGGTTATGAGAACCGAAGAGGATATGGGTAGGAGCATTCGGGTACTAGTACGGGGATACATGTTATGGGGTAGGCCTACATGAACAGGTATCAGAGTACGATGTACATTTAGCAGGGTACATGGTTATGAGGTACCGAGTTAAGGGTATTGGGTACAGATTAGGATTACGGGTTAGGGTATGGGTATGCGCTGGCCCAGAGTATACATCAAACTTGGCGGGAACATAATTATCATTATCATATCCTGAGGAGACGGATGAAGACATTTAAGGTGGAA
Organism: Amphiura filiformis; assembly: GCF_039555335.1. NCBI lineage: Eukaryota > Metazoa > Echinodermata > Ophiuroidea > Amphilepidida > Amphiuridae > Amphiura > Amphiura filiformis. Next base: position 6,159,389 of record NC_092641.1, on the reverse strand, counting down.
TAAGGTTACAGATCTTAAATTCGGGAACTATTTTATAGAAGAAATTATATCGTAGAAAATTATAGGTGAGCATTTGAATGTGGTGTGGTGTGTATTTGCAGTGTATTATGGAGTTTGTGTATGTGTTGGTATATTAATTAACATGTTACTTGCTTAAACTTATATTTTACAATGCTCATTATAATGTTTGGAGGAAATAAGTTGAATTTGGCAGCCATTTTGAATTTTTGGAGGCCATTTTGAATATCAAAGTCGTCGATGTTAGTGTATACGTCATAAATAATATCCTAAGCTTAAAACAAATGCTACTGTACCAATAAATTCACAATAGGAAGGGTCAGTTTGAACAATATTGGGAATGAATTGCCAAAATGGGCGCCGTTTTGAAAAATAAGATGGCCACCAACTGCTGCATCTGGAATTTTGTAGACATGTAGGCCCCTATAAATATGTTACTTCGGACCTAAACAACATATTAGGATAGGTGGCACATTGTCATCAAAAAAAGGCCACGGGATTTAGTTTGCCAAGGCAACTTTCCGCCCCCAAACACCCATCAAAAATGCAACAACAAAAAATCCGCCCAAAAAACACCCAAAAATATAAGCATTTAAACACATTTCTTCAATATTTGAGGTAGTTCATATTAAAGTGTATTTAAAGTTTGGAATGATAATATAAAAGCCTTTAAATGCAATATATGACTTAAATAAGTTGATTTTTATGCCATAATATATGCCAAATACTGAAAATCAGAATTCGCCCAAAATCCGCCCAAAAAACACCCAAGAACAGCTTTAAAAAAATGACACCCATGATTTTTGGAATCCTCACAAAATGTTGATTCAGAAAAACCTAATTTGCAAGATTGTGTATGAAAGTTTTGAAAAAACACAATTCCCCATATACTAAAAAAGAGATTTGTCTCATGTCCCATGGGAGTTTGAAGTCTAATGCGGTAGTCGTTTTTTATTTTTCGTTTTATCAATAAATCAGGTTTTCGGGGGGTTACCCCCTTAACACTCACCGGTTTTGGTCCAATATGTTTTGCCAATAGCAATTTGTCTTCATGTTTTAAAATAAAATAAAAATTATGAAATAAAATTTCATTGTTGAACGTTTTTACCACCAAAAACCTATGTTTTGGCCTTATAGTTTCTTACATAACTATATTATTGTTTTATGCATACCTATATTATAGTTTCATGCACCCCCATAATGACATTATGATAGGGATATATGGCATTTGTCAGTATAATTCCATGTCAAATGACCTTGTGAAGTTTCTTGAATTGAATTATAGACATAGAATTAATTTACAGATTTTCAACGCACACTTACCTCTCTTTACTTCAAACATGTACTCTTCTACGGACTATAAAAATGGAAACAAATCAAATTAAAATTAATTAATTACTTTTTTTTCTTATACTGTTTTTGTATTGCGCCTAGAACATCTTGTTTTGATGGTATGTTAAGTTATGGTAAGTTAAGTTAAAATATTAATCGGAGAAGGGCATTAATGCTCAGACCTTTATAGCCTTAGACGCTCACATCGTGATCCACGGCCTCACACTTACTTATTCCCAACAAGTTGAGATAAATATGCCAAAAGAAACCAATGATTACCTTATAGGCTTTCTTGAAGATTCAATCTGTCGTTTGACAAAGATGTGGTCTAATTTGTATTTTTGGGTTGTCCCCAGCCCGAAAGCACAACACTATATTATATGAGCGCTGCAATATTGTCATGTAATATTACATACAAATGCGGGCAAATGCAATGTCCGAATGAACTAAAATTTCGAAAATAAGCGTTTTTCGTAAATATCTATTGATCCATACCCTTAAAAAAATGTTGAAATCACGAAATACCTCTTTAGGACTGCCTTGAGGAATCTGATAACAACGTTTGCATAGTATTTTTGTGGGACCTGAGAGCTAGCATATCAGACATATAGAATTACATTCTGAATACGAGGAATGTCCTTCTGATATCAAATAATTCGATATACATGTCATACAACTTTTATGGGAAATTATTAAAATTTGATATTTAACAGAAGTATACTTTATGAATCTAATGATATGAACTTAAAGTGTATGTAGCTGGGAAGAAAAGCCGACCATCAATTACTTACGCGTTTTTTTGGTGAGCATACAAACTTGCTTGCGGCAGCGTTGCATTTACACACCATTTCATCCTTTTCTACTTCTGCTCCATCACTGACTGATTTGCCATTAGCAAAACAATCTCCTGGTAATAATAATAATAATAATAATAATAATAATAATAATAATAATAATAATAATAATAATAATAATCATAATAATAACACTAATAATAATAATAATAATAATAATAATAATAATAATAATAATAATAATAATAGAAATAATAATAATAGAAATAAATAAATTTAATAAATAAATTAATAAATAGATAGATAAATAAATAAATAACATCTTGACACTCCACATTCTGGTTTCTGAAGAGTGAGCAAGACCTCACGAAACAGTTCTGTAAAACTGCAGTGTAGTTTTATTCCTTGTTTGTAATAAATATAAATAAAATAAAATAAATAAATAAATAAATAAATAAATGAATAAATAAATAAATAAATAAATAAATAAATAAATAAATAAATAAATAAATAAATAAATAAATAAATAAATAAACTTGTGGAAAAAATCAATGCAGCTGGATAACAAGAGATAGAATATTGATTAGATATCAAAGGTCATGACAAGAATTGCAGACACAAATTGATTTAGGGCGATTAACCCTAGAACTTAATATTTTTTATCCGTTACAAAAAAACGCGCGCGCTTACGCACAGTCCATCTAAGATAATCGTAGATCCATCCTTTGCGCTCATTTTAATGATAAAATTTTTACCCCCAGCACCTTACCCGGGGGTAGGACTGGTCATCAAAGATAACCATAGAGGGGGGAGTTGGCGAGGCCCACCATTGGTTTATAAAGTAAAATCAATGATTTCATTTCGCTCCTGTGAAATTATTCCAAGAGCTACTGACTTTTTACTTGTTATTGTTAGTTAAGTTAAAATAGTCATTTCCTTTCATATTTAGGAAAACAATTAGTGAATATCGCATTTTTGTAGAATTTTATCCGAAAATCAATTGTGCCTATACTTTTGTACATGTCAGATTTTCCCAAATTTGCATGGGCGCCCTCACAGTATGACGTTATAGCGACATTATGTGGGGAATGTTTGTACTTATTTTGGTATCACTGGATGATAAGACTATAGCTATACATTGGTACCAAATATAAGGGTATTTGACGTTTATAATTGAAAATTAGGGGGTTCGTAGTCCGTGTTATAAAATATGGCTCAGTAGTTCTAGGCTAACCCAGCAAACACAAAACGTTTTCGACATCATTCGCAAAACGTTAGAAAAGGATGCCAGAAAACTTGTAAATGTCGGGTTATGTAAAGGATACATAAAGGGTATAAAACGTTTTCATAACATTCAAAAAATTTGTTGATAACCTACTGCAAATATGCAAGCATAATGTTATTTAAGTGTTAACAAAATATTTGGCAAAAAATGTTTGCAAACAATATTTTACAATAACATTTTGAACACAATTTTAAAATATTGTTGTAGTGTGTTTTCACACAAAACGTTTTAAAACGTTTCCATGACCTTTATATAACCCGACATTAAAGATATTAAAACGTTTTTATCTAAACCAAAACCCAACATATAACATGTGTTTCAAAAACATTTTTGTGTTTGCTGGGAACAAAATAGAGCATTTCGGTCATTCCCGAAAGCCTTTACGATTGAAATTGAGGGTCGAGTTTCATTTTCTACATTTTCGTGAAATGTTATTTGCCCCTAAATAATTTGATATAATCAAGAATCGAATGTTTTTGCATAAAACTTAATCTGTATATTTTTGTCTAAGCATTATTTCTATTCCATTATGTATATAGAACTTATTAGGTATGTTAAAAATATCAAGAAACCAATCATCCCATTAAAATCCAAGAAAATCATGCTTTCAGTAGGTTTAGTGTTTGTAAGTCTGGTTTGTTTAAGAATCTTCTAGAGAAATGACACATACAAAATATTTTATGGTGTATAGGAAGTCATAGTATTCTTACAGTGCAGTCCCAATATTGCCATTACGCTGTGACCTGTTGTTACCTTCAATTTTCGACATATATAGCACACAATGTCCTCTTCAAAAGCATTTCATATGATATTTCCTTATATTATAATGGCATGCGTCCCCATATTATCATCCCATGCATCCCTATATTGAGATACTATATAACATCCCTATATAACAGTTTCATGCATTATAGTTTCTTGTATCCTATGTTACTATTTTATGCATATCTAAACTGGCCTCAAAAAGAAACTTATAATTTTTCACAAGGTCATATCTTAAAATCCTCTCCATAAAAATGAACAACAGCAAAATGCACTGACATGCAACACCTTCCTGGACCACATTCACAAGTTTCTTTTTGAGGCCAGTTTATATTATAGTTTCTTGATTCTTTATTATAATTTCATGCATCCCTTAATTATAGTTTGATTCATCCCTATGTTATAATTGTATGCATACAATTGTTTCACATACCCCTATAAATAACAATATAATGGGGATATGGAAATTGTCAGCAGCAGTGTGGGCTTGTGATCGGATACCGTTATTTATAATGTTTTTGTTTCATAAATATATATGGCATTTGTCAATATAATTCCATGTCTAATGACCTTGTGAAGTTTCTTGAATTGAATTATAGAAATACAATTAATTTACAGATTTTCAAAGCACACACTTACCTCTCTTTCCTTCAAACATGTACTCTTCTACGGACTGTAAAAAATGGAAACAAGTCAAATTAAAATTAATTAATTACTTTTTTAATTTTTTACTGCTTTTGTATTGCACCTTGAACATCTTGTTTTGATAGTTATAAATCCATTAAGTTAAGGTAAGTTAAGTTAAAATGATAACCGGGGAGGGACATTAATGCTCAGCCCTTAGCCATTAAACGGTCACATCGATATCCACGGCCTCACCCCTACTTATTCCAAAAAAGTTGAGATTTATATACCAAGAGAAACCAATGATTACCTCATGATTGTGCGCATATTAAATTATAGGCTTTCTTGAAGATTGGGTCGTTTGACAAAATATGTCGTCCAATTTGTATTTTCGGGTTGTCCCCAGTCCGAAATTACAACACTGTAGCATATTGGACGCTGCAATATTGCCACGTAAAAATTATGCATAACATGCAAATGAGGGCAAATGCAATGTCTGAATTAACTGATATTTTGGAAATGAGCGTTTTTCGTGGATATCTATTGATCCATACCCTTAAAAATGTTGAAATCACGAAGTACCCCTTTAGGGCTGCCTCGAGGAATCGGATAACAACGTTTGCACAGTATTTTTGTGGGACCTGAGAGCACATCAGACATATCGAATTACGTTCTGAATACGAGGAATGTCCTTCTGATATCAAATAATTCGATATAATGGAAATTATTAAAATTTGATATTTAACAGAAGAAGTAAACTTTATGAATCTAATGATATGAACTTAAAGTGTATGTAGCTGGGAAGAAAAGCCGACCATCAATTACTTACGCGTTTTTTGGTGAGCATACAAACTTGCTTGCGGCAGCGTTGCATTTACACACAATTTCATCCTTTTCTACTTCTGCTCCATCACTGACTGATTTGCCATTAGCAAAACAATCTCCTGGTAATAATAATAATAATAATAATAATAATAATAATAATAATAATAATAATAATAATAATAATAATCATCATAATAATAAATAATAATAATAATAATAATAATAATAATAATAATAATAATAATAATAATAATAATAATAGAAATAATAATAATAGAAATAAATAAATTTAATAAATAAATTAATAAATAGATAGATAAATAAATAAATAACATCTTGACACTCCACATTCTGGTTTCTGAAGAGTGAGCAAGACCTCACGAAACAGTTCTGTAAAACTGCAGTGTAGTTTTATTCCTTGTTTGTAATAAATATAAATAAAATAAAATAAATAAATAAATAAATAAATAAATGAATAAATAAATAAATAAATAAATAAATAAATAAATAAATAAATAAATAAATAAATAAATAAATAAACTTGTGGAAAAAATCAATGCAGCTGGATAACAAGAGATAGAATATTGATTAGATATCAAAGGTCATGACAAGAATTGCAGACACAAATTGATTTAGGGCGATTAACCCTAGAACTTAATATTTTTATCCGTTACAAAAAACGCGCGCGCTTACGCACAGTCCATCTAAGATAATCGTAGATCCATCCTTTGCGCTCATTTTAATGATAAAATTTTTACCCCCAGCACCTTACCCGGGGGTAGGACTGGTCATCAAAGATAACCATAGAGGGGGGAGTTGGCGAGGCCCACCATTGGTTTATAAAGTAAAATCAATGATTTCATTTCGCTCCTGTGAAATTATTCCAAGAGCTACTGACTTTTTACTTGTTATTGTTAGTTAAGTTAAAATAGTCATTTCCTTTCATATTTAGGAAAACAATTAGTGAATATCGCATTTTTGTAGAATTTTATCCGAAAATCAATTGTGCCTATACTTTTGTACATGTCAGATTTTCCCAAATTTGCATGGGCGCCCTCACAGTATGACGTTATAGCGACATTATGTGGGGAATGTTTGTACTTATTTTGGTATCACTGGATGATAAGACTATAGCTATACATTGGTACCAAATATAAGGGTATTTGACGTTTATAATTGAAAATTAGGGGGTTCGTAGTCCGTGTTATAAAATATGGCTCAGTAGTTCTAGGCTAACCCAGCAAACACAAAACGTTTTCGACATCATTCGCAAAACGTTAGAAAAGGATGCCAGAAAACTTGTAAATGTCGGGTTATGTAAAGGATACATAAAGGGTATAAAACGTTTTCATAACATTCAAAAAATTTGTTGATAACCTACTGCAAATATGCAAGCATAATGTTATTTAAGTGTTAACAAAATATTTGGCAAAAAATGTTTGCAAACAATATTTTACAATAACATTTTGAACACAATTTTAAAATATTGTTGTAGTGTGTTTTCACACAAAACGTTTTAAAACGTTTCCATGACCTTTATATAACCCGACATTAAAGATATTAAAACGTTTTTATCTAAACCAAAACCCAACATATAACATGTGTTTCAAAAACATTTTTGTGTTTGCTGGGAACAAAATAGAGCATTTCGGTCATTCCCGAAAGCCTTTACGATTGAAATTGAGGGTCGAGTTTCATTTTCTACATTTTCGTGAAATGTTATTTGCCCCTAAATAATTTGATATAATCAAGAATCGAATGTTTTTGCATAAAACTTAATCTGTATATTTTTTGTCTAAGCATTATTTCTATTCCATTATGTATATAGAACTTATTAGGTATGTTAAAAATATCAAGAAACCAATCATCCCATTAAAATCCAAGAAAATCATGCTTTCAGTAGGTTTAGTGTTTGTAAGTCTGGTTTGTTTAAGAATCTTCTAGAGAAATGACTCATACAATTAATTGATGGCGTTTAGTGATATATAGTGAGCTTTCTATCCAAAGTATGTAAGCAAATTAATGAGCAACAAAAAATAATAGGAAGTCTCAGACGCACAACTTCATAACACATGGTATTCTTACAGTGCAGATACCGTTATTTACATAATGTTTTTGTTTCATAAATATAAAATGGCATTTGTCAATATAATTCCATGTCTTATGAACTTGTGAAGTTTCTTGAATTGAATTTAAAAATTAATTTACAGATTTTCAACGCGAACATTTACCTCTCTTTACTTCAAACATGTACTCTTCTGCGGACTGTAAAAAAGGGAAACAAATCAAATGAAAATTAATTAATTACTTTTTAAATTTTTTTACTGCTTTTGTATTGTGCCTTGAACATCTTGTTTTGGTGAGCGTTTCGACAGTATTTTTTGTGGGACAAGAGAGCACATCAGACATATCAAATTTCATTCGAATGTCTTTCTGATATCAAATAATTTTCATTTTTTGAAATTCACGATATAATACAAATTTTATGACAAATTATTAAAATTTGATATTTTTTACATTGTTGATAATAACAGTCCTCGAAGTATATTTTATAAATCTAATGACATATTCTTAAAGTGTATGTAGCTGGGAGGAAAGCCGACGATCAATTGAAAATTTTGACCTTTCATATTGAAGATATGGATTTTTTTCACAAAAGACCTAATTTTTTTTGTGTTTTGGGAAAAACCCATATCTTCAATACGAAAGGTCAAAATTTTCAATTGATCGTCGGCTTTTCATCCCACCTACATACACTTTAAGTATAAATCATCAGATTTATAAAGTTTACTTCGAGTACTGTTAAATATCAAAAATATCAATGTTTAATCATTTGCCATAAAATGTGTATTGCATTGCGAATTTCAAAATATCAAAATTATTTGATATCAGAAGGACATTCTTCGTATTCAGAATGCAATTCGATATGTCTGATGTGCTCTAATGTCCCACAATAAATACTGTCCAAACGTTCATACCCCACCCTTTAAGTTAAGTTAAAATAATAATCGGGGAGGGACATTACGGCCGCACCCCTACTTATTCCAAAAACATTGAGATTTATGTACCAAAGAAACAAGGATTAGCTCATGATTGTGTGCATAATTATAGGCTTTCTTGCAGATTCAGTCTTTTGACAAGAAGTCGTCCACTTTGTATTTTTGGGTTGTCCCCAGCCCGAATGCACAAACACTGCAGCATATGGGACGCTGCAATATCAGTGAATATTGTCATGTAATTGTGCATTACATGCAAATGCGGCAAAATGCAATGTACGAATGAACTGAAGTTTTGGAAATAAGCGTTTCTCGTGGATATCTATTGATCCATACCCTTAAAAAATGTTGAAATCACGAAATATCCCTTTAGGGCTGACTTGAGGTATTGGATAACAACGTTTGCATAATATTTTTGTGGGACCTGAGAGCACATCAGACATATCGAATTGCGTTCTGAATACGAGGAATGTCCTTCTTCTAAACTGGTTAATTATGTTAGCCAAATCCAATAAATATTACTCACGGAACTGAGCTTTCGCCATCTTGGCTGATGGCTTGATCACAGATGAACTGGTCCACTGCTTTTCCCGCGAAACTTGGTTGCTATAGACGCATCCTCGTTACCCGGAAGTGATGTTGATTTAAGCAGTGGGTCATATACATGATCTAGAAAGTACGCACCCTCGTCGCGGTTGAGTGAGTTCTTCCCCTTTTTTTTGTTTTGGTTTGCCTCCCTGACTCTTCTTGATAAGGCGTTGGAGTCTCTATCCAGTAATTTGGCCCCTCCCAGTCGATGACGTGATTTTCTTGTGCTACGTGGTCGGTTATTGCGGACTTGTGCTGTTCAGTGGTAGAGAGCTTTCTGCTGGCTCTGGTGAAATTTTTGGTGGCGATCTTTTCAGTGTCTTTCTGATGCTCCTTCTTCCTTACCCCAAATGGTCTACCAGTCTCACCTATGTATGATTTATTACACCCTTTGCACGGGATGTCATAAACAACTTCACTGGTCTGATCGATGTCTTTTTTGTCTTTCGGGTGGACAAGGACACTTTTTAGAGTGTTGATTGGCTTCATGGCTGTTGTAAAACCATGCTTGCGGAAAACTCTTTGCAATTTTTCAGAGGTACCCTCCACATATGGTATAACCACCATGCCTTTGATTGGAGTCTCGGTTGTCTTCTTCTGCGGTTTTGCTGTTGTTTTGTCCTTCATTTGCCAAGATGGCGAAAGCTCAGTTCCGTGAGTAATATTTATTGGATTTGGCTAACATAATTAACCAGTTTATGATCTCAACAATCCTACCAAATGAATCTCTTCTTCTGATATCAAATAATTCGATATAATACAACTTTTATGGGAAATTATTAAAATTTGATATTTAACAGAAGTTAACTTTATTAATCTAATGATATGTACTGAAAGTGTATGTAGCTGGGAAGAAAAGCCGACCATCAATTGAAAATTTTGACCGTTCATATTGAGTATATAATTTAAAATGTTAAACTGTTTAGAAAATAGGCAATGCATATGCCCTGATTGATCTGTCGTTTTTCTGCAGTAGAACAATCCAGCCATACACAGGAATTGAAAATATTTTGATAACAGCTTTAATAAATACAACTATATGGCGATTACACGAGAGGGCATACGGTTTATACAGGCTGCCTCTGGCGAGTACCACCACCCATAGTGGGTAGGAGAACATGAAAACTAATATGAGATACTGTATTAGGATCACATATCAAGTATCATGTGAGAGTATACTCTTGTACTCCAGAAGACAGGATCACATAGAATATAAAAACTAGTAATTTGATAAGTTAAAATAAGATTTTTAACGGAATAAATCTAAATAATATGATTATGCAGTTTATTCTGTTAAATATTTACCCCATAATTTCCCTCATTCTTCAGGCCCTGCCATCTATCGGGTGCTAATTTAAAGTTTAAGCTTGATTGCTATTGTTTCTTTGTAAGCCTGCGGCGCAACCTTGAACAATATTGTCTCTTTGTAAGCCTGCGGCGCAACCTTGACCAATATTGTCCTTGAGATATATATATATATATTCCATAGTGTCGCACATTTAATATGTGATCCTGTCTTCTGGAGTACAAGAGTATACTCTCACATGATACTTAATATGTGATCCTAATACAGTATCTCATATTAGTTTTCATGTTCTCCTACCCACTATGGGTGGTACCACATACCACGTGATTATATTGTACTCCGTGCTTGGTGGAAATTCCAGTCTAGCCTCCAACAGGTGACCTGATGAGGACATCGTGAATATGTCCTGTACGGATTGCCATTGATCAAACTAATAATTGAATGTTTATGTTTACTTACGCGTTTTTTTGGTGAGCATACAAACTTGCTTGCGGCACCGTTGCATTTACACGCCATTTTACTCTTTTCTACTTCTGCTCCATCACTGACTGCTTTGCCATTATCAAAACAACCTCCTGGTAATAATAATAATAATAATAATAATAATAATAATAATAATAATAATAATAATAATAATAATAATAATAATAATAAAATAATAATAATAATAATAATAATAATAATAATAATAATAATAATAATCAGAAGAAGAGGAAGAAGAAGAGGAATAAGAAACTTAATAAATCTAATAAGATGTACCTAATGTGTATGTAGCTGGGAGAAAAGGCCGTCCATCATTTGAAAATTTGGACCTTTTTGTATTGAAGATCAATACATTTTGTCTCCCAAAAGATTTGAAGATATACAATTTGTAGGTCTTTTTATGGGGGGACTTCGAGGACTGTTAAATGTCCACAAAAAAAAAACTTTTAGTAATTTAAAATGAAATTTGTATTTATAACGCGAAAATTATTTGATATCAAGAGGACATTTCTCGTATTCAGAATACAATTTTATGTGTCTGATGTGCTCTCATGTCCCACAAAAAAATACCCGATCCCTTAATAGCGTCCATTTAGTACCATCTGGTATAATGATATAATCTAACGTTAATTAATTTGAGATGCGTAGTGACCAAAGGGTATAGTATACGGTCCGTTTACATTCATAATAATACATCAGGTCCCTTCATTTGATACTGAGACCGCCCAAATACGATGTTCGAGCTTTTAAATTGTGTTGGTTGAAAAATGCGTCATTATAAAAATTATAAAATATATCTTAAAAACATACATAAAATGTATGAATATTATCTAATTTTAGTCTCTTTCTACTCCAGTGTTTTAATAATAAATCATCAAAACAATCAAAACAATGTAGTGTCCAGATGTCATCGTAACCATCTTTTTACCCAAAGACTCCCACTATTAACGATTGATTAACTTAATTTCCTGATCGTGGCCCTGGCGTTTCGTTTCAGTTGATCGTTTAATTGATTTTTCTTATCATTTAAAAATGTTATAGCGCCACCACATTTCCACTTCGTGGCGTTGAAATGGAGAGGTTGCGATTTCTGAACGTCGTAACAAGGACGAAGTATATAGAGCACGAAGTGTGATGGACTTGAAACTCCGTTCGTCGCATTTTTCTTTAATTAACATAAGTCTCCACAGTACTACGCATATTTTTAGGTAGCTTTTAGTACTATCGTGGTGGCAGCCCGGGGGATCACTCATGTATAAGTTGTAAGCATCCGCGTGAATTGACTTTCAAAAATGACCCTAAGCTAGGATGTTGAAAATTTGTCAAACTGACCCTAAACAACGATTTGAACTGAAATAAAAACACCCTAGGCCTAAGTAAAGCAAGGAATTGTCTTGAAATTTACCCCTAAAACAATAGACATTATAAAAACACCCTAATCGAGGAATTGGTTAGAAATTTGCCCCAAACAAGGATAGACATTGCGTGTGTCGGACTGTCGGTACAGTGATATCAGTAAGCTTAAAATTGGCACTGTTGAAGTCGGCTCCATTTTAAAAATCTGGTTGGTAAAATTGCTCAGAAACCACTCTTTTGTGCCGAATAATTTGATAAATATGTCACCACTAATGTCCGTTAATTGGGTAATTTTATAAAATTACCCTAAGCGAGGATCATCCTTTAAAAAACACCCCTTCTTTTACTAAAATGAGTGTTTTGAGATCCTAATCGCGGATCCGCGCGGATCCTCGTTTTGCTTTTCAAAACCACCCTAAATGCTTACAGCTTTCATATATGAGTGCCCCTCCCTTCGGGGTGGCAGCAGCATTTTTCTTTACTTTTCCAATATGGCCCCGCCCGTGAATCAATTTGGGGACGCCATCGGACGCCATGTCAGCGCAGGGTAATACACAGGGGAAGTCGACGCTGTCGCCACCTTTTTGTATTGCGCTAGTATATATGAGTTTCGACGGCCTGGTCGTAATCGTTCAAAATCATTCTCCTGTGACGGAGTGAGTCGATTGTTTAGCTATACTACGAAATGAACGTATGGGTAACGTAGAAAATGCACAGATATGTTCATTTTACAATATATAAAAGACATTCAAGGATATTGAACGGATGGAAAGTTTAATTATTAATATTGTTTTGTTTGTGAAGAAATCCAAATAATAAAGCTACAGCGATATTTGCAAATTCGACTTCATTCATATGTGTACAGATTGCCCACTGAAATATCGCGATATTGGCCGTATAAAAAAGAGGTCGCGATTTCACATTTTGGACACCAACGTCCTATAAAACGCACATTAGACGTTGATATTAACAAGATGTACGGCGGTCACGATGCTCATGTGATGTGACTAATTTTCCCCACGTAAAAGTATCATTTTGAACATAAAGTCATGATAATATGCATGTGGTCCTTAATCTACCGAAACATGAGGGTTTTTTTTAATCATAATATTCGGCCGGCACTGAAAACATTAATTTCAGGAGGCATATTAGTCCTGTTTTAAAATAAATATCCGGTTGAATTAAACGTGTTAATATAGAGACTAACAAATTCTAGTCACCATCATTTGGGGTCACAAGAGGGCCGAACACCGTAAATGTATGCAACTATCGTTGCTTGAGTATGTACAGCCTCATGCGGTACATACGTATGTTATAAACGCACATTTGAGCGCGTGTACCACGTATGAAATATCGCAGTATCTCCTAATTAGTCGGGTAGAACTTGCTCGTGAGACTAAATTGGGTATGACTTTTGCTCTAATATTGAATATATTAACATATGAGTGCACTGATTAAGAATATAACGGGTGGTCGGTGGGACTGGGGTACCCTCAAGAATTCCGGGAAATTCAGGAAGATCCCGCGATATATGTGATAAGGGACCGTTCAATACCTACGCCAGCGGTGTGAATGTGAAATTTGAGGGGGATCCGAAACTTTTCGGGGTCTGGGAGGAATCTAATTTTTGTTTGTTTGTTATGGGGGATATGTTATGTTTTAAATGATGAAATTGGAAAACAATGGGGAATTCAAAAATATTCCCCATTCCCCTATGGCTTAATGCGAAATTTTCCTTTAAGGCCACGGTCCATAGTATATAGCATGATTGGGGTCATGGAAAACCGTTCTTTATACGAATTGAGTCATTAGTAAACAAGTAAATAACTAAATAGTATAGTAAATAAGTTTTATCTACCTCGTTTCTGGAAATTCTCCATTAACTGCGGAAACAATAGAAAGTAAAACAACGCATTATTTGATTTGGTTCCAATACTACTACCACTGTTACTACTATATATATGACCAGCTCCATACTGGCCATCATCTTCGCCGCTCCGTTAGATCTTGCAGTCTTAATTCCAAGATATAACCTTGCAAAACTGAATTAATACTCGATCGCAAATTTAAATGCATCAACCCACAAGAAAAATGAATGCGTCCGAAAGCACTGCGCGTAATAAGCGGATTCCTCGCTAAATCAATGCATTGTTCGAATCTTTCTAACATTTGCCCTGTTTGGTTCTCGCTATCTAAAGCTGAATTTATACTCGATCGCCGGAGCGATTGTGATGCACCGCTTTTAAAAAGCGATGGTCAATCGCCGAATTTTGCGATGTATCGCTCGTCGCTTTCACGACGTTAGCGATTGCAGACGACAATTAAAATATTCTAAATGTCACAAAATACATTTTTAGAACATTCATAATTGTTGCTTTCAATTAATTCATCATCGAAAGTTAATGACCGAGAATTGTATATTAGTTAGCAAAATAATAGATTCAGTTGATAGGAAATGATTGGATGATTGGGCGATATCGGTTGAGATTAAGGTTGAGATTCTTCATGAACGGTCCTTCGTACACCGGGGGGGCACTTCCATGACAGATATGCATCATGTGCCTCGGGATAGACCCCCTTTTTCAAACCGGCTTGTACCCAATGACCCCCTGTTTTGTGTTATGGTCCTACCTATTACCCAATGACCCCCTTTAAAAAGATTCATGTACTCAATTACCCCCTTTTTCTATTTCCTGCTATACCCAATGACCCCCCTTTTAATTCCCAAATTTAGGTGGTATTTGTGTTCTCCTCCAGAAATAATGAGATTTTTCACATTTCCAAGGTGGCCAAGTTGTTTTTACGCAGTTTGGCACTTATTTATGTGTACTTAATGATACTCTTTTGGCAATCCTGTACTCAATGACTCCCATTTTACTTTTTGTTACCCCAATGACCATCCTTTTTTCAAAGTTTCATACCGAATGACCCCATTTTTATTCAGGTTGTGTACTGAATGACCCCATATTATTGTAATTGTACATTTGACCTGAATGCCCCCTACTTTTAACATGGCCGAGGCACATCCCTGCCATTTCAGATAGGGAGTGCCTCCCCCGGGGGAAAACCTCACTGTTTACTTCCGTTTTCAGAGCGTCAAGCCGATCAATCGATACAAAAACGTCGCTTTTGCAAATTCAAGAAATCTTCCCAGCGATGTCGCTTGTCACGTGAATCCATCAACCAATCATTTTCAAGCAACTGGATCTACTATTTTGCTAATTAATTTACCTTTCTCGATTATTAACTTCCGGGGATGTATTAATTCAAACAATAATTATTGACAGCAATGGATGTTCTAAATGCATTTGTGGCATTAAGAATATTTCAATTGACGTCTGTAATCGCTATTGCCGCAAAAAGTATAAATGTAAATAATTCAGCGATTGCCCGTCGCTTTCCAAAAGCGGTGAATAGAAATCGCTCCGTCGAGAACCAAACAGGGCAAACGTTAGAAAGATTCAAACCATGCATTGATTGGACACCCGACTAGCAATCCGCTAATTATGCGCAGTGCTTTCGGACGTGTTCATTTTTCTTGTGGGTTGATGCATTTAAATTTGCTTGTATTTTTTAACATTTTGAATGATAATTTTGTTATAAAAATAGCACAAAGCATGGATTTTTTTCTCGTGTATGAAATAGGTTAATAAATGCGTATCACTTGTTGCTCGAGGAATTGTACAAAATAATGTACTGGTACTGGTTGATGCATCTAATGCACACCCCTTTTCGGGGCTCGATTTGGAGGCCCAAAACTCACCGTGAGGAAGGCATGGGCACTGAAGATTTAGTTCTCTTGTAAGTTCAACAGCAGCGGCTGAAGTATTCAAATTTAGTAGGAGGGAGACGAGCATAGTTTCTTTCGATCTTACAGGGCCACCTGCGCGCGCCAAAAGTTTCAATTCCAGGCTGTTTTAGCCCCAAATGAAGATTAAATTTGCTATGTAAAGGGTCTTGTGCGCGAAGCACGCAAAATTGTGCAATTTGGTCACATTTTTGTCCAAACCATGGTGTTTTAGCGCTAAAAAGGAAGATCACGGATCAATTTTTTTTGGGGGGTGGCCCCGGGAACATCTGGTCCAATGGTAAATCCGGCCCAATGTGCAGTTTTTGAACCCTTCGTTACATAGTATTCATTTAATTAAATATGAGCGAGTCGAATTATGATTTAAATTTAGTAGTTTACATACCTGCTCCAAACTTCTCGCTGACGCCAATGTCACAGCGACGCCAACAAGAAGAAGAATAAACACCTTTGACATCATGTTTACGGGAATATGGTCCTGCAAAGAGACGATTCGTGGATTGGATTATCGTCATGATCGTAGTTAAAAAGAAAACCACAAGTGATTATGATAACCCGTTTCCTTGAAACGTAACTTTATTTTTATACTCGTATACTAACGTTTAAGTTTGCTGTTTGCAAGGGACTGTGCAATAACTGTGAACCGGTGTTAAGATTTCCAAACAGTGTGCCAAAAATACTTGCAAACCCCACCCTCCCCCCCCCCCCAACCCAAACCCCCACCCACGCCCCACCCAAATTGCAAGTTCGTGGACTCTTTGCTTTTTTTTCAGTTGAATTTTGCGCCGGCCGGGATTTCGTTAATATGCATTTTTAATTGTAAAACTTTGGATTGGTCAACTGTTCATTCAGTATTTCCTTCAATTTATGTTCAGTTTCCTCTTGTAGCAACCAATCATTCTCAATTGTGTTAATTGGTTTTTGTGTAGGATGGGTGACCAAATTATCTAATTTTTATTTTTATTTAAGTAGTAGTAGTAGTAAATCTTTATTTATTCAGGGTTACTCAGTTCAATAATACAATACTGGTCTCCCATGAGACCCTGATTAAAACTATACAAACAAAATATAAAAATTTAACATATTAAATAAAATTCAACATAGCAATATTAAACAACGTGTATAGAAATATAAACAAAATTAAAAGATTATTACTTGATTACATCGGCTTTAAAAGTATTGACACTCATATTTGACAGGTTGCATCTAACATCAGTTGGAAGGTTATGCCAAAAGGTACTACCTCTAAAAAGGTTGGAATTACAAGTTAATTGGATGATTGGCTACGGGTATTTTTGGAATGAGCGAAGGAAGTGAAAATAAATGTAGATGACAAGTAAGATGACGCATCATGTTTAAGACATTTAAAAACAAGCAAAAGAAGCTGATTTTTCCATCTTTTGTCAAGTTTATCCCAATTAAGGGATGACATTAAAACATCAATCGGGGTTCTAATATCAGCAGATAATAGTACACGAGCAAGCTTATTTTAAAGAATTTGAAGAGAATTTGAGTACTCAACATTGATGTTAGACCACACAGGACTGCATTAGTCAAAATGTGGGTAGATCAAAGCACTAACATATACGAAGTACTTGATGGAAGATAAAATTTAACTCTACGAATAACACTAATACGTTTTGAAACAATTGAAGAAATGTAATCAACATGCTCACTCCATTATAAAAATGGGTCAAAAGTTACACCCAAATACTTAAACTTGTCTACTCTTTCAATGGGCTCATTAAAACATGCTTTGTCCCAAATATCTTGAACTTGGCTTTATTGATATTTAATGTTAGCTGATTTGCTTCAAACCAGAGAACAATTTTTGATAAATCATTGTTCATGTTTGATTGAAGAGATGCTTGATCAGATGCACTAAAAAGAGCAGTAGTATCGTCGGCATACATAACACATTTTGAATTGATACAATCAGGGAGGGAATTATCATAAATCACAAATAATAATGGACCCAAGATTGACCCCTGGGGAACACCAATATCAATATTTTTTAAGTCAGATAATGTAGAATTAATACTAACTGATTGGGTTCTGTTACTGAGATATGAAGAAAACCATTGAAGAGCATCCTTAATGATACCATATTTTTCAAGTTTGTGAAGAAGATGACTATGATTTACGGCATCAAAAGCCTTCGTGAGTGCACCAGTAACTTTACCTTGATTCATGTTGTTTAAAACATCAAGTAGAGCTGTGGTAGTAGAATGCTCTTTTTCTAAAACCAGACTGACATGAATTCATGAGACCATGATTTGTTAGATAATGATATAACTGATTATGTACACTACGCTCAATAATTTTGGAAATTATTGGAAGCACTGATATAGGCCTATAGTTGTCAACATCAGACTTGTCCCCCATTCTTAAAAATAGGGGTAACTTTGGCTTGCTTTCAGGCAGTTGGAAAGGTTGATGTAAACAGAGAAAGGTTACAAATTTAAGCCAATGGATTACATTACATATGATAGGAGCGGTTAACTTTAAAAGATGTACATGTACATTTACATTACCAAGACCAGGTGACTTATTTATGTTCATTTAACAAATTTCATCAAAGACAAACTCTGGGGTAATCAAATCAAAATCAAACTGAGAACTACATGTAATATTTTTATCTATTTAACTCTGGGGTAACAATTAAGTATCAATTAGCATGATTAGTGTACTTGCGTAAATAAACATAGGTACCCAGTTTTGTAAAACTACTTTTTTATCAGTGGAAGCTGGTAGTCTATTTTGGCATCCGACCAGTAAACGGAAATTCATGTGCTCGAATCCCATGTCGGAGCATTTTCTTGCCTTTTTTTCAGGGCATTGAGGGAATTTCTCCCCAATATTCCCCCCCGGATCCCCGAATAAAAACCAAATAAATGAGACCGATTGATATTTTGCAAATGAAGAGCTTAAGTCCACAATACATCATAGTGTTTCTTATTTACTTGTGTGATATAATCACAATTACTTTAAGGGGGTACTACACCCCTCGATAAATTTGTGTCTATTTTTGCATTTTTCTCAAAAACTAATAACACAGTGGTAACAAAAGTTATGTATATTATAGGGGCAAGGAATATAATTACTACACTGGAATTTCAGTGACCCAAGACAAGCGGTTTGTTATTTATGATAAGAAATAAGGTACCGCTATGATGTACCTCGTTTCCTATCGTATATACTGAACCTCTTGTCTTGAGTCACTGAAATTTCAGTGTAGTCATTGGATACCTTGCCCCAATTGCCCCAATAAACTTTTCTTACCAGTGTGTTATTATTTTTTTGAGAAAAATGCAAACACAATCAAATATACCACGGGGGTGTAGTACCCCCTTAAAGTTTTTATCATGTAACTTCCATGTAAGGAGGTTACATGAATGTGAATGTACCGACGGATATATAATATTGGCCAGTGAAATTGTGAATAGTTGACCATAATAGTTAATAACATTCAAAAATATTTTTTACCGTAGGGCACTCAAGAATCTATAAAGTAACATTACAGTTTGATCAGCTTATAATCGGTGGGCCTTATAACATCGCGGATAAATATCAATATATTTTCTTTCGAGAATTGTGTTGTGACAACTCGTCAGAACTATCACAAATTATTAATTAAAGTCCTATACTTAACCTGCTTTATTTAACTCACACAATATAGACCAGACAGGTCAACAACATCACTCTTAATGTCGATCTATTTTTTGGCGTAGTGGTAAAAGCCTAACATTTCCTGCCGATTACGAGTTGATCAAAGCATAGTCCTTCAATGTGACCAATTAATATTACCATAAACAGGTGAAAGGGAAGAAGCACTTCGCAGATTTTGGCAATATGTGGTCAATATGGACAACATATCAGAATATTTGAAGAGCTTATTTCCAAACCGTGTTAAGTCCACAAACACATGTTTCTGATTTACCTGTGCGATATTGCAATGGGTTGTGATGCTATAAGTATTATAATTTCAGTTGGATGCACCATTACAAAGCACACAGTGGATGGATGCACAGTAACAATACTGTGTGCGGCCTTTGTTTCCTAAATGAGACCAATAGTTTGCATATTGTTATGGTAAATAATGGATGTTTGATGGTACAACTGATTGTTGCTAATGTCACACTTGTCAAAGTAATTGTGATTGTATCACACAAGTAAATGAGAAACATGTGGTTGTGGACTTAAGCTCTTCATTTGCAAAATATCAATCGGTCTCATTTGTATAGGTTCAAAACCACCTTGGGAGACGTGGGAAACAGTCACATTTTTTCATTTGTATAGAAATTACTAAATAATTAAAGAAAAATAAAGCAAAAACACATGCTTTAGAATGGACACTTTAAATAATTATTATAAACACTGAACATGTTAAACGAGTATTCGTAATCATATCATCGTTTTTTCAATAAATATCCACAAACAAAGCTTATTCCCAAAATTTCAGTTGACTCCGATTTTGCGTTTGCAAGTTATGCATGAGTATGTGTACTGCTCCATAGACCACTGTGTTATATAATTATGTTCTGGTAACCAGAACGTAATGCAAATTTGACGATATTTTTGGTAAACGAATTAATCTGCAAGAAACTTTTTGTACATTAATATTATGTAGCCAGAAGTTTCCAGTGGTATGAAAATCTAAACTAATCTAGAAAAATGGGTGATAATGCTGAACGAAATGCCACTTTTAATTAAATGCCTAAATTAGGCCCTAATCGATCTTTTATTTGAGATAAACACGGCACATAAACACTTTCCTTGTTGATTTTTACTTGTGGACTCTTGCGTGGATTGACATGCATGTTTAACAACATCAGAGTCATTAGCGGCTTACCATTCCACCGGAAAATATTGCTGTTATTTTAAGGCAAAATACGATACATAAACACTAACTTTCTTTGTTGACTGTTGCTTATGGATATAACCATTCAACAACATCAGAGTAAATTAAAAGACTTATAGCTTCTTACCTTTCCTCGTGAAAATATTGCAGTTGATGATCTGGATACAAGTCTTGCAGTCGATTCGTCTCATCTTGATCCACGGCTGCGGTTCCTTTATATTGCTTCGGACCCTCCAATTCCAACATATCAATTTCATCTTCATTGGGTTTTGAATATAACATAAAGAGCATCAAATGTATTAAACATAATTGATCGTCTCTATCGGTTAGTTTATTGTCAAATCGCATGTTAGAGCTTTTATCTTTGTCACAAATCAAATAATTTGTTGCATGAGGCAATACAAGAAGGTGCAACGCGGTTAATCGGTGAGAAAATAATCGCTTTTAGCGACCAAACGATGAACTTCTTTTCGTCACGTAGGCAACAATTTCATTGGTCAATGCTGTTTCCTATGAACCAATCACGACAAGTACAAATATGATTGACGTGCATGATATGTGACATTCATATGGATAATCTGGGTTCGTCCAATAATCTGTATTATCACTTTGTCTGCATGATAATTGGAATTTAATATCCAAGATGTATAAACTAACAGATTCTCGAATGACATAGGTCTAATGTTGCTGACATATATGTTTAGATAATCAAAGTGACGTGTCGTATCAAGTTTCGTGGATGAATGTTTCAGCTTCTGATTTGTCATTTTTAAAGGGGGTCTCCGGCAATCATAACATTATACCTTTTATGTAAGAAAAATAATTATCAAGCGAGAATCACGTGGTTTTATTTAAAACAAACTCATAGTGATCATAAGAACGAATAAAAACATCCGTCTCTCAGTCTCAACACGCGATATTCAAAATTCCCGGCGCCGAAAATGTCGAGTACAATGACGGTCCCAGTATTACAATGAAAGCTGACGACAATTGAGCACAAATAACCATTACGTCATTGCACTTAGACAATTTCAGCGCGGGAGTTTTGAATATCGCGTGTTGAGAGCCGACTGTTTTTGTTCGGTTTTGTGGTCAATATGAGTTTGTTTTAAATCAAACCATGTGATTCGTGCTTGATAATTATTTTTCTAACATATAAGGCATAATGTTATGATTGCCGGAGAACCCCTTTAAGGAAAAAACCATATAGTAACAGTTTCATAACAAAATTCTGTCTATGCATTTCCATAAAATGTTAGCCCTTAAGGGTAGACGAGGTATTGTTGGTCGATTTTCATTACCTTAGTCAATATATTATTGAAAAATAACACTTTGATGTTTTGCAAAAGTTCATTCTACAAATCAAATACTTTGAAAACTTGCTTGATTTATTGTTGTTAATGAGTTGTGTGCGTTTTACAAAAGTGTTGTTGTTTCAGCCCTCTTTACAACATAACTCAAGAACACAGGACCTACAAAAGTATACCAATGACACTTGAATTTTTCTACACATTCGCTATGAATTGATCAGTGCAATTTTTGTCAAAGCTCACTGACATTCGCAAGATGCTGTGAACTACCAAATCGCAACAGTTTAAAATAGTTTCTAACGTTAATGTTATCACTTTGCTCCTCTCTTAATGTTATCACTCTGCCATGATTAGTATTTCTTTTCTCTAAAATTTTAGCTTTTGCTGTCAGATATGCCCGTTTTAATTTTGAGCTGAACAACTGAAGTAAAGAAAAGAAAACTGGAATTTACTACCAGCCCCGATGTCGCCAATGCGTATCACTCCGTCAGTCGTTCTACGGCACGGTCCTTGTGTGTATGACCGTCCTCACGCCATGTACGTACTATGTGTTATGAGCATCGCGTGCGCGTTCGATTAATATTTCCATCCTAATAATCAAATGACGGTTGCTGCGTTTTATTAACAATCTCGGATTTTGAGAAAATCATAGCACCTAAAGTGTTAATTTTTCCAGGGTATGTTAGTTTAATAAAGTACATTACAATCGAATAAAAACAGAATTTTGTAAAATATTGAGGGCGTCTTCCTCTGCAAATGTTACAAGACAGCTTTAAACAGCAAAAACGAGTTGTGCTTAATTGCCAAAACAAATTTATCCAGTAGCATTACTTTATGAGGATGGTTAAGTGACATGCATCAACTTGACAGGGATTTGATTCCATGTGACGAAATCAAATAATTGTGACCGTACACGACGAATGAGCCGTGAATTCCTCCACGGTCAATTTTGCTTTATTTCGTGTTTAGAAAATATATATCATAAGCTTAAAAATGGTACATCATTTGACTTCAAACGATATCCAGAAGCGGGGTTATGGTTTGTTGAACTTTGCTCCTTCAACAAAATGGTAACTTTTTTCGTTTCTACATGTGTCTCTCTCCACATTGCTGGTAATAAATATCAAAAAGTCATAATTGGCGGTCATTTCAAATCATACCCAAGTCAACGAGGTTCAGGAATGTCCGCTCATTGTTTTAATTGTTTTAAAATTGTTGGTTATACATACCTAGACAAAATATAATGCTTTCTAACCCACCACTTGAAGATTTAGCCAAAGCAAACAAAGACCAGCGCTATTAAGAATTCTATAGACATCTAAGGTAGAAGCTTCTTATCATCTTCAACAATACGATTATTGATTGGTTTAAAAGGTGTTTGACTACCAAATGAGATACTTGTCGAACCAACTTGAGGTACCGATGAATACGACCTTCATACACAATTTACTCTGTAACTCAGAAGTCAGAATACAATTTAGGATATTTACGGCTCATTCGTGCTGTACGGTCATATATATTATTCAGGTTCGGTTGTTTGTTTGTTTGTTTGTTTAAACGTTCGCTCCGTTTGGAGACACACTTGGGTCCTGATGGGACCATGCTCAAACACAAATGCTCAATTCGGTGAATGACCTTCATGCACATGTGGTTTTCACATTAGACAGAATATGTGTTAAGTCACACACACTGCATAATGTGATATCATCTGGGATTTAGTTTCCTGCAATGTGATATCCATGGTGATAGGTATTATATACTTTAACCACCAATCAAATAGCCCTTTGCGGATTCGTCAATATTACTATATCCATATAATTATTACCTTATATATCTATGAACATTAAAAACAATTAATGTCTGGCGTACATATGTACTTCATTCTAAAGATCTAATCTTTTGTGGTTTCTATTTTTGCGGAATTAACCTGAAATTGTTTTTGCTATTTCAGTTTTTAAATTTGATGTATAGATTCTGAGTTTTATATCGTAATAAGGGGGGGGGGGAGTAATTACTATTTGGTTGGCATTTATAATCTAAAGCCGCATAGTAGTGCACGCAATGTTTATCTAAATATTTAAAAATGTTTCAAAACTTACCAGATGTGACAAAGTTGACAAATGCTTTCCTCTATATCTTTTCACCATTTTCAAATATGGTCTCATCTCGTAGGAAGATTACTTTTGTTCTCGGGAAGGAAATGCGAGACCATGGTTCCAGTAAATTGGTTAATTTTCGTTAAATGACAAGTGTAAATTTCGTAAACATTTATGTGTTTTGGTTTATAAGATACGCTGACAACATTTTAAAATTGACTGTCAGGTACACACGGCTTACCTATCGAAGCACAAAAATATTTCAGAGGATTTTTGGAAAATCCATACTTTAGTGATATGTAGTTGGACAAATTCATTTACTTGGATAATACACTGACGGACACATTAACATGACTAAAGAGCTATCGGCAAATTATTTATGGATACTAAATTTCTCAGACTGATAATAAATGATCGTTTTGTGGGTTGGGTGATGCTTGTGCCCATAAAAAAAACCCGCAGTGATTTATAGTGCGATACGCACAGACATAACGCCTAGACGTTGATCCATAAGCTTCAGCACACTTTACAGGTTGTCGCTGACCACTATACGGCCCCATATGATTCCATAAACCCCTAATCAACAACACAGGGACTTGCAGCTAAAACGTGCCTACCCTAGCTTCCACAATTGACCGTCGCTGCCTGGATCAGCTCCCCAAGTTTCGTACGGATTACAACGAGACATGAGCAGTATGTTCCTTGTCCAGGGGATTTTCAAACTGACCCAATTTTTAACACGAGAGCGTACTAACCAACGCCAGGGTTCGAACCCACAACCTCTCGCACTATAGTCGAACGCCTTATAGATTGAGCTAACTTGACTGACAATAGTTCTAATTAACTAGATTAGTAATTGATGTTAGGATTTACTAACCAGGTTTTTTTTCTTGACGATTGAAACGACTTTCCTAAATGGAAACAATTTTTAAAAAGGCGAAAAGAAGAAAGCTTCTGTGGCGCCTCTATTACGTTTTGAAACGTTAGATATTGATGTTTTTGTGAATATGAAAACTATTAAAAATAAATGAAACAAACACTCAAAAGGGTTCAATAAAAGCCAGAAATGGTTCTACAAAGGGTTAAAGACATAATGAATAGATTTTTAAAATGAATTTGGTCAGCTATTGTCAAACCTGGATTGTCAAATTGGATTCAATCAATTACCAGTATGTCATAATTATGACTTTAAATCCCCCATAGAACACCAAAGTAAAGCAGCGGCTAAGATATGAATTGCATTTTCTGTCATTTTACCTCATTAGTTTGGTTTAAAATGAAAATAAAAATTTTTTACTAACAATGTTTTATAATATTTGGCAAAAATAACCAAATAAAAATTTGACAGAAATCGTATATCAAGGGTTTAAAGAACCCTTCAACTATACTAGAGGGCTTCTTTCATTAAGGGTTCCATAATATGACAAAAATGGTTATTTGGGGGCCTTTTAGAACATCCTTTATTTCTGAAAGCGTGTGTGATGTGATGATAAAAGGACCGATCATATGCTTATCCATTACTGACGGCATAATTAAACCATTTTGTATTTTAATACGACAATGGCTGTTTGTATCATCAATATAAGAGATAATATCACATGAAAAAAGGAAACATGTTATTTATCAATATGTTGTGAATCATTCAATGACTGTAGCAAGTCATTAAACCATTTATCAGTCTGTACATGAGATGCTGTGCGATTACCTTACAATACACATGGATATCAGAGCATGGATATAGAATGTCATATTTAATAGAAGTGTATTTAAACTGAGCCCCTCCTCAGACTCACCCACCCCAATATTTCAGTCCCGTTGTATCTGAAATATCAAAGTGTGTATCGTGTTGGAAAACGTTTCCAACACCTAACCTGCTCAGAGAGTGCTCAGAGAGCATTGCGATATGTAGCTTTAGTGGACAAACAACTGAGGAAGAAAAAACTCCACCGAGGAAAAAGACACATTCAGAAAGAAAAATAATCTCCACCGAGGATAAAAAAAAACATTGAGAAAAAAAAAACTCCACCGAAAAAAAGACACATTGAGAAAGAGAAAAACACCACCGAGAAATGTCGATTATTTTCTCAATGTTTTTTAAGGTTTTGTCCACTATGGCACGCCAAAGAGGACAATATCCTATTTGTTCTGGATGAGTTTTTTTTTTTTTTTTTTTGCGATAATATTTTTTATTACTTGAAGAGCCTTTTTTTTTTTGTCAGTGCTTATTTTTTTTCTCGGTGGAGTTTTTTTTTCTTTCTCAATGTCTTTTTTTTTCTCGGTGGAATTTTTTCTTTCTCAAATTTTTTTTTCTCGATGGAGTTTTACTTTCTCAATGAGCTTTTCTTCTCGGTGGAGTTTTTATCTTTCTCAATGTGGTGTTTTTTTTCTCAATTGGTTTTTTCGAGGTTTTGTCCACACTTGCGTGTCATAATCAAAACATGGCGTCATATGCAACCATTTGAGCGCTTAATGATGTTTGTTTGCTGAGAAAACTTTGTTTTAGAGAACAACTTTATTCTGTCGGTCGGACATCCGGGCTATCTGTAGTCTCGGGCCCAATCTGCATGTGGCTCACGGTTTGTTGTGAACAACAGAAACCGGCTGTGAAGGAGGCTACATAGCGATGTTGATGGAGTGGCATTCAATTTCGGGAAAAACGACACTCGACCATGGAATTTAATTTTAAGTTTGTCAGTATATAAACGGTAAATCAAGTAAGTTTCTTTCACTCTGAAGACTTAGAAACAGTTGTTTGATTCCAATGACTATTTGCGATCGAAATTTACATAACACCAATGACAGAAATCATCAACAAAAATCGAATCAGGGACTTGTTTTCACTCGAACATCATCAACCGGAAGTGACGTGTCACGGACCGACAGAATACATTTTATACGTATCCTTATTGTTTGTTTATCCAGACAGGTTATAAATAATCTTCATTTGTCTGTATTATAGAAAGCAAAAGATGTCGGCTGTACAATAATCATGATATGCAGAGGAGACTAATTAATTTATTTATTTAGGTATTATAAGTGTTAATTGTATTGTGCTAGTTTTGAAAATCAATAATACATCTTTGGCTAAAAATATCAATAAACGTTTTTATGTCGGGTTGTATTTTTAAAAGGATATGATGATTTATCTAAAACATTTAATTAATCCCCTTCGTACATGTTGTGTACTTTGTACACATGAACTTCTATTGCACCCTGTGTTACTGCAAACAGACACCAAGCGTACGATTGTGTATTCATATGCTATCATCCTCCTATGCAAAGCGCCCTCGCCTAGCTGATTGTCACTTTTCACAATCTAAGAGGGCACCACCCTCTACAGCACGTTACCTGAAGACAGGTATTTTCCCTTTTTAATTTAATATGAAATAACATTGTGGACAAGCTACATTCTAGTCAGGGGTTAGTGTAAGACCTGTAGAGCACATGAAACCCTATTCTTGATCTAATGCTTCAAAAATGTTTGGTGTAGATATATTGTGTTCAGTTTTATATTTATATTAAAGTAATTTTTAACTCTTTTGTTAATATATACCGTGTGCAATAGGTTCGTTCCACCCCTACCCCAAGCATTTATAATGTATTCAAAATTAAACTTACATAATACATTTTAGGATATATTTTTTTATTTTGATATTTGTTATTTTGCTACATTAGTAGAGATGTTTAACCAATTTATTTGAAGTCATGGTATCCTTGGTGGTCAATCACATGATCACCTTCAAATCACGCTTTCCCAAGATACTGTTCACTAATGGCACAAGAAGTTCCATATTCTTGTCTAGGCTTGGTCATACATTCTGGACTCTTTCTGCAATTTGTGTTATGATTTTGCAACAAGAAGTTCCACAAAAACCTTTCTTTTAGAATAGACCACAATTTCCCTATAAGGTTAAGACATTTCGTCCTCCATTCTCTATCAATTTCTCTTTCCTGGACAAGCCACTGTCGGGTTTTCTTGAACGCCATCTTTAAATTCTCTGAGGTTTGTGGTCCTTTAAATTCCTCAAAACAGACATTTGTTCACACTACAAGAAATGCAAAATGCCTGGAGAATTTTTACACCATGTTTGCCTTAAGAACATTCATAGCAAGTAATCCTGAGGGCAAAAGCTGATGGGCGTTTATAATTTGCTTTGGATATATTTTTTGACAATACCACTCTGTAGGCCTAATATTGCAGATAATTATAATCAGGAGTAACTGGTCGGTGGTGGGCCCGAAAATGGATCGTATAGGGTAGAGTAACCTAATTGTTCTCAGAAATCAAGTGTATCAAGTGTTATGTCTTTTTCTGTCTCTTCAAAGACAACAGCTGTTTTTTAGCATTTCATACCAAATTAATGACAGTTAAGAGCCTACAGATACGGACGTATGAAGACAAAGGTTTAAAGTTTGTTGCTTTACACATGTCACCACATGTTTTACTGTCATTACTTAGTCATAATGCGTACTGTATCCAAAAAAACATTAAAAATTTTATCACTTAGTCACAATGTGTACAATTGTACACAGGCTCTAATTTGCATTATTGATAATGATTTGTTTTAGGTTTTCGCAAATCACTATCCAAAATAGTTATGATAAGCATAAAAGTGTTTTTTTTGATTGAGCCATCTTCCTTGTGTCCGAAGGGGTTCTCATAACGTTAATTTTAAAGTGTTGACAAAATATTTTGCAAAGTGTTTCCCCACAAATATTTTATTAGGAAATAAATATTGACAACATTTATAAAAATTGTTTTTTTGTAGTGTTTTTTTCATACAAACGTTTTTAAAATCGTTTTTATGACCTTTATTTAACCAGTTATTTACAAAGTTATAAAACAAATCCAATAAATAGGTGATAACATACCTGACGTTTCGTGCTGTAACACAGCACTTCCTCAAATTGAATGACCAGCTTTGTCCTTTCTCGTCAAAGTGATGCTTCCTATTGGTAGCTGACGTGGATGGCGGTGTTCGTAACTGGCCATATACGACGGGCGGTCAAAAATTTCGTAGAACAAGGTATTGTAGAACACGGTATTGAATTTGGTCTCATTTGAAAGCTTGTTCCTTTAAAACGTTAACGCCAAAATATTAGATTTTTGCATCACTGTTTATGTGGGCTGGACACTCTTCAGAGGTCATCATGGACATTTCTCCCGATGGTGATAAAAACTCAAATGAAATTTAACAATGTACAGTGGCAGTAATGTGTTGAAGTCCTTGATATTCAACAGCAACGAAACGGTCCCAAGAGTTCAAGGAAGGAATGAGCGTCCTTGAAGATCATAAGGTCCAAAAGACTTGCTGACGTCACCACAAATGATATACGTGCTGCTATTGTGGCATCGACAATAAATAAAGAACCAAACAAGAAAGATGAGATAAAAAATATGACTTCTCTGATTAAAGTGTTTTCAACATTAATCTATTAACATAAGGGTATTCCTGGGCGTCTTCTATATGGAGTCCAAGAATCTTCATGCACAAATTTGATACCAGTTGACATAATCAGGTCCACACCTGGACGTACATATACTTAGAATGAGGACCGAGACAAGTTTAATCTATATTTGTCTTAAGGTGATCAGATATATATACATTAATCACTGGAATTATTAGTCCATTTAGTGGAAGCACCTGGATTTCCTACCCATAAGATATCTTAAGGTGATCAGATATATATACATTAATCACTGGAATTATTAGTCCATTTAGTGGAAGCACCTGGATTTCCTACCCATAAGATACATCACTCGGTCACCATAGTGGAAGGTCTTCATCGCTGTTTTCTGAGATTCAGGGAGTTTTGATAACAGTTCATTTGCCAAATGAAAGTACGATCATAGGTATACAATATTGATAGCAAAATTGAGGCAAGTCATCAAGTGAAGAAGGTTGGTGGTAGGAATGGGGTTGTTCTCGAATTGTGTCCTGTACCCTTTTCACGACAGAGGGGTCAGTTAACTAACTCAGCCATATTGTGGTCCAGCCATGGCCTCTAGTTAGTGGAATCAATTTTGGAATTTTAAGTCCTACCTTCATATAGGTTTGGTGGTGATCAATGCTAGTGAGCCTTCACTGAAGAGTGGCTCATAGAGCAGTCGGACGACCTCCATTTTGTTCCATCAGAAGGTTTCAAGAAAAATTGCGACGGGGGTATTAAGGTATGCAGTGACCATGTCCAAGAGTGAGATAGAAAGAATTTAGCTAGTCCTCTTTCAAGTACCTTGTTCTACTAACTTATTGACCGCATCAGGGGCGGATTTAGAGGGGGCGCACCCGGCGCGCGCCCCTCTATTTTTTGCAGAGCGGCGCCTGACTATGTGTATTTTTGCAGAGCGGCGCCTGACTTTGTCGGCGCCCCCTCTATTGAAAATTCCTGGATCCGCCCCTGGGTTTTAATGTCTCTTATTTTGGCTTCGATCCATCCAACCACGTAGTTGTCCTCAGCGATATGGTCCGTATAGAGCAGCGTGGCGGGACGGCCAGACGAGGACCATGAGGACGAGAACCTAATGTGTTTAAATATCGAGGGTTGTAGAACCAGAAAGCCGTAACTCACTACGACAAGCTCTCTCAAAATGAGCATAAAGTTGGGTCCTTGGTCTCAAATCAATATTTCCTCCACAATATGTGACGTGTCATGTCAAAAGGAGACACTTTTGGGCAGGTTATCAATTTTGAGCTTTTTACATAACTTAAATATAGAGATATTTTGCTCCACAGCGCCTTTTTCCCCAATAAAATCGGACATTCCTAAGCAAAGATATTGAGTTCGTAAGTTGTGGTATTATAAAATTGGAAATTGAGATATCGGCCTGTAAAAATATTATTGACAATGTTGAGAGTAGGAATTACCTTGAAAATGTCTCAAAAATACAAGATGCCAGTTATATTCCGGTCTGAAACTATCAGACAATATTTTTAATATTAATAACATCACAAATTCGCAATAAACCCAAATTGTGAAAAAATCACCCACAGGCAAATTTTTGGCTATTTCTCCATTTACGATCCTGCCCAAAAGTGTCTCCTTTTGACATGACACGTCACATATGTTTTGTTTACTATTGAATTTTGTCATGATTAATGGACTGTATCTTCTATAGTGCCTTGTGGACATACATGCTCATTTTGTGGGAACAGGTGATTGTGAGTTGAGGCTTTCTGGCTCTCAACTGTAGCTCTCAACCCTCGATATATACCTGATTAACTGTAATTTTGAATATAAAGGTCAAATGACCGGGGTGACACCATGCTGTTCCAAAATTAAAGCACGAAAAGGTTTTGAGGTGAGACCGTGGATAAGTTGTGGGTACAGAGCCCCACCTTTAGAACATCTTTTAAAACCAGATGTACATATATTAAAATTCTTCAGTTCTTTCAACAATGTTCGTTTATTTAGTTCCAGACTACCACATACATCCAGTCACATCCCTATCCTATACTCTAGCACCCTGTTACTTCTCCCGTCAATCAAGATACTGCGGCAAACAGAACGCCCTCCCCTGATAACGTCCATGAAAGAAATGTATAAGAATGTTAAAAAGTGTAAAGGATTGTATAAAGGGCGGGAACCTGGTTTGGATTCCAGAGGAAGTGTGCCTGTACGACACACAGTAATCAGACAAGGAATAGCTCAGATGGCGCGCCAAATAAGTTTGCAGTTCTCGGTTTGAGAGTTTGATAGTAGTCCTTGATATTGCTGAATAGAATAGATTAATACTGATATTTTTCTAATGTACGATGTTATTCAAATAGACGTTCCACGTAAACTAGAGGAATAATTATGTGAAATGGCTATCAATTGATCAATCAAGTTTTCAGTTTTCAATCATCAATCAATAATAAACCGATGAATCATGGACTAATTACTTACTAATCTAGCAAACAGATAAATAAGTCAGTAAATAAACAAATAAATAAATAAATAAATAGGCATAAATAAATACATAACGCAGAATGCAGTTAGAATTTCAGTTACAAAATTCCAAACATTTATTTTATAATTTATGATTTTCTGCTGTACACACAAAGGAGCTGTGCTTTTAATATCCGCGCCTAATCAATAATGGATATTTCACTCCATTGTCAAACTACTGTGTGCCCTGTCGGATTATGTATTGACCAGCTGCTAAACCAATCAGTCTTTTATCTGTATGCTTTATAACAGATTAAGAGTTTCCAATCAAGTCTATACCAAGGTCAGACATTGGGCGGCTTGCTGATAGGTACAAAGAGATTTCTCAAGCAGGTGCCAATCACAGCACATGTTTGATAATGGCCAACCAACGTATCCATATTAGTATAGTATATATAGGCGTAGATATGAAGACACTCTCGCTAGTCGTGCCCTTTTTGAGATATTGATACGGCGCCAAAGACTACAGCTTTTCCAAACGCAGCTACGAACCGTGTAAACAGAGGTAAATTATAATCTTGTTACAATGTTTCTACTTGTTTCATAACTTTCATATCTGTTATTTCTGTATCATTTCTGGTCACAATGGTCACCTTGATATTCGAAATCGACCCTCACTTTGGCTAAAATGGGCTATTCCAGAAAATAGGTATAGAGGAGTCAATTTTCAATCAATCTCGATTTGCAGGTTTGCTTCCTGAAAACTACTGGAATTCCAGTTACTAATGTTACTGGAAAAAGCTTTAAAATTAAATAAAATGTATTAAAAAAAATCACGGAATCGTCCGAAATGGGCTCTCAAATTGAGGACTTCTGTTTAACTATCTTTCTGCTGGATATTCTTGGGCACTTTAAAAGTCTGGATCCTCCAACAATCACGACTGGACAAAAAGTCCAGTAATTCGAATGCACACCAGTGACACTATCTCTCCACATTTCATGCATTTGCAGGATCTGTGCTCTCCATAACCTCTTGTTCTGCATCGCAGTTCCCGGGTCAGATGCTTCCAGTGTAGTGTCCTGCTTGAGGACATCTACATAAAATAAAAAATACATACATACCTCGTAAATTAGTACATTGCATATGCACTTGCTCAATTAGTATTTTGTGCAAATTTTATTTTTAATTTGAAGGGTTCCTTTTAGTGGACCTTTTCATTTTACATGTAAACTCTTTGGAGATGAAGAATGGATTTGAAAAGGCTGAAAAGAGCGCTATAAGGTCAATTTAGACCAGTTAAGGCACTCAAAAGATCATAAAACCCCATAAAATAATAGTGCATTAGCGTTAATCCGGCTTGAAATGTGTGGGGTACACCCGCCAAAAATGTTAAAAAGTGGCTGAAAAGAAAAAAAAGTGGGTCATTTTGCCGAAAGGTGGGGGGACACGTCCATGATTGACGCCCATGTAATAGTGAAACAAAATTTGCATCAAATTAATAAGTATGAATATAATTAAATATTTCTTGAAAAGTGGGATATAACCAAAACAAACAAGTATTCCTGAAAAAAATTGGTGTCAGTTCCAATTTACAATGTAACTATTATTTTAATGTAATGTTAAAGAGAAGTTTTGCACTGCAGCACTGACAAGAACATTTAGTGGTAGTTCATTTTATCATTAAATAGGCCTAATTATACACTTAGATAGGCGTGCGTGTTTTGGCGCAACGTCAGCCTTCTATTCTTCAAATTTTTTCACAGGAGGAAGATGGCGAATTTCATCATTCGATATCAGCAAAGTATCAGGCCCTTGCAACTCC
The DNA here is from genome assembly GCF_039555335.1 of Amphiura filiformis. Classification (NCBI taxonomy): domain Eukaryota; kingdom Metazoa; phylum Echinodermata; class Ophiuroidea; order Amphilepidida; family Amphiuridae; genus Amphiura; species Amphiura filiformis. Next base: position 6,125,253 of record NC_092641.1, on the reverse strand, counting down.
TATACCAGCGCAATACAAAAAGATTTTTGTTTAATTAACACTGGACATGCTGGATGTTTTTATAAAAATATTGTATGTGATGAAGAAGGGGCTGGTGGTTTATTTGTGTAAAGGTCAAAATAGGATTCGGATAGGGTCAGGACTCTGTTTTGTCATCTTCCTTCTGTGGGTCTTTGAACCTGCTCATTGTCTGGTGTTTTTTTTTTTTTTTTTTTTTTGTAATTTTGATTTTGAAATGGAGCCTTCATCTTTGGTTCGAGTTGTATTTTTTCCTGAATGTATTTTAATGCTTTCTCTCCCCCACCAGCTCCAAGTACTGATAAAATACACAAAAACTGAAAAAGAAAGAAGAAAAAAAAAGATGTGGACACCATCAGTTCCCCCCGTGTATTATCCGCCGGCGCCATTATCACATGACTGTAGCAAAAATGCTGCTGCCACCAGATATAGGCTAAGTAAAACAGCGTATTACTATCAAGACTTATGTCGATATTATCAAGACAGAGATAAGTGTCTGACGTCATCTGTTGATGATGACTTGCAAAACTCGGCGGTAAACCGGGCCATGATTTTAAGCTTATTGTTAATTTTGCACCTTCAAACATACAAACCATCTCAAAAGTTAGGTCTTTATAGTAGGAAACCTTTTTGGGCGAAAGCACCATGTCAACAATGCCTAGAAAAGTTGCTTTTTGCCTTGTAAAAGTACGTAATTTTTCGGCACTTCCTGGTCAGCATGGAAGCAGGTGGATTCGGCCAAATCAATTCGTCCACAGTTGACTTGGCCATATGCCAATTCATGCATTTGGCCCCAAGCTAAGTCAGCCACAAACCAATTCGATATTGACCAAAAGGGATAAACGATTTAATATGTTAATGAATATATGTGACCGTCCATCTCCATACAGCTGTAAAGTCGGCTCGCGGTCAATTTTGTTTTATTTCGTGTTTAGAAAATATATCATAAGCTTTAAAATGAAAAATCATTTGACTCCAAACGATATCCAGAAGTAAAAAAAAAGAGGGTTAAGTGCACAACGTACAAAAAAGTGACTATATCTCATTAACCGATGGTCCTACAGATATGCGACCACTGACTTTTTTTCCCTTATGACCAGAGGAAAAATTCGACATATGGCACGACTCGAGGATATTTGGTTAAAAAGATAGAGGGTTAAGTGCACAAAATTTTTAAAAAAAGTGACTATATCTCATTAACCAATGATCCTACAGATATGCGACCACTGACTTTTCTGTTCCTATGACCAAAAATTTGACATATGGCACGATTCTCTAGGATATTTGGTTAAAAATTTTAAAAAAAAGTGAATATATCTTATTAACCAATGATCCTACAGATATGCGACCACTGACTTTTTTGTTCCTTATGACCAAGGGAAAAGTTTGACATATCTCACGACTCTGTAGGAAATGATGTACATCATCATCATCATACATCATCATTTTATTTTCATTCAAATCAACATACAAAATATAAAAGACACAACATTTGAATGAGGAGATGCTCAAAAGGCCCAAAGGCCTGAAGCGAGCACCCCCTTACACTGCCTTAAGTTACAACATACAATTACACAAAGTTAACAAATAAAAGAAAAAAGAAAGAGGAGAAGAACATGCAAAGAAAGACTCCAATATAAATATTTATAACATTTCATATAGATATTCCACAGTCCACACAAGAAATTGATAGTTGGAGTGGAGATGGGGTGGGGGGGATGGATGAGGTCATTAAATAATCCCTAAATATTAGATGTAATTTTTTATTAGACTTTTCTTTATTTGTAACTTAAAGTGTTTTACTGATTTTGCCATCTCTATATATTTATCGGTAATATTCCATTTCCTAGGACCGGAAGCCCGTGTTGTGAGGGCCACAAACTGCGGCTACGTACAGATACGCGAACGCTGACTTGTTTTGTTCTTTATGACCAGAGGAAAAGTTCGACATCGCACGACTCTTTAGGATATTTGGTTTAAAAGATAGATGGTTATTGCACAAAGTACAACGAATTGGTTTGTGACCGAATGCAAGACATCAATTCATCTAAATATACAGATTTGGTAAAACAACGGTTATGGAGAAAATCACGAAAAAGTTAAATTTGGCCAACTTTTTTTGTACATCAATATACAGGGTTCGAATTGGCATGTGGGCGATTTGGTTTGGGGCTGAATTGACGAATAGTATCGATATCGATATTGATATTTTTACAGAGCACGTGATATTTCGATATGATGATTAGAATTGTCACGTGATCGTCAAACCTGTACCAGGGGGATGACACTCACCTCATTTGCATGGCAAAATTACCCGTCTCCTCTGCAGCCAATTTGTTTTCGCTCCATCGAAATCAAGCTGGTCACGGAGGAGACTACCTTCCTTTGTGTTTGTTCATTTGTGTATGGAGAGCCCTTCTTGGAGTCCGTTTGGACTTAGGCTACGCTCTCAGCTAGAGTCCGACGCTGTATTGTACTAGAAACACCTTCTCTGTGAATTCGCTAGAGCAAGGAAAATAAAAACTGGTTTCATTACTATCTGTTTTTGAGCTTTTTTGCATGTCTGCGACCATGGTGTTACCACAACTGTCTTTGCGTCATTAAGCCGTTTCTCATCAAAATGTCCGTTTTCTCATCCAAAACTTCCTTTAGTGTATTAAGTTAGCTTAGGCCTATTGATCCTAAATTTGCTGGTAGGGTAAAAACTCGTTTTAGGGGTGTTTAAAAAGTCATGCGTTTAGGCCTACACTATCATACTTGAGTGCCCCCCCACCCCCGGTGAAATTTGGGACTCATTTGGTCACCGTCCTAAGCGTCCTTGCCCACACGAGTCGCCCAGGAGTAGGCCCTACTCGGCATTATTAATTATTAGTGCTTAGCCCCTAAATACAGTCGCGTATCGTGTTGTCAATTATCGTTACTTGTGTCCATGGATGTGACCCTATGTATAAGTAGTCTTCATAGAATTCACACAGTCTATGCCATGTCATTTAACGGAAACAAAGAGGATAATAATGTTGAGGGCGCCCACAAAATCTTACACCGTCTTACACAATGTTCCAAGGCAAAGTTCAGTTTAATATTTACTCATCGTACAAATACAGACGTTTTATTATGTTATGATGTTGTCTGGATGGGTGGACAGTTGTCACACTGTGGAAAAACAACAACCGGGAATCCGCATTCATTTACAAATAACTTATTATTATTCTGTGCAGCAAGCTCCAATCCCATATCTTCACAATCTGGGCCCTAATACAATCCTCCAAGATGACAACACCCCCCCCCGAGCCATGGTAGTCAACGACTACCTACAGATTATGGGTGTAGAGAGAATGGAATGGCCTGCCATCAGCCCAGACCAGATGGCAATAAATCTTAAATATTATGTCTAAAACGGACTAATTTATTTGTGTTATCGTATGCGACCCGCACCCGCTAGAGTGCCGCGGTACAAACACACTCTTCTAGTGCTAGTGTAGTAGGCTATAATCTTCCGGACGCTTTTCCGGTTCTCCGCAGCAAATTTCGGTTATCCGCTGTGATTTTTAGCTTTGGGAATATTTACGTTATACCCTACACAGCGTATCCCGTTCGTACCCTTTATAATTATCTTAGTTACGACGAGGCATATGGTTCTCAGTTTGGAGAGTATAATTTCGTTAGTTGTACCCAGCTTTGTTAAAGGCGTTCTTCTTCTTCTCGTCGTTTTCTGCAACGGTTGACGCGGCGGAAAATTGTAACCGCTGAGAAAAATCTTTTCCGGAAGACATCAGACTTAATACTCTTTTTACACGTTATGAGTTTCGGTTGAGGTGCAGAGCACAATTACAAGTGTCAGTTAAGAAACGAAGTGGTTGAAGATGACGTCCCGCTTGTAGTGGACTTTGAACTCTTAGTCCACATCACTGAATAGGGCCAGGTACTCATCTGCATAGTACATTAAATGCTCGTTTTAATTAAAAATCGTAAACGAGTGGTTGCTGAGTGGATGCACTGTGTACGGTCTTGCATGCGCAGAGGGAAGTTGTCATACGCGGAGCGCATATCAGTTATGGTACGACATCTGTTCTCTGCGCATGACATACACATACAGTGCATCCACTCCGCACCTTCCGCACGTAAATGTCCGGGCACGCAACGTCCCCCAACTCAGCTTGCTTGAAATTTCTTCACCAAATTATTACTACGATCTACGACGAAGAGATCTCTTTCATCTGCAGACAACGTAACCCCGTACGGAATTCCGTTATTGTCTAGCTTCAGCAGACAATCTGTCACCCTAAACTGTCCATCTCTTAATATATACATAAACACTGCTTTAGGATTGCCTTGATTAGAGATGATCACCTGATTGCGTTTGCTGCAGCAGATATACCACGGTATCCATTCCACACCAGGAGGAGGCTCGATTGTCTTCACCGTTTGCCCTAATTGACTTAACACATGTACAGTGTTATTGTCGAATGTTACTGCGAGTTCGTCATTTGGCATCACTGCTAACCGACGTGGGGAATGTGGTGTTTCGAACATAGACAAGGCACCACCGTCAGGTTGATGGATCGATATGGTCTTTCCATCATGCATTCCGACTATGACCCTTCCACAAGAATCTACATCTACTGTAGTTGGACGGGATGGTTTATTTTGGAAATCGAATGTTGGGAAGGAGAACAGTCGCCTTGTACCAAACCATTTGCTGGAGTAGACCTTAATCTCATTGTTACCAGTGACGATGTACTGATTTTCAGCGTTTGTAGTGATATCATTCGCGTTGCAATAAGAACCTTTCTGAATGCATTTCACATCGCCGCTTTTAGAGAACACAGTCATTGGTGATTTACGGCTTGTCACTGCAATGTCGCCATTCGCATTGATCGTGATCGCTTTTGGCCGTTCCGCCGATGACGACGTTTTGAAATGCCCGGATGCCTTCCAGCGTCGTAGCCCCGTCATTTCTTTGAATGATCTTTGTTTAGTGGCTCCAGAATCCGGTTGGAATGCTAGATTATAGGCACCAAAGTTGTTACTATCTAGCTCTCCAGCGGCAGGGATTGGATCAGGAGACTTATCGAAACTTCCTACACTTTCATACGTGTGCGTATTATCGGCTTCATCAGCAGCAGGGGATGGTGAAGGTGGACACGTTGACGTAATATCCTCTTCTGATTCCAAATCAATTAAATCTTCTGTGTCCTTTTGTCCACACGTTAGACGACCTACTGAGGTGATCTCACACATATCTGCTTCAAAACCGATGTGACCCAGAATTGGATCAGCGGCAACGGGCTTTACTGCCTCTTGTGACGCAGCTGTCATCAGACTGTACGCTGAAATGATATCATAGTCCGAACCGTAATCAATTACACTCCTACCATGTTCATACGCTACTTGAAGACTTGCTAATGATCTTTCCAATTCGCGAGTGGTTTCTGCAACTTCTTCTGATCTTTTTTCCAACACATTGTTTACTTCAGCTTTGTGCTTTTCGAATGCTGCTTCTAGCTGAATAATGTAGTGATCCTTAAGCTGATCCAAATCTTCATATACAGCTTGAATCGATTGGTGCAACTCATTTTTAATCCCTTCGGTTTTCCAGATAGCAGTGTTATACTTCCCTTGGAGATCGTCAAAGTTTTCGATGAAAGTTTTGAGACCGATAGATTGTTTATTCTTGGCATCTTCCAGTCTGATGAATTTGTGTCCGTGATGGGTTGGATCCAATGCGCAACAATCAGGGCAGATGGCTACATCACATGTTTCGCAGTAGAATCTCTTGACTTCGCCGTTGTGTTGAGCGCAATATTTCTCCGTGTTTGTACTTTTAGCCTGGAGATAAACAAGAAAGACAAAAACGTTTAAAATATTTGGAGCGACTGTCCCCGCGACTGTCAACTTCAAAATGCCTCTCATCTTTTCAGTATCTTTGAGTGTATTGTTGAGAAATAGAAATTGGTTAATATGAACAAATGTAAACACCTTGAGAATGCGTCTAATGTGTTCAAAATATTGTACATTATTTTGAAGACATCCGACGCGTTCTGACTTTTTATCGTCTTCTTTGTAAGCATTTATTTAGACATAATTATGTAATGTTTTCTTGTAGAAACAGAATCTCTTTAACCCAAAAAGACTCAGATAAAGTCAAAATATTATAAATAACTTGCTTTGATTGCTAGGTTTAATCATAGAAGTCACCATTAGGAGATTGTCCCATTGAATATGTCAAACGAACCCATGCAGAACGCGTCCGAGGTGTTCTGGGAAATTTGCAGGGGTAAATGCATTTTATGAGTTCGAGTTCGAGTTGCAGTTACAGTTACAATTTAGAGTTCGATTTAGAGTTAGAGGTGCATTTTAGAGTTAGAGTTACATTTTAAAGTTCGATTTTGAGTTCGAGTTATAAGTTGGAGCTGGAGTTGCATATCTAAATCAAACTCTAAAATGTAACTCTAACTTTATCTCTAACTCCAACTCTAACTCCATTTTACAGATACGTACTTGTTTATCCGTATCCACAACGTCGCGTAGATTAGTCACAATAAAATGAACAGGAAAACCTTGTATTCCATCTTCTGGAATTGGAAACACCTTCTTACACATAGGACATATAACTATACTCATATCTTCGCTGCAAGTCGTGGCCCAGTTTAACAAACACTGGCAACAGAAGGCGTGAAGGCATGGTAATCCACGCGGATCTCTGAATTTGTTGAAGCAGATGCCACATTCAAGGAAGTTCTTGTGTATATTTCGTGCCAGAGTACTCGCTTCAGCCATTGTAATATTATCTTTTTCTAAACAATGTCGATTTGGTCAAAGGTTAACACATTTGCTTCGCAGCTCCACATGAGGAGTTTATGACGCAGTTGTAAATAAAATTAATGTTCTTTGTAACACTAAACACCATTTCCGAATTTAGCTTGTTCCATTATGTGCTGATGGTGAACTCAAGATGAATCTGGAAAATTCTAACGTTTAAAGTTCAAATCAATTCAATAGTTTCGCTTTTTACATCATAACTCAAAAGATATAGTGTCAATGCAAAGTCAAATCGCATAATAATGATATCACACAATAAAACACTAATGCAAAGCACCGGTTCAGAGTTCTCGTCGCTAGGGAGTTTGAAACCTTTACGCATGCGTTTAAAGCTGGTTTATACGGGGGTTCTTCGAATCGAAAAAATGTGCGCGGGGATGTGCCATGCAGACTTTCGAATGCCGACTTTCTATATACCCTACTTTTTGCCTAGACTAATTCTGTACTTTCAACCGTCGGCACTTTTGCCCAAATGCGCACAATTGTACGCATTGGTCTTGACTGAAAACCCACCCATCTACATGTATATACCAAAATCGCTGAAAAGGTACCCCAAAACTGTGGAACATCCCGTACATCTTCAACCAGGGAGAACCCCCTCCGGACGGTATCGCTTGCTTATTGGGCAATGTCCAAATATTCGTCGCTGGCGACTTATAGATGTAAACTCAGCTTTGTAATGATAATTGTTTGATTAGTCGTGCGCGAAGGCGGTTTCGAAATTCTAGTGGTCTGATCAAAGGTCGTTTTCGGAATTATACTCATAAGCAAATAATTTCACACGATTGTCCTTATCAAATTGTTGCTTAAATTATTTTATCTGGTCCACTGTTCACTAATTCTTGCAAAATTAGGCATGAGTATCCTCCTATCAGAATCACAGCGTGTTACTACACGGATTGGTTCAAATGAACATCAATTGAATAACCTTTCTCGTCTTAAATTTAGTCATCAAAGCCTGGACATACAGAGGAAATATCATCAAGCCAACGCCAAGGGATGGTACATTTTATTCCTATGAGTATGATTTGATCCCCGAATGCAATTTCGCTATATATTACATTTTGTGGTCTGAATAGTATTGTTTTGTTAATGAATCATGCATGCTTATTATCCGCATTTGTATAATAATGGCGCAAGTATCATTTCCCAGAAACCAATTGTCTATTTGTTTGTCTCTGAAATAAGTGCATTTTACCACAAAGTATTGTCGGGGAGTATTGTACATCAAGTTTTAGGCTAATTGAAGTGGAATTTACAGGGTTAATTAAAGAAGCCCAAATATATTCTGAGCATTTGGATACCTCTAATGTGTCAATAACCCCAAATTGTTGTCGCTGTGATCCTTTGAACGAAAAAGAAAAACAATGTATATATTCCAAAGCTGCAATCAAATGCCCACGCAACATGTCGTCTCTTCAAAGGGTCACCATAGCATCCATATTAGGGCCTTAGGGCTATTGACACAAATGAGGTATCAAAATACGCAGAACAAAATTTGGCTTCTTTTTGCTATACTTCATTCTGAAAATCATAATTTAGAATTAATTCAGTAATCATGCTTAATACCCCTTAGTTCTAATTTATTATTTAAGTTTTAGGTATCTGCGTCGATCTCTTTCCATTTCTCTTTTCTATGTCCCAGGTGCTGTATTTGATAGTTCTTGCCATCCACTTCTCAGATGACAATGATTCAAACAGCTCTCATTTGTAAACATCAAGTTTAGACAGAGAGATCCATGCAGAGCTGGCATATTCCATCTTGGATCGGATCATAGTCTTCTATATCATTGCTTTCATGACGAAGGAGACCGAGACGTTGGGTGGCTGTTCTTGTCATCTCGTTCACTACAGGAGTCCATGACAAGTCTTTGTTTACAGTAAGAACAAGCATGTCATCAACACTGTCTGCCTCTTCCAAAGTTGTTCCGAAAAATGGAGGCTAGAGTGACTATATGATGCATCTTTGCGGTTGGAAATAGTGATGGCCTTGCACTTCGCGGCTCCAAACAGAACATTCCATGTGTTTGCCCATGTCTCTATTGCCTTGAGGTCTACATCAAATGATATTGCAGCGCCAATTCTATTTGATGGATGACATCAGGGTTATATCATCTGCATATAGGATGGATGGATTTGAAAGTCCGGAAGTGATGTCGTCAATAAAGATAATAAACAGAAGTGGTCCAAGGATGGAGCCTTGTGGGACACCAGCATTTATAGGTTTGTCAGTTGATGAAATTCCGTTCAGTGAGACTCCCACTGAAACCCAGAGCAAATAACTTAGGACAATAGGACATGATGCCATACACTGACAAAAGCCTTATTGATATCCAGGAAGGCAACTCTGCTTTCTTCTCTGTCATTGATGGAGTTTGATAGCCGCTGGGAGACATTATGTTAGGGCATCGGAAGTGGAATGGTCAGCCCTGAAGCCAAATTGTTGCTTGGATATTAGCTGATGTGAGTCTAGCTGGCGCCACATAGCTTCATATATCAGTCTCTCCATGACTTTGGACAGTGTTGAGAGTAAGGATATAGGGCGATAGTTGCTGGGAGAATGTATGTCCCCTTTCTTCTGGCATGAGATGACATTAGCAATCGTCCACTCATGCTCCATGCTGTATCCTCTCGCTATTGGCAAGCCATTCTTATTTTCTTATAGTACACTATGCAGCCACCCCATCCACTTTTGTTAATCCTGTCTCTTCCCATGCTAGAATACTCAATAGCCAGCTGGGGAAATGTATGGACTATCTTCAGGGATTGAAGATTTCAGCTTAGATTCAGTAATGAGGAAGAGATCAGGCTTGGACTTCGTCGGAGCAGAGCAGATCGTCCTTTAGCTGTCCTTTGTTAGTTGATGAAATATAAAAATTCAGTATGGTATTGTACATCATGACTCAAAATCGTGAACTTTAGAAAAAGGGCACCAATATATCTGGATCCTATTAACTCTAATGCTTAAAACCATCATCCCGCCAATTAGAATCCTAAAGCCTTTTTCTTATAAGATTTTGGGTATCTGCACCTCTTTCCTTTCACCAATTCGCCAGAACCAACAATTTTAGGGGTATTGACACGTAATAACGGGATTCTTTTGGCTATTTGGGGACACAAATAAAAGTATTCTTTTGGCTATTTGGGGACACAAATAAAGGTATTCTTTTGGATATTTGGGGACACAAATAAAGCGATTCTTTGCTATTATAATTTGGGTACACAAATAAAAGAATTCTTTTGGCTATTTGGGGACACAAATTACGGGATTCTTTTGGCTATTTGGGGACACAAATAGAGGGATTCTTTTGGCTATTTGGGACACAAATAAGGGGGTTCTTTTGGCTATTTGGAGACACAATTATACAAATAAGGGGGTTCTTTTGGCTATTTGGGGACACGAATAAGGGGATTCTTTTGGCTATTTCAGTTCGCAAATTTTATAATCAGTAACGTGGTCTTCAATCAAAGGTATGCCCAGAAAATTGAAATTGAAGTTTCATAAAATAAAAATCCATCATAAATCTATTAGTTTCAAGTAGTGTATATCTTATGACTCAAAATCGTATATGCCCCAATCTGGATCCCAACTGTAACGCTTAAAACTCAACAAGAAACTTTCACAATTCAGACCATAATCCCGCCAAAAATATAATACAATAGTCTGGTTCTATTTTGGAAATTATGTGCTTATTTAAGCATCAAGCGGCAAGTTCGCGCAAAAGCTGGCAACCAAATTATTTTGTTTAATTCGGGTATGCTGAATTCAAAATATAATGTTGTCTGCCAAGCGATAGTGGAACTCCGAGACCCTACAAAAGACCCCCAAACCCCCCTACATGCTCATCTAGGGGCCAAAAATTGAAAATGCTCCAAATTCACTAAAAAGTATGTCAAATTCGTTTGGGTCTAAGGATCACAAAAATGTAAGAAATATAGTTACCATGGTTACCAAGTTATGAGGCTCAAAAGGTCCAGGTCAGTTTGCTTGTTATACAGGGATGAAAAATTAAAGTTGCTCCGATTTTCGTAAAAATGGATGCAAAGTTTTCCTAAAGTTCAAGGGTAGTATTAGTATATAGTATATCTTATTCACACACAAATTCAGGAAAAGGGATTCAGGAAAAGAATAGTTTTACTATCTGCGATGTCAAGTTTAGAAGATAGATTATAAATGAATACAAATTTCATTGAATCCCATGGAATCCTACATATCTTTTGACTCTTTGCTGTGTAACATGCTAACTAGACATCGCAGATAGTGCAAACTATTCTTTTTCTGAAACCTCTTAGCTAGATTGATTTGCCTCAACTTTTATGAAAATTTGAGCAACTTTGACTTTTGACCCATACACAACAAGCAAACCGACCTGTGACCTTTGTGCCCCATAACTTCTTAACGATAGGTCTTATACATACAAATATTACATTTTTGGAATCCGTGGGGCCAGACGCATAATTGACATGTTTGAAAGTGTTAATTAATTTTTGCCCCTATGCGATCCTATGGGGTCATTTGGGGATCTTTTTGAGGGTCACGGTCTCAAAATATTGCTTGGACGACAACAGATTCGAGTTCAGCATATCCAAATTAACAAAAATAAAGCTGGTTGCCAACTTTTACGCAAACTTGCCGCTAGGAACGCGATTTTTCCAAAATAGAACCAATCTACCAGGCTTTAGGTATCTGCATCTAGTCTTTCATTCAAAGGGTTGCCATGACAACAATCATTGGGGTATTGACACAGATGAGGTGCCATAATGTACAGAATACAATGTGGCTTCTTTTAGTCGGGTTCATAATATGATCTATAGGTTTGAGTTGAGGTCCTCAGTTTACCAAATATTTTTGATATTTACCTGAACCACCTTGTACCTTCAAAAATGCAAAGAGACAAAACTTCAGATTTAAAGTTGTGTTAGGTTCGGTTTTAGGTTACCGTTAGGTTTAAATACAGGTAAGGGTTAGGATTAAGGCTATGGTAGGAATAAGAAATTAGGGCTAGGATTAGGTTTGGGGATGATGACCACTATTATGAAGTTGCTCCAACATTTGAAAATCTCACCAGATAATCCTGTGGAAGCTTTGGGCGAGAGCCAAACAGTGCCACAGAAACCTCGAACATTGAATTTCTAGTTCTAAATGGCTTGAAAATTCTTTTTTTTTTTTTTTTTTTCAAAGTAGCAAACTCAGTGATAAATGAAAGTTGCTGTTCAAATTGAAAAATACGGGTCTTTGGGTGACAGATTAAATGGAAAATAAGGGGTCTTCGGGTGGGGGTGTGTTCGTAAGCAAATATGGTGTCTTTGTGCGACAGCTACGCTGAAAAAGGTGGTCTTAACAGCCCTACATACGCGTCACCTCCAAAGTGGGAGTGCCCCCCAGGTATGGAACTGGTTTACCAACAATATTTTAAAACAGATGATAATGAATCCACAAACACAAATTTAGAATTGAAACCAACAATTCTGGTTTATTTTCACAATTTAAGACCACCCATCCAAAGGTGGTATACTTAACAAAAAAATATACACTGGGACCCTTTTGGGGATCCGTTATATATTTGGAAAAAGAAATATGTTTTACTTCATCTTAAAGGTGCATTTCGTGATTTTAACATCTTTTTTTTTTCAGTATGGGTCAATATATCCCAAGACAAAAGTGGAATAGGGTGTAGATCACAAAATGCCCCTTAAAGTGGACGGAATACAATAAACACATCACAAAAAATAACTGCCCCTTTCTTGGGAAATAATAATAAAAATTATTATGTGCCTTAAGTTTCAAACTAAATTAACAAAAAGAAGCCATGTAATGTTCTTCAAATTTTGATTCCTCATTTTATATCAATAGCCACAAAAATTGTTGCCATTGTGACCCTTTGAATGAAAATGATGCCGATTCAAAAGTTATACTCAAGCAAATGTATCATTATTTTCCCTACATCACTGATGATCAGGCACTTGCGATTGGACAACCTAAGCAGCATTTCTAATGCATTAAGAGCAACTTTGGAATCTGCTTTCTTCACATAGTTGCCATGGTAGCATTCAAGGGGCTATTGAGAAAATATGGTGTCAGAATGTACAAAGCATAATTGTTTTTTTGTTTTTTTTGCCATTTCGCTATTCCAGTTGAAATCCATACACCCCTATGGAGACATGACCTTAATTTTTCACACAGGGAGTGTAGATTTCAAATGGAGTCACCCATTAGGTAACCCAATTTGAAATCCACAATCACTGAATGGAAGATTATAGTCATCCATGATGGGGTGTGTATGGATTACAACTCAAATAGCCCATTTCAGTTCATAAATTTGATGCACATATTATTTTCCGAGTTATTGTCTTAAATAAAAATGAGTAAATACTGTGATGTGTTTATTTTACAACTGAACGTCTGACAACATTAAATCAATCATTTACATATGACAATAATGATGTGGAATGTTTAACATAATCATTTGACAGTCAAGTCCAAAGTCTGGCTGTTTAAAACTTATAAACAAGTGTACCAATCAAATGGCCTACATTTTCATTTCATCAAAAGCTTCAAAGCATATATTTTTCATAGAAGCAGAACGAAATGAAGGAAACAAAAACTAGACAACTTAAATAAATTCGATCAAATAATATGTTTGAAAATAGGATCTTGTTTGAAATGATTTTCATTCATTTTTCGTGGGGAATAAAAAAACAGAAATAGAATAGTTTTTGAAACTGGCTCACACATGCTTCACATAATTTGTGTTAATTTTTCTTCGAATATGAAAGAGAGGAAAACAATAAATAGAACCGTTAATACATTTCTTTTTGTGCAATTCCAAGAAAAATGAAGATGATAGACTCCCATTTTAAGTGGTGTTTCACCACTACACAAGTGGCTTCATCAGACTGGCAACACATCACATCTGACTTTGTCCTTTTATGGGCGACAGGAACCGAATAAATAGAACCTTTTCTTTCTCATCATTTCTCTTCAACATGAACTTGTTTTAACCTGTACCAAATTTATCCAACTTCAGGTATCAGTGTTTTGCGGTTCTTTCATTATCTTCACCCAGCCAGTGTATCACTGGCAAAGTAAACCACGGTTAACCTAATTTAATGTATATGTAAATAACCAAACTAAACTTTGTACATCACACATAATCTTTCAATACTTGGCTAATATAGATTTATGAACCATGTTCATCCAACAACTAGATGACAGGCAGGCCCAATATCTTATTGTGGATACCATTTCCTTGAGGGGAAAACAGTAATAAATCCCCCAAAGAGCTCCACAGTTAAACAGTAAACATAGTTACTTTATTTTACATTATTATTTCAGCTTTTAATAGATAGAAAACATTCCTGTCACTAATCACTAATATTAAAGTATATTTTTGTGAAAGAATAACAAAAGTACAATTTTACAGGAATCATAAACCATAATATATGATTTCTGTAATGTATGATTTCTGTAATATATGATTCTTTATCTGATTAAAATCAAATGTGGCCTAGATTATCCAAAATTAAGTAAAGTAAACCCTGTTTATGCGGTAATCATTTAATAGTTAACCAATCCCAACCTGGATAATCTTTCATGCAGCTATTTAAGATACCAAATATATCCTAGTTCCTTAACTTCGGATTCATTCATGCTTTAAGGGGCTACTACACCCCTCAATAAATTTGTGTCTATTTTGCATTTTTTGAAAAACTAATAACACACTGGTAACAAAAGTTATGTATATTATAGGGGCAAGGAATCCAATCACTCCACTGGAATTTCAGTGACCCAAGACAAGCGGTTCATGATAAGAAATAAGGTACCCCTAGGATGTACCTCATTTCCTATCATATATACTGAACCGCTTGTCATGAATCACTGAAATTTCAGTGTAGTATTCCTTGCCCCATATACATAACTTTTGTTACCAGTGTGTTATTATTTTTTGAGAAAAATGTGAAAGTAGTCACAAATTTACCACAGGGGTGTAGTACCCCCTTAACCCTGTTATTGTCATATTAATAACAAAGTAAACCTTGCTTAACCTTGGTTAACCAAACCTACCCAAAGTAAACCAATGTGAATCCCATAATCTATAAATAGATAACCAATCTTAACCTGGGTTATTTGACATGGTTCATGCAGCTATTTAAGATACCATTGCCTCCTAGTATCTAAAACTTCTGATTCCTTCATGCTTTCACCCTGTTCAGTGTCATATAAATGACAAAGTACACCTAGTTAACCAAACTTAACCCAAGTTAACAAAAGTAAATCCCATGAATCCTGTGATGTGATCTGCTATTTGACATATTTCATGCAGCTACTTAAGATATACCAATGCCATAATTGAAGACAGAGATAAAAAGACTAGTTTGCGTCTGACGTCACTGTCAATCAAATTCCCTATGATCCTTGATTGGTTAATAGCGCGTAAGGAAGGTCGATTTATCTGGTGCCAAATGGAGAAAAGGAATAGCACAAAATGGCCCAAAACTACGTACTTTAATAAGGCAAAAACAACTTTTCTAGGCATTGTTGACATGGTGCCTTCGCGAAAGAAAGTTTCCTACTATAAAGACCTAACTTTTGAGGTTTGTATGTTTGAAGGTGCAAAATTAACAATAAGGCGCCCGCTTTTATCGCCGCGTTCATCAACTCACATCATCACGACACTTGTAAACAAACCATGATTGAGTTTGATTGACAGATGACGTCAGACGCAAACTAGTCTTTTTATCTCTGCCTTCCAGTATACTTCCATAACTTCTGAATCCTTCATGATTTCACCCTGTTGTTGTCATACTAATGACAAAGTAAACCTAGTAAAACCAAACTTAACCTAAGTTAACAAGAGTAAACCAGCATAAATCCTATGGTGTTATCTGTTATTTGACATGTTTCATGCAGCTATTTAAGATACCAATGCCTCCTAGTTCATGAACTTCTTTAAGATGCCTGCAAAGGAAAGGACAAGAACAAATTGTGAGAACACAGCACACTTAACGGGGAAATAAGTGTATCCCCTCCTCAAATTTCATAGTCTGAATAAAAGTTTGGATTTGTTTGCATTCTTTGGCGAAAGCCTGATCTTCCTGGGAGGCATTCATATATGAAAATGACATATGAGTGCCTTTAGCAAATATAGGGGTCTTTTGTAGACTATGCCATAGTCGAATTTTGATAAATAAAAATATGTTATTATTAATCATCATGAACGCATTCCGTCATTGAACTCAAAATTATACTGATGTCTATTAAAATTAAAGTGTTCGATAGTTTATATAATTAGTGACAATAAAAGTTATTGAATGCAACATATCAAATAATGGCTCACTTCAATACTGAACAATTCAGATTTTTGAATCTACCAGTTTATTGATCTCGAAAGCCCGAGTAAAAAATCTGACTATGTACTTCGAATTTTAAGCAGGGCTTTACCCTGGGACTTTGTTCTCTAAAACACACTGTCAATCATACTTGTTTATCAATCCAATATTAACCGCAAGCACAACAGTCAAAGTACATGACGTGCTAAACGTACGTCCATGCACTAAGTGAGATTGTTGTCTACGATGCAGTTAATGGTAATGGCATGTGCCAAGAGGATTTAAACCATAGCCAGATCTGGGCGACCAACCACAAGCCAGATCCATTTAAAGATGCATTCCCGGGATACGTTACATCATGGCCAATTGTAGTTAGGCCAGAAATTGGCCTAACTTTACATAGAGATCCGTGTTAAGAATTTTAACCGCAATCCAAAGTAAGTAGTCCACTTGGGAAGCTAACAAACAGAGGGAGTACGGTGACTGAAAATATCAGATGTGAAAATCTATCAATTGCACACAATTAATACAAATCAGCATTTTATGCTTAAATGTAATAGCCAGAGTATGCAAAATGGGCAAGTGGACAACAGAGAAGTCTAGGGTCTTTTGGTGACAGGCCTTAAAGAGATACCCTAGAGAAGGGCCTTTGGTAACCACATTTACACATTGCACATTGGCAAAAAAGAGTGAAGAAACTCTGATAAAGGTTGAATACGGAATGTGATACTTTCCTTATAATCTGCCTATTATATGGACTTTTCCATTTGAAGCTCAGGCTGACCTCATCAGGAATTAAAATGAATTAAAAACCCATCATGTATTCTAAACTTACCTTGGATCACTGGATGCAAGCTTAGCCAATGTAATAGCACAGTTCTGTTTGATGGTGCTGTTTGTTGTATCAGTTTTTGCTAGTAATGTTCTGATGACTCCAGAGCCAACAAGACTACTGCTTACACCAGGTACTTGACTACAGTATCCAATACACAAGGCAATGTTGGCAATGATTACATCATCGCTACCTGAGAGTAGACTGCATAATGTTCTCAGTTCTGAAAAGAAATGTTGGGAACATCTATAAGTACAAACAGATAACCACATGTGAAGGTTTGGTATGAGTACAATAGATCTCTTAACAGAGATCTACCCCCCCCCCCTTCTCTGGTGAAAAAAATTGAGGTGAACAATTCAAAATTTTATGTGTGCCAGCAATCAGCGAGGGGAAGAACTACACTACATGTTGCCAAAATCTGCGATGTGCTTTCCCTTTCACTTGTTTCCATTCAAAAGAATCCAAATTTTGGAACTTATAAGGACTAATATTGCTATACAAATGTGAAATGTGCGTTGCTAGTGGCATGTAATGTCGTAACACAATAGCAATCCAGTCAAAATTACTAATGAAATTGAAAAAAGAAAATTCTGCCACAACTTTTTGGTATCCACCACCCTACTCAAACGTTTTAAGATTCTTGAGCGTCCCATGGTAAAAATTATGATCAACAAATCGATAACTGCAGTCAGCAAAAATATTTTGTGTTAGTACATCCGCATGTTTGTGCCCCCTTTTCGAAAATCAATGTGTATACAGACCATAGTCATATTTTTGCAAAGTAAAATCACTCTCTTTTATGCTTTTTGTTTCAGTAAAAATAGGGACAATCCCTATTAAATAGGGGCAGTTGGCAGGTATGTGATTGCACCACCACCGGCAGTTTAAACCTCCAACATTCCTATTATGAGTCTGAGCCCGAGGCGTAACCTACATGCAGTAAATACCTTTATCTGTCTGAAAGACTTCTCTCCTGGCATCCTCTTTAGATTGTGTTAGAACTGTCAATGTCTTTGTAGCATAACGCTTGGTTGTATCATCAGTGGTACTCTGAAGATGGATGGCCAGACAGATATATAGGAAGATTGCACAACAGATAGACAGGCATGAAGAAGGCACAACAAATAGATGAAAACAAACACAACAGAGACATTAACTTATTGTTTCAGATCAAATTTTATTTCTTTGTTTTAATTCAAAGGACACCGATTCTTATTTAGTAGTTCTGTGAAGATACTTGTTTATTCTTAAAGTTTATCCTAGTGTTGTAAAAGTAAACACATACATCTTTTGCAGGGATGTAAACGGGCACCATATGAATTTCCTGAAAATCCATCTGGTCCTTGTATAGTTGGCCGATTGCTTGTGCGTATTGAACATTTAGGGGAATAGGCTTTGGGGTATCACCCCCTCCTAAAACGGTTTTTTTTTTTTTTTTATGATGAATTATAATCATCCAATTCCAGAAATGCAAAAAAAAAAATAATAATAATAATAATTTTTTTTTTTTTTAAATTCCAGATTTTTTTGTGCCAAATTTCCGAATTTCCGAAGATTAACATCTGCGCTTTTGCAGTAAATGTCTAAGGGAACTCAAACACTATGCTCACATGGAAGGTTTTCAAAAGTAGTGGTGGATTCAGAAGAGAGGAATTTCACTTTTAAAATGTACAAAACAATTCTCTTATAAACATATCTACGCACAGTTTCGATACACCTGAGTACACAAATTTGTCCAAGCAAAGTTATCCTAGCAATGCCTTGTCTCTACACAGTCTGTGTTTACACTATACGGTTGAGTGCATAGCATCATAAGAGCCGTGTAAGCTTCTAGCTGGTGACTAGTGGAAAATACGGCATCTGTGATTGGCTTTTGAATGTTCCCTTCATCCAATCAGAAAAGTTTTTTCTAAATTAGTACTTGGCGCAATACCTGTAGTATTTCTATTAGGTCTTTAGGAAGATGTCGATCACATAAATCTGCCATTTCATCTTCTGATAAATGTGGCAACACTCTGCTAAGCAGTCCTGTAGCTCTCTGTATCAAAGATAAAAAAGAAAATGGGAAAAATATGAAAGATGGTTTACCTGCTACACCTTATTAGTTGTACATGTATGCTCAAAAGTTTTTACAAAACAAAATATCAGATTGTCCAATTAGTTCCCCTCCATATCCCTATAACGGCGAGTAGTCCAAATTTAGCCCATGATATCCTTATATGGAAGTCCATCACCAAAACATTTTAATTCCAAGTTTTAAGTTTACTCTCCATAAATCGGCAAATGGTCTACTTTGAAAAAATAGCAAAATTGGGCCCCAATTGCCAACATTTTATATAAATAAATAACCCAAATCATGAACTTTCTATGAAATGTGGCTAAAATATAAATATAAAGCTCCAAAAATTACAGAGGGGTTAAAGTAAAGGTCTGCTTTTGGCCAGAAGATTTCTCTTTAAAGATCTGCATTTGGAAAATCTGCACCCGTAGAAAAATTCTGGCTACGAGTCTGCAAAAAATAAATACCAAAAGTGATATGTCTGTGTGATACAGAAAACAAAATGTGTATCAAAAAGTACAATTAAACAGAGGAGTACGGTAAGAAAACATTGAGGCAATTTTAAGTACATAATGTTTAATTCAACATTATCCAAAGTCCTAACAATAAATTTGAAGTACACCCCTAGTTCAAAATTTCTACCAATGTTAGCTAAATATATTTTTGATGCATCAAAATGTTCATCTTCATGCATGTTTGGAAGCTTGGCTAGGACAATGGCATAACAGTAAAGGGCTCTGACATTGTCATTCTTGTGTTAAAATACAGGTAAAATAACTGCATCAAAATACCCATTCTTGATTTTGGAGAAAATTTTGGGAAATCTAAACTTCCCAATTTATTGTTTGCATACGGTTGGACTAATGCGGCAAATACATGATCAATTTTATTGATCAATATTGCGGATCCTAGAGGCATGAATGGATACAAAATTTACCATTGTGCACTAATAATGTTCGTGTGTACAGTGCACAATGGTAGATTTTGTATCCACTCTTGTATCTCTTTGATCAATCAAATTGAATGTGTATGGGCCGCATTAGACATAATTTATACCTTATTCCTCCCTAAATAAGAAACCAAAATAAATCACTTGTTTACAACTCACCCCTTTAATTTCATCATCCTGGCATTGCAGCAATGTTATCGTTTTCTTGCAAATCTCAGGAGCTAGAGATTTGAGAGTATCACTTGTTTCCAAGGCAACGTTGATGAGTAGACCAAGTAATGGATGTAAGACTTCATGACTATATGGCTGGGTTACATTGTCACTGTATCTTGTCTGAAAAAGTAAATAAAACCAGATCTAGATTAAAAATAGTTCCAGTTGAGATTGGATAAAGAAAAAAAAGGAAGGTTTTTATTTCAAACTCTAATCGTGACCCGCAGGTCAAATTGCTAGAATTGTACATTAAAGACACCTAAACAGACACAATGCAATTTGCAGGCAGCAGCTTAATCAGCGCCAATATTGCAACATTGAAACAAACAACTATACAAACATCCAATCCAACCCAACCACATCCCCCCAAGTAGGCAATGAGGATAAAGTGCCTTGCCCAAGGACACAACACGTTGGCACGAGCGGGGCTCGAACTCACAACCTATGTATTATGAGTCGGGCGCCTTATCCACTCGACCACACGTGCTCCCACGTCTCCCAGAATCTCCTTTCTCTTACATGTACATGTACACAAAAGGCGAAGACACCAGGGATGGGGGAAGACTCAAGTATATCAAATATTGTGAACATGTCTGACCAATTTTTTCACAAAAACAGCCTTTCGACAAGTTGTGGGCTGAAACTGAACCTTTCTTTCACTAAATTTGCGAACTAATTGAAAACTGTATCAACAAGTGAAGCATTATCAGAACAACTATAGTAAGCCCCTTTCTTCACAATGTGCTATTCCAGTTGAAATCCATACACCCCTATAGACGACATAACCATAATCGTCCACACAGGGAGTGTGAAATTCAAATGGGTTACCTGATTGGGTGGTGACTCCATTTGAAATATACATCCCCCGTGTGGGACATATCTTCCATAGGGAGTGGATGGATTTCAACTGGAATAACCCAATAAGCATTTTATTGCAGAACACTGGTTACAAACATGTACTTGCCTGGTCTGAAAGGACAAAAAACACCCTAAGTTTTATGGTAGCTGAGAGAGAAGAATGGCACTCTTTTACACTGGACACCATGCACACCATGTTAATGAGTAAAATAGGTGGGGCTCTGTGATCCCTTAATGAAGCATCCCAGAATTCATGTCTATTGCACATTTCCTTTCTGATTGTCACATCATGTGCCATATTCCCCATGAAAGAAAGGCATGATGGGAAGGCTCCTGATTGCACCTTATCACTCATTATCATACAGTAATGCTTACCATGACACTTAATGATGCATCCCAGAATTCATGTCTGTTGCACATTTCCCTTCTGATTGTCACATCATGTGTCATATTCCCCATGAAAGAAATGCATGATGGGAAGGCTCCTGAGTGCACCTTATCACTCATTATCATACAGTAATGCTTACCATGACACTTAATGATGCATCCCAAAATTCATGTCTGTTGCACATTTCCCTTCTGATTGTCACATCATGTGCCATATTCCCCATGAAAGAAAGGCATGATGGGAAGACTCCTGATTGCACCTTGTCACAGTTATGCTATGGAGAAAAAGATCATTCCTATCATTGATTTCATCTACAATGTATCAAATAGTCACCTGATTGGTAGAAATGCACCATGTGCCCAGTAATCACCATATTTCCGGCATAGCAAACCTTTGACATATTCGGTCGGTCTGTCAGCATGACGTCACTCACAATATATCGCTTCATCACATTGATTGGGTTTGCCGGGATTATATCTCGCACCCTCTGACATGAAGGAGACACTTACTGTTACACTTTCATAAAGCATGTCTAAATACCTCTTGGTGAAACAATTCTAAACATTTGATTTCTTATCATGGGAATAAACTGCCAATAATTACACAAGAAAGGGAAATTCCTATTTTCTATGCTGAGAAAATTGTCTGGAACTGAAAGATCCTGTGCAAACCAATAGAGATTTTGTAACGGTGTCTCCTTTGACAGACGTGAGCAATGAGTAAGAGCAATAGACAGAACCCCCCCAACCAAGAGCATAGTGGATGGATATTGTCTCGAAAGCGCTCAATGTCCTCTTTACAAACATGTGAAAAACTCATTTTCGACCAGGGTCGACATGTGACTCATTCCCCTTGATCATGTCACATTTGGTCTGAGAGTTAAAATGGCATTTTGTGATCCATAGCATCACTCCCCCCACTTTTTCTCAAAAAATGTTGAGATTTTTATACCACAGGATTCCTCTGGCTACATAATGTTTATGTGCAATAAATTTCTTGCAGATTTAGTTGTTCAACAGTAAAATCGTGAAATTTGAATTCCGTTGTGGTATTAGTACACCAGAACAAAATTACAACACATTGTCTATGGAGCAGTGTAATACACATAATCACGCTAACTCGCTAACGGAAAATTGGAATCAACTGAGCATTTTCAAGCATGTTTCGTGGATATCTACTGAAAAATGTCATAAAAGAGGATGCTAGGATCACTAAATACTCCTTTTAAGGACCACCTCTTCATACAGCACACACATACTTTTAGAAACTAGCTAATGAAGTCAATTTGAAAGACTTTTTTTGCATTCTACTGGGTTATTCCATTTAAAATCCACACTACCCCTGTGGTAGATCTTGGAAATATCTTCCACAGGGAGAGCATGAATTTAGAATGAACACATTTGGCAGCTCCATTTGTATGTATATCATACACCCTTTGAGAAAAATTCAACTTGATAATTGAATATTCCACAAGAGAGAGGGTGAATTTCAAATAGAGCTGCTAATGTGTTCATTCCATTTGAAATTTATACTCCCCCTGTGGAAGATCTTTCCAAAATCTTCCACAGGGGGAGTGTGGATTTCAAATAGATTAGCCCATTGAACACCTACCATGAGATTTTCAAAGGCTGGAAGAACTTCTTCTGAAACCCTACTGCTGAAGTGACCTACAAACCTGAAAATAAGTAAGGACATTAACCTAAATTTAATAAACTTTATCAAGTTGGTTTATGGTTACAAGGATGGAGAGTAGATCTTTTTGTGATGTGTCCACAGAATTAAAACCAGAGAACCAGGACTCGACCGCCATCTTGATACAGGCATGGAGCAAAAATTGGGGGTATTCGGTTTCCCTCGGAATGCGCTCGAGGCATTCGTTGTCATGCAAGCGTGACATGGATGATGGGCGCATTTGAGAGACGCACTTGATGCGACCTGCACGCGAGTACCAATACGCTTCAAATGAGACGCAGAATTGTTTTTGTTTGTCTCCGCGCACCGTCGGCAAGGACCCGGATACCCCCAATTTTCTCCCAATAGCTGACGGCGCAATTGTACGTGGCGGTATAGGGAGTCCCGGTTCTCCTTCTCTAATTCTGTGGATGTGTCAAACTGCAGGAACAGCAGTACATAGATTGTGGGAGATGTTAAACAGAAGCTCCATACAATTAATTCAAATTTCTTCCTCGCCTGTTTCATTGATTCAACTGGATATCGGTCAAGGAATCAAGATATTAAGATTATTTGCTGGCTTTTATTTTTCAATCTTTGAAAAATGGTAAACTACAAACTAATCTCTGCTAATAATCTCTTGCGAATTGACCCTTAAACAAAACCTTATTGGGATACTTACTTTTTCTCCAGAGCCAGGTTGTTCAATATCTTGGCAGCATCCTCTGACCCTGTCTTGGAGTTCTGTACAAATGTCATAAGACCAACAAGGAGCCTGGAAGGGGAAAAATGAGCAATTAAAAAAATATATATATCCCCAAAATACAAATCCTGACATTAATTATAACCCTAAAATTAACCTTTAACTTAATCCTGACCCATATCTCATTAAGCACGCAGAAATTTTTATGTCAAATATATATCAAAAGTATATCAAAAATATGTTAAATGGCATGTTGATACAAATTTGATATATCAAAACTATGTCAAATAGATTTTGACATATATTTGATTGTATCAAATATGTGTCAAAAAAATTGAAGTATGTCAAAACTATGTCAAATTTAACTTAGATTCTCAAATGAAAAATATGAGGGTCAAATTTGTGTCAAAATTGTGTCAAATCTGTGTCAAATTTGACTTTAAAAATTTTTTGTATGTCAAATTTGTGTTAAATTTTACTTAGTCATTTTCCTGATAATTTAAGTGTGTCAAAATTATGTCAAATCCAACTCAGAAAAAATTTTTGTATGTCAAATTGGTGTCAAATTTTACTTAGTCATTTTCATGATAATTTCATTGTGTCAAATTTGTGTCAAATTTTACTTAGCCGTTTTCTTGATAATTTCATTGTGTCAAAATTGTGTCAATCCAACTTATACATTTTACTGACCAAATGCATGTACATTGTAAAATGAAACATTGTTTTATCTTTTTTTTAGCATCATTGAATTTTTAGAATATTAATCAAACATCATGATCGGTAGAGAATATGAATTTAAATGACCGCATATTCACTGTTTATCATGGTTTATTGAAACTACATATCAAGACATAAGATCAAGATCTGACATGATATAAGGCTTTGTATAATGTGAAAAGAAACTGAACAAAAAGTTGTTGTTCAACGATGGTTTAATATAAAATAATTCACTGACGTTTCGCATAAAACGCCAGTGAATTATTTTATATTAAAACATCGCTGAACAACACCTTTTTGTTCAGTTTCTTTTCACTTTTTACCATGCGATGTAACGTGGGACTCTTAACGTTTTTTTGTATAATGTGACCCAGTGTGTGCACAATGCTTCTGGTGTGTCCAGGCCGGGGGGCACTCAACTTTAGAAGTGACAGTATGTGCGCCGGTGTCAATAGGCCCCTCTTTTGAAGTTGACTATACCCGATGACTCATTTTTTCAAAAAGTCATACCTTTCTTTTTAGGTGCGGCTACCCAATGACCCCTTTTTTAGTTGCGACTACCCAATGACCCCCTTTTTCTAGAATGGTATCACCAAAATGCCACAACATAATGCAGCAACTTTCAAATTCTCTTATTTCAGCAAATTTGTATTGAAATTTGGAAAATTTTGAACAAGAAATAGGATTTTGTTCCATTTTTGAGGCAGCCAGATCAAAGTAATTACGATTTTTGGTCATTGCAATTTTGTTCCAGTATTTCGAGTCAGATGGAGCAAACTTGTTCCCCCTCCCTCCTGCCCCTGGTCAGTATGCTTCTGGTGTGTCCAGGTCGGGGGCACTCAACTTTAGAAGTGACAGTATTATGTGCCTGTCAATAGGCCCCTCTTTTGAAGTCTACTATACCCGATGAAAAAAAAAAAAAAAAAAAAGTCATACCCGATGACCCCTCTTTTTGACTTCCCAATGACCCCCTTTTTCTAGAATGGTATCACCAAAATGCCACAAAATAATGCAGCAACTTTTAAATTCTTTTATTTCAGCAAATTTGTATTGAAATTTTGACAATTTTGAACAAGAAATAGAATTTTGCTCAATTTTTTTGAACATTTTCTACCCAATAACCCCTTATTTGATATCTATACCCAATGACCCCCCCCCCAATATTTTGTACCGATAGGCCCCTACTTCGTGATGCCAGTAGGCACATACCTTCACTTATAAAATTGCCCCCGACGGTCAGGCAGGGACCGTGTTGGGACCAGCTCCAGAAAGTCTCATGAATTAAGTTGCTTTGAGGCATCATCGGAAGAGCTGGCCTAGTAGGCCTACTCATTATGATTTGCATAATTTTTAAGGATGGAATTACTAGTTTATAGCTATATAAGCTCGAGATGAAAAACGGATCATTCCTAAGAGCCGTCTTGCGGAGTGATGTGCTATCAGAATTTTTACAATCTCGTGGTGAAAATTTATATGACCGCCCCCCCCCTTCTGCCCACGCAGACTCAATCCATTGTTTGAAATAAGGGTTGAAGTGTGCAGAAACGTTTATAGTAAACTTGGAAAGGGAGCGGAACATGGACAACATTTTGCGCTCTTCATGATAAATATTTTAACTAACTCCTATTTTTGGTGTAAATAAATTATGACCCCCTCCCATTTTGGCATAAACATTATGACCCCCCCCCCAGTATTTTCACGACCCCACCCCACCCCCATTCGGTAAAAAATGACAGCCCCTATATATTACTAACAGGACATCTAATGCACTGGGCTAATGCAGCTAACCATCCCCTTTAAAAGGGAATTTCTTGTTTCGGTGCTCCTACATAAAGGAGGAACTTCCTATCAGAAGAAGAAAAAGAAAATGGCAGCTTGTGGTGGTGGATTTGAATTTTAACGGTTCAATTTTCGTTTTAAAAGCTTAAAGCCAGTCTGTCATGCCAACAGAGGAATGCATCAATATCATCTAGTCATGAACATTATATACAATGTGTGATTCTGTGAACAGGCTTGAGCTATTATAATATTATAGTATAATCGAATCTTATGACTGCTGCAGTGTGACATGAATCATGAATGCATGGTGGGACAATGGAGTAAGCTTTTAGTTTTGGCTGTTCATGCTGCTACTGAGTACCAATCAAGACTAAACTGCATCATCGCATGCTGTATGTACTGGATAAAGCACATGGTAAGTATACAGTCAACATTTTTGAAAATTAAAAAATGTATTTTAAGCTTACCTACTTCTACTACACATGACTACATGTATCACTGTAGTCTGTACCATATAGGTGCATGAAAGGCAAAATCAAATTGGTCATCAAACCATATCATTTTATATATCAAATTAATGCCCTTGAGTAAAGAAAGCCAAAACTGAAAACCGTTTTGTCATAGCATTTTCCATAACAAAGTTACGTCATCTTGTCAAAATTGACTTTCATCCAAAACATTCAGCCAATATTTGATGAATCAATTGCAAAATAAAACGGCGTAGCGTAGTCTCGTGTTAGAGCAGCTTTTCTATATGGAACTGCGCTATAAAAATCCCTCTAAAACTCCATGTGCGATTATATCTAATCTAATCACAATTTAATAAATTATATTTCGGTCAATTGAAGTATTACGGTACGGTAACGTACGCACCGTACATATTTATGCAGGTTTCCTTGAAAAATCTTTTCTTTTAATTTTTTATACCCGTGCTGTATGTAAAATTCGTATTGTATTTTTGGACCAATTTGGCTGCATGCCTGCATGAGTATAGCAAATGTGTTAACTAAGGTTTGCCTATCATACCTTTAATAGAAATAGTTATGGTACTTGAGAACTTGGCATGCTCGAGAGCTTCGAAAATGTATTTTGGGTCAACCTGGGAGAAGGCCTACTCTTGATGATCCTGAATTTCTTGATTACACCAAATTTTTTTTTCAGTTGTTTCAGAAAACTACCAAATGTGTAAGCTTATTTAATTTGTAACTTTATGTATAATTTGCTTTCAGATGCTGCTGAAAAAGGATCCAAATGCGGCAGGAATAGCAATCATCAATGGCAACTCATCAAGAAGAAAATGCTGTACCAGTCTTGAATGCAAAATGAGGAGTTCAGAATTCAGATTTTACAAAGAAGAATGTGAAAAAAGAACCTTGCTAATTTTGACTCGGACTGTTAAAGATCATGCAGATCTGGATCATGCACATAAAACTTAACTTTAAAGACCATTTTTCTGATTCATGATTTCAAATGGATCCGTCAAAACTTCGCATTGTGGCGACTAATTATGTGTCGTACTAATTATTGTTTAGAATACATGAGTGGCAAACTTAAGACTATTTTTCTCACTATTGGCTCCCAAAAAAGTCAGATTGCTCTTTCCGACCGATCAACAACTTTATGTGAAATAATTTGTATTACATGTGTTTGTTTTTACATACCGTATTTGAGAGGTAGTCGGGTAAATAATAGTATATCAATAAATATTGGGCGTAAAGCATCCAATTCTGTCATTATTATGTTTTCATTATCAATATTTTCAGTGACTTTTGGTTTTCATTGGGCAACTGGGACAAAACTTTAAAGCTTAATGGAAAATTAAGCCCTTCCGTGCCCCTCACCTTTGTGGTGCAGCCATGTGATCATATTCTGGCATACTTTTGACATAACCAAGAACTATGTCAAATATGTATCAAATTTATTTTGACACAAATTTGACATATCAAAAGTATGTCAAATATGATCCTGTTTGACACAATTTCGCACAAATCTGAATATTTGGTGGCATTTTTTTGCCCTCAAGTGGGATTTCCAATAACATTTGGCACTGACTGGAAGCTGTGCATGCACCTGGGCAACAGGGTAGAAAAGGATTCCAGGCCTGAGCTGGCTCACCTCGACGGCAGCTCCACCACTGCATTCACATCAGTGTGTCAAATATGATCACGATTTGATACAATTTTAACATAACCAAGTACTATGTCAAATATGTATCAAATATATTTTGACACATATTTGACATATCAAAAGTATGTCAAATATGATCCTGTTTGACATAATTTTGACACAAAATAATATTTGACATGATTTTGACACAAATGTGATTTGACACACTTTTGACATAGAACTATGTCAAAATATGTCAAATTTTTGATACAAATTTGACATATGTCAAATTTATGTCAAATTTGTGTCAAATAAATGTCCCAATTCTTATCGTTTTTGTTTGACATGATTTTGACATACGTCAAAATTGTGTCAAATTTCGGTCAGGGATATGGCACTGAGTTTTCTTTGGTTTACATATCATAATGTTCAAGTTCAAGATATTGGAAATAATCCTTCAGTTACATAAAAAAACCTATGTGTTACTGGTGCAAACATGTGCTACAGATTGCTGACTACTGCCCTTAGTCAAAGCATATTGACCAACAACTAATTCAGCAGAATTATTTTATATAGCTTTGATTACCTGATATTATCAAATTGTGATACCATAGCAGCTCTCCCAACAGCATTCTGCGATATCAACAGCATCAGTCGTATGCAGCTTATCTGGACAGTAGTGGGAGCATTCCCTAACACAGTCAGGAGGGCATCAGGGAAACCATGGATACGCACCATACACTTGTTATTCTCATCTGAAACAAAGACATAAGAAAATGAAATTTTATACATGTTTAATTAGAGAATAAAGGTACGTATTGGTTTTAGCCACTGGAGTGCATCTATCGTCTCATATAACACGGGCAACATCATTATTTTAAGTCAATTTTGCCTCGTTGTTTTACGCCAAAAATAAAGATGTTGCCCGTGTTATATGAGACGATAGATGCACGACAGCGGCTAAAAACAATACCTTTATTCTCATTCTTTTAACACTTCAATTCAAATAGAATTTCAAGTTCAAATTCAAGTATTACCAATTTTAATCAAATTAAATCCTACATTTTACAAGGAATTACCTAGGGCTTAAAATCGATCAGTCCTGTTGTTGCTTTGCGCCTCCGATTGGTTCAAATAGCGAGTACTGGCGATCGCGTTGACGCCTTTTACAGCGCTGACCGTGTGATATCGTGTCATATCACACGGGTAAGAGCCAATAAGATTGCAGGAACGTTCTCAAGTGTTTAAGAATTATAATTATAATTTATTGTTTACAGAAAGAACTTTCTATCAATGTGAAGTGCAGTGTTGGAAATAATTATGCTGTGTTCAAAAAAGTTCAATTTCATAACTTCATTTCTGTAAATAACATTTTAATTATATCTCTATGATTAAATATTGCAGTGTCATCTATGACCTACCAATGAGGGCTGACTTATATTAACACCTTTTGAGATTTTTGTAGATGACCTCAAAACCAAAACAAGATATGCATGTTGTACTTGCAGCACAGGATGGAAGTTAACACAATAGAAACTTCACAAAAGGTGAAAATCTGCAAGCCCTTGTTCTTAGGTATATATAGCATTCTTAAACACTTGAGAAAGTCCCTACAATCTTATTGGTTCTTAGCCGTGTGATATGACATGATATAACACGGTTCAGCACATGTGCGTCGACGCAATACTTGTATTCATTATGTGAACCAATCGGAGGTGCATAGCAACAACAAGACTGACCGATTCTAAGCCCTAGGTAATTCCTTAGGATTTCATTTCATTAAAATTTGGATCACTTGATATTTTTATTTGAAATGAAGTTTTTACGAATAAGAATAAATTTTGTTTTTAGCTGCTTTGGTGCATTATTACATGAACTTGGAAGGAAATGATTTGAACATATCCAAATGCAATGTAATAGAGTGCTAACAAGTTCAACACATTCCCATATCAAGTTAGTGTTTTAAAACAAGAATAACGGTGCAGCCGGTCACTGTGCGAGAGGTCAAGCTTTCATCAGACATGGCTGTGACTTCATCACATCCTCATATGATTTTGTCAAAATGCCAATTAGCTACTGGTCTGTAAGTTAAAATAATGTTACTTATGAATTCTCTTGAATTAGCAAACAGCCACACAGGGATCAGAGCTAGACGACAGCATATCAATGATTTAACAATTGCATGCCATTTGGTGAATCTTTACAGTACTATGTCACTTACCATTATCTCTAATGACATTTTGTAATGTCTCTAGGCAGGTACACACAAGATCAATTGTGTCCTCAGCACAGCCTGGTATTAGCACTCTCTTGAAACACCTAATAGAATCAACAAAGACAAACAGATTTTGAATACAAAATCACTTTCCTTTTTCTTTTCAAATATTAAGAGGTTCGAAAAAAATTGTCCAGGCGCAGGATTTGAACAAGTTCCTTATTGATCGGAGAAGCTATCTTACCCTTCCCAGAAGCTTCTGCAACATAATGTATCACTCATTACAGCAAATGACACGTCTATACTTTGCACTTTGTTTTCATTTTGAGAATAGACTAGCTAAACATAGGTCGATAGTCACGAAATACACAGATTTTGCCAGATCTGGATGCAAGAGCTTTGGCAGCCAGCCATGTAGGGAGTGTTTTACACACCCAAATTTGTAAATACACACCCAGTTTTTGCCCACATGGCCTATTACTTTGTACACAAATCTTAAATTTACACACCCAGTTTTTTGAATTTACACACCCAAACCTTCAAATCCTGCCTAAGACCCTGTCTGGATGTGTTCTGTTCATTGAGGTACTTTATGCCACTATCAACCCATGTTGCACTATAGGCAGCAAATAAGTACACAAATTTCAGATGAAACAAATGCATTGTGGGAAGTGTAAAACATCTTCTCTACTTCTTGATTGTGCAACCATCTTGCCATTTTGAAACTAGACAATTTTTTTTTTTTAATATTTATTAAACTCTTTGTGAACTGTTCTCACTATAAGCCCAAATAGACTTGACAAACTTCAAAATGCAGCTGGTAAAATCATACTGGGGCTCCCACGCATATATCCCACCGAAGTACTTCTGAACGACCTGAAAAATAAACTGGATTGCCGCCGTAATTTCTATCAAAATATAATGGTGTACAAAAGTCTTTGTAACCTACTCCCATCTCCCCTGTGCAATATATTCCACACAGTTGCTTCTAGTCATAACCAGCTGACTAGAGCAGGGTCACAAGGTAATCTGGTCATCCCACCTATAGTAAGAATTCCAATTGAATGAATGCAGCTTTCAACAGCTGTACTCGATCCAACCGCAATCGTCTATCACATATTTCAAACTACAACGCGAACGCAACGTTGGCATGGTTGGCTTCACTTCCGTGTTACTTATGCACAGTCGCACACGCTGGCGTACAATCACGCAGTGTACGCAAACAAATTGTCACGCTATTTAAAGCTGCGTTCATTCAATTGGATTTCCCACTATAGTAAGAGCGAGTCGGCTAAGCGAAAATTTACATCCAGAGGCATGGTCTCTTTTAATTCATTGCCAACCCAGGTTAAAGTTCCATTACCTCCTACACTAGGCCGTTTCAAAGCGATGTGCAATTTAATTATTTAGGTTGTTGCATGATGGTTGGCTGCAGTGCGGACTCTGTCTACGGGCTGTCTTAAAAGCCTGCTGACATTGCCGCACTGCAGCCGGCCAGCACAGATGCGCTTCCTTGGTGTGTTCATATATGATGTATTTGTTAAATCCATGATATGTAATTCTTTTGTATGTATTTCATTTGTTTTTTGATGTATTTTGTTTGACCCCTGGGCCAGACTGGAAATCAGTGTGGACCACTGAGTTTGTTCCCCAGGCAAAATAAGATCTAATAAAATAAAATATACAATTAGAAAGTTTGAAAAATTAGACAAGCAAAATCTTCTGCAGAGGAGTTTGGAAATCAAAATGGAAGAGCCTAATGTGCATTGTGAATCTAATTTCACAACAAATCTAACTCACCCAGTGATGGCAGCGTTGTCAGTAAAGAGCTTGAATCCACCATGTGTTCTGAACAGTGTACGAGATGTATCTGAAATAGAACAAAATGTAAAATTGGCAAGAATATGTGTGTGACCCCTCTAGGGTTCACAGCTACAAAGTTGCATTTTTAAGGTATTCATTAAGGGATCTCGAATGAGCGTTTTGAGCGTTTCGACAGTATTTTTTGTGGGACATGAGAGCTCATCAGACATATCGAATTGCATTCTGAATACGAAGAATGTCTTTCTGATATCAAATAATTTTCATTTTTTGAAATTCACGATATAATACAAGTTTTATGACAAATTATAAAAATTTGATATTTTTCACATTTTTGATATATAACAGTCCTCGAAGTATATTTTATAAATGTAGCTGGGAGGAAAAGTCGACGATCAATTGAAAATTTTGACCTTTCATATTGAAGATATGGATTTTGTTCCCAAAAAGACCTAGTTTTTTTTGGTGTTTTGGGAAAAAAAATCCATATCTTCAACACGAAAGATCAAAATTTCCAATTGATCGTCGGCTTTTCATCCCATCTACATACACTTTAAGTATAAATCATCAGATTTATAAAGTTTACTTCGAGTACTGTTAGATATCAAAAATATCAATTTTTAATCATTTGCCATAAAATGTGTATTACATTGCGAATTTCAAAAAATCTAAATTATTTGATATCAGAAGGATTCTTCGTATTCAGAATGCAATTCGATATGTCTGATGTGCTCCAATTTCCCACAATAAATATTGTCCAAACGTTCATACCCCATCCGTTAAGGTATTTAAAAAAGTTGTCAACCATGGATGTCCCCGGTTGGAAGGTGTCCTCTGGATGTCCCCGGTTAGAAGGTGTCCCCAAGTTGATTGTCCCAGAAGTTGGTGATTACAAGCATACAGTGGGTGATTACATACATACTGCGCATTTATAAAGTCAAAGAGTTAACTTGACACTCACCATCCTTAATCATAGTTCCAAGTATCTTCATTCCTCCATCATAATAAATAACTGGCTGGTCCCCTGTGTTGAGTTTATCTAGCACCTGTACTACACTGCTAGCCTGCACATCTCCAGATTGGAACACCTGGGCCGCATGAGACTCCGCCTGTGCAGCTACTCGGGCTTGGTTTGCATTAGATATATATTCTGTATAAAGGGGAAAGGACACCAATCACTGGTAAAAGAGATATAAACTGACATAATATTTTCTCTGTGCAAAGATATACAGCTACTGTCAGTAGATAGCAAATACCTCTCAGTGCTGTCTTCAGTAGATAGCAAATACCTCTCAGTGCTGTCTTCAGTAGATAGCAAATACCTCTCAGTGCTGTCTTCAGTAGATAAATACAATTTTAATTACCTGTTAATTCTATAATGAAAATCTTACATAAAAACATTAAAAAGTTCAGGCCTTGCCGTCTAGATTTCAAAGGCGAGTGGTCAATCGCTCGCTACCTTGATGCCAGGCGAGCTAGAAGAGTAATCGAATCACTCGTTAGTGGTCGAATCACTCACTAGCGGTCGAATCACTCGCTAGTAGTTGAATCACTCTCTAGGTCTGAAAGAGCAATCAGTATGACACACTTACGCACTGCTGACACGCTCTCTTTCAGAAATCAAGACTAATTTATTACGATAAATTGAATACATTGGAAGTGCTAAAACTTGAATGTAATTTAGATTCAATTTGGGTGATTCACAGCGAGCGATATTTATTGTCTATGGTGAGTGGAAATCGCTCGCTAGAAATTGAGTTTGGCGAGCGGTGGCGAGCGGTGGCGAGCGAGAGCGATCGCTCGCCTAAAACGGCAAGGCCTGAAGTTAACACCTAGGTTTCATTATCATTGAGGTATAGGACTTTTTATTTTTTTGGACAAGAGCAGGTAGGTCAACTACTTGATTATATTTCTACATGTTCATACTACAGATTTAACATTTAATATGGAATATTTTTCGCAAAATTCCAAGACTGGTTTGGACGGAGTCTGTATAGACAGCACGGGCTAAATATTAATTGGGGTGTGTCGGGGGGATGGTGTAAAATAATTGTTTGATAGAAAATGTGTTTTCCATATGTTTACATTTTGGTGCTCATAATGTAGCGAATTTGCCTAAAATGGCGGATTTAGGGAGGCTGAATTTGAGCTTTGTGGGGGACACAATTTAAGACTTTATGTAACATGGTTCTGTTATTATCAAATTTATAGAGGTTTGGGGTGATATTTCTTAAACTTGTCAGCAACTGGCGTTCATCACAGCTGAAATAGGCTTACAATGTACCAAATTTTTGAACAGGGGAGGAGCTTAAAATGGGGCTCGTAGAAGCTGTACATACCGGACCGATACTCAGAAAGTTTGAATGGCCCCCTGGGGTCAAATGGTATAAACTTTCGGTACAAAAACAACTGTGTGGCTTCCTGGTTGTCCAATGAACTCACACTGTTTCTTTGTGTACAGTAAGTTTATAACATTTGGTCCCAGGGGACCATTCAAACTTTCTGAGTGCGTATCACTTTTAAGAGCCATATTTTTTAAAGCTCCTCCGACTTTAAAAACTGGTAGATCACAGGTGAATTTTAGTTCTGACGAACACTTATTGGTATTCAGGTTCAGTAAAATCGCTTCAAACCTCAATGAATTTGATAATATCAGAATAATGTTGCTCAAAATCATTTTTACCCCCACAAAAATAAAATTTTTGGGTACGGTATTCAATTCTTTTGGATTGAGACTTTTTATAATAACTACCGGTACAAGTAGTAGGTGTAGGTGTGCACAGTACAGTGCTATCTTCAGTAGAGAGCAATTAAGTATATAATCTACTCTCTTCAGTATATTTTAGGTGTGCACAGTACAGTGCTATCTTCAGTAGATAGCAAGTATAAGGTATCCCATAAAAAGTTAACATGTAGAAATTCTGTGATGGTGCAACAAGACAATGTCAATTTTTCAAATATTATTTATCCTTCTTGTAATTGTTTGTGAAGTTTCAACTCTGTATCTTAAAAGCAACTTAACTTATGAGCATTGGGTATAAAGAGTGTACAGGGCAGTAGGCCTACTATCTTCAGTAGATAGCAAGTATATGTACTATCCTCTCTTCAGTATATTTTAGGTGTGTACAGTGCAGCGCTATCTTCAGTAGATAGCAAGTATATACTCTACTCTCTTCAGTATATTTTAGGTGTGTACAGTGCAGCGCTATCTTCAGTAGATAGCAAGTATATACTCTACTCTCTTCAGTATATTTTAGGTGTGTACAGTGCAGCGCTATCTTCAGTAGATAGCAAGTATTTTAATACTATCATCAGTAGATAGCTAGTAGATATATGTGTGTATCGGTATTATCGTCAGTAGATAGCAAGTGTGTATAGATCTTCAGTAGATTAGGTTATATTTATCAGTAGAGAGCAAGTGTCTTCAGTCGACTGACAGCAATTGTTTAAGTACCACCTTTAAGGTAGGAGCATCGGATAATAGGCCCATGCAGGAAAATAGCCACTATATCAAATCAGAATTATGTATCCATATCAAATATATAACTAATTTAAGATAAGTCTTTACTTCACTTATTTTTAATGTTTCATGAAAATTTAAACATTTCTTATGTTTTTCTTTATTTTTTGAAAATTCCCTAATTTTTTCTACAAATAATTATTGCTAGCCTAGAGGGAATGTGATATGGTTTCCATAGTTTGTGGGGTGGTTAATAAGGCTAATATCTAAATTCTCTCGCCAGATTTTTTTGATAAAGTGTTTATTTTTTGAGAAAAATCATTTTTTCTACTTTTAAATTAGGGAAATCTAGAAACACCCATAACTTAAAATAGAAACACTTTATTGAAAAAAGCTGGCGAGAAAAGTTTCTAAATTTAATAACCTTTCATTTGACACCTTGTTTGTTAAAATTGGCCCTATGGTTAGCTCAGACAATAATTATGAAATTGGGTCATTCAGTGTTTCTAGATTAAATCAAGAAAATTTGAGCAAGTACTAACATTACCTTCAAATATCCCCTTTATTACTGGCCAATATATAGGAAAAAAGTCGCTAACATTATTTAGTAACATTTTTGTAATAAAAAGATCCAAAAAGCAGTTCTATAAAGGGAATAGAAAGGAGAAAAAATAATATTTAAACATAGTATCCATTTTCAAACTTTAACCAATTTGAGTGAACGAGGCTTAGTGTCAAAACCACTTTATGTACAAAGTCAATGGGGTTTCCTAATGATTAAAAATGGCATAACTCAAAAAGCGCTTTGTTGGCAAAAATTAAAATTTGGCAGGCAAGTTTTTCTCACCCAACTACACATCCTGTATCATTTTAAACCAAATCTGTGCATGACACCGTAGCCGATGTTTCTACCTTATATGCATGTAGCAAATTGTGCATTAGTTAGAGAATAAGTACTTGCAGCAGACTGAACATGAAAATTGGGATCAATCCCAATGGGCTATTCATGTTCAAATCCATACACCCCTGTGCAAGATATTAAACCTTTATCTTCTACACAGGGAGCGCGAGTTTCACATGGGGTTACCTGAATGGGCGACTCCACTTGAATCTACACCTGTGTGGGACATTAAAGTAAATCTTAAAGTACAATATAACCGTGATCCCACGACTTACTGAACTAGACTCACAGTAAAACTTGTTAAGAATTGTTTCTTGGTTGACTGCATAATTATATATTTACACAGTCATAAACAATTTTTGACACAGTCATCGTCATGTGACATAATAATCGACTTCAGACAGACTGTCTGAAGAAGTTTTGTGGTACTTTATTGTTAACTATCCATGCCTTCCCATCATGCAATGCTGAAATTGTTCTAAATCACATTTATGGAACCTGGGCAGTGCTGTACGGTGCAAAAACTGATTGAGGAGCCAATGGCTCCTAACTTTATAAATTTAGGCGCCCAAATTTTGCTCCCAGATAAAAAATCTGAGGTGCCAACTGAACAGCCACGTGTGTTGAATGTTCATAGCTGCTGTACTCTGATCTACATATTCCCATTGAACGCTACATACTTCATACGCAGCATGTACAGTATAGGCCTTTATGTTTTCCAGGAAGTCCCCATTGAGACATCATGATAAATGCATATTCATAGCATACATTCGTACTCTTGAATGCTACATTACATGTACATACATGTTTTGTTTTTGGCGATTAAAAGCTTCAGCAGTTGGTCGCCATTGGCGCCAGGGATTGAATATTTAGTCGCCATCAACAAAAATCTAGTCGCCAATGCGCCTAAAATGGTCGCACCGTACAGCACTGACCTGGGGTCAATTTCACTAAACTTTTAACCATTCGTAACTCAAGTAATCGTTCGTACCAGGCAAGAGAATAGATTTCCATGAGAAAAATGTAAAATATGACAAAAATTTTATAAAACAGGCTTAAAAATAAATAAAAATATGGAAATTTGAATGACAAAAAGGTAGGAATTCCTGCTTGGGCAGGAGAACACCCAATATTAGGCGTAACTTTATGAAGGGTCCCTAAATCCATATTACTTACGACTGGGGTACCATTCGTAAGTTTAGTAAAATGGAACTTATGACTCGTTGTAAGTTAAATTCAAGACTTACATTACAAAGTTTAGGCAATAGAATCGAATTAGTTTGATCTTTCGATGAACCATCTATGCTTGGTCGATTCCTATTAGTTATGAAATAAATTGATAGACTATTGTTAATTGTGATAACATGTGAATCGTAGTATGTATTGATATTGACCAATAAAAATTCTGATTAATTAATAGTTCATTAATAACAAGTATCGAAGCAGCATCAACGATTGATCTAAATATCGAACAAATTTGGTTCTGATGCCTTAGTGAAATGGACCCCAGGCTTGTGTTATAAATAGAATAGTAACTGTTCATAGAACATCAACATCAATCAGTGTTTGAAATAAGCTCTTGTCCTTTTGTCCAAAAATCACTGCGGACAACTATTATGAGTATGTACTTGTCCGATAGACAACCAGATATTTTAACTCCAAAATGATAAATCGTGATTAATAAAAAATAATAAAATAAAACTGGGCATAAATTGTTAACTTGGTCATGTTTATATTATTGTCTTTTATATCATCGAGGCAGTTCTACAAATCACTGCTAGCACATCGCATGCTGTGATGCCTACTTGTACAGCTTTTAATTAACCATTTCCCTGAGTTAATCCAACGGCGTAGCGTGGGTCATCATATTGGGGGCACCGACCATGATAGGCGGGCACCAGGTCTGATTGGGAGGGACAAGCAATGTTTGGGCAATTTTCCTCATTATTACGGAGCTGATATCAATTATACATTGCAATCATTTATATCACCATACCCTAAAGAGCATTTTACTTTTAAAACCATGACATTTGATATTATGGGCTGGTTTACAGAGGAACTAAAATGATGCATTATGGGTAGGCATCATTCTTTGATGTTATTGTTTACCATGCAAAAAGTCCTTTCACCCGATCTGTACTTTAGCAGTGTATTCAGTTATATGTGTCAAATATATCTTCAGTAACATATAACTTCAGTTACAACATGGCTGAAGCCAGGCCCGCTTCCCTAGCATCAACAATAGGGAGAGACTTGCTTGAGTGTGTGATCTGTTCAGACCCTTTCAAAGATCCAAGAGCATTGCCATGTCTCCATCCATTCTGCTGTGAGTGTTTAGAAGGTTGGGCTAAATTCTGCAGTGATGATAATAGTATTGTGAGTTGTTCTCTCTGCAAAAAGATATACCGGATTCCAGAAGAAGGAATGAAAGGTTTTCCTGCCCATTTTCTTGTGACTAATTTGCAAGACACTGTGCATGAAGCAAAGCAGGTAGGTACCATGTAGTGTGTATTTCAACCAGTAATCTGAACCATTTGAACAGCTCTGATGTAATTTATTTTCTTTCAGGATACATACATGTATACATACAAGAGTCAATATAATCATCTTCAGCAGGCTGCAAGATCGATGACGTCCTATAAACGTAACTGATTTCGTTTAGGGGGGAGGGGGTAAAAATACTCGATTACGTTTGTACAAAAACATTGGTCTGAAAAAATGTGTCATTATTATTATTATGTCAAAATTTTCAACATTTTATTATTACGTTTCTGGCAGGGAGGGAGGGGTCGGCTGAGAAACGAAACCAGTTACGTTTAAAGGACATCATCGATCTTTTGGTTTGTTCCCTAAACTAGACAGATGATGATCAACTAACCTCTGGACTGATTGATTCCATCCAAGTTCAGTGTAATAATTCCATGGGTTAAGTCTGGATCAGAATCCTATCAATAATATGTCACTATACTCGGTTTCATTGAAGAACTGCAGTACCTTGCTTAAATTTACGCGAGCACCCTGTTAATGAGCGACATGCGGAACTTTGTTTGCGCCAACCAACGTTTTGATGCATAATCGACCAATCAGATTACCGCGTCTGTTATAATGATTGTCAGACAATTGAATCAGCCAATCAGAACCTCGCCTCCATGTTTATGCTGTGCATATGCTCTCAAAATGTAAACAAGTGCCGTTCTTCTTTGACAGAAACTGTAAGGACTATAAAACGTGCAGATACTACTCCCTATTCCAGAAAAATACAGCAGTTAATGTGTTTGGATTTTTAAAAAAATTAAACATAGATAAATCATAATCCTTTAGTTTAGTTCTAACTAGCAATGAAATACAAATTTTATATTTGGTAAATTTTTGGAAGGGCTAAAAACATGCATTTTAAAGCTGTTTTTGATATGCTATGATGATCAAGCCCAATTGTACAAAGATTAATTTCAAGTTATGCATTCTAATTTTTGAAAACAAGATTTTCGAATCCATTTCACAACCAATTATCTAAAATAACATAAAATACTAAAATTTAATATGAGGTAACTAACTCTTGGCCAATACTTAAGATGATGAATACATAGACAAGTCTTAAAATTTTTTTTTAACTACAAATGTAAGAAATGTCCTCTCCAGACGCCATGCATTTTCCCATTGAAGCTTTAGTGATGAATTTAACAATGTTATTGATGATCCCACGCTCTGATATTTTGGAATTGAATTTTGTAAATCATGAAGTTCTAAAAATCATTGTCTTTTTATGAATTTAAGGAGTCCTAATTTTGACCCTCTGTGAGACTGTAAGTGTACAATGTGAAATAGCCCACTAAGGTTATGCATTCTATTTTTTGGAAAACACATTTTCTTATATCTTTTATATTTGATCAAAATTAACATAAAAAATTAAATTTATTGGCAAACTCATAGCCTATACTCCAAATTTTGAATGCTTAGGCTTGTGCCAAGTCTTTGAATTTTGTGACTGGAATTGTTAAGAAAATAGCATGTTTTTGGCACATTTGCCCTCAAATTGCAACTATTAAATGTTTACTTTCATTGCCAGTTAGAACTAACTAAAAGGATTAGGATTCAGCTATGTTTCATTTGGCAAAAAATTAGAGCTGTATTTCCCTGGAATCTCATAAACTTTTTCTGATCGTTGTAAATATCATATCTGTCTCAGTGTTTTTAAATGTCTTGGGGCTGGTACCCCCCCCCCCCACCCTGTGCAATATTTTTACCAAGTGTATTGATGCTTATAGTAATTAAATACTCTCAGATCAACAACCTCTGGGAATCTGGTTATAAATAAGATGCGCACTAAGACTGGCAAGAGAACTTTCCTGTTCAGGGGGGCTGTAAGCTAAGGGCTGGAATGATCTTCCCTGAAACATCCCCTCCCTGTCAATGCAAATGTCTTCAAGAACATATCGCTCATTCTACAAAATCCGGTGCCAATCCACTAAAAAAATTGAAAAAATAAAAGTTGTTCAAAAAGACCTGCTTTTTGTGTTTTTTAAAAGTAAATGTATCACTACTTTCAGATGTAAAAAATTGCCAACACCACTTGCATATTTCTCTTTCAGGAAGTCATGCTGTTTTTTAACACTAAAACTCAATGTAATGTGAGCTACGTTACCGACTATAAAATGGGCTGGTTTTACTCAATCCAAGGTCATAAAAAGCAAATTAAAGATCACTTGAGTGAAATGTAAAACAGATTTCACCATTTCATAGAAGTTTTGAAGATGCTTAAATGAGTGTGTAACGTAGCTCAGAGTAACGTAGTCCACTGGTTTTTAATGTTTTTAATGTGATTTGCGAACGTTAGAACGTTATGTCGGTTAATTCTAATATAAATGGGGTTCGACCACTGGTAGCTTTCACATATTATTAGGAAGTACATGTAATACAAGTGCATACTATAGAATCCTGGTAACGTAGCTCACCAATCTTAACATGGTCGGTCGAAATTTCAATGTTTACAACATTTCTATGCCAAAAATGCTACAGCATCACGATTTTTACTGTGATTTTAAAAACCTATGAGTGTTTCCTTTCAAAAACCACAAATTACATTGACCTCTGTTTTACTTCTTTCCTCTGTTTAGCTCACAGCGTTTTGGTGGAAAGTGCAATTTATTTTAGAATTACACAAAGACATTTTAATCACTAAAAATAATGTTGATAAACAATATGATGGTGCGTTATCTAATTAAAAACAACAAATATGTAAAGAAATCGCATTTATTCAAAGAAAATATTCAGGGTTAGATGTGACACTTGAGCTGTGGAAACGCATTTTAGCGATTTTGAGCCTTTGCAAGGGTTAATCAGGCTGAAGAAAGCATTTAAAGTATGGAAAACTATATATGTCCGTATAGATCTCGTTGAGTTCTACCAGAAAAACAACATATTTGATGCCCTAAATGCTCGACAAAGTTTTTGTGGACCAAAGAATGGAAAAAAGGCTATTGGCACCGGATTTTGTAGAATGAGCGATATACTAACGTGCAATAATATCTCTTTTATACAGCATATTGTAAATGTAATAATCATATGTTATTTTAATTTCTTGTAGCTAGTATGTGTATAATTTATATATGGTATTAACTTTATGACTTTTAAATAAATAAATAAGTA
The DNA here is from genome assembly GCF_039555335.1 of Amphiura filiformis. Taxonomy (NCBI): domain Eukaryota; kingdom Metazoa; phylum Echinodermata; class Ophiuroidea; order Amphilepidida; family Amphiuridae; genus Amphiura; species Amphiura filiformis. Next base: position 6,082,762 of record NC_092641.1, on the reverse strand, counting down.
AATAAATAAATAAATAAATAAATAAATAAATAAATAAATAAATAAATAAATAAATAAATAAATAAATAAATAAAAAATAAAAATAAATAAATAAATAAATAAATAAATAAATAAATAAATAAATAAATAAATAAATAAATAAATAAATAAATAAATAAATAAATAAATAATAAAAAATAAATAAATAAACAAATAAATAAACAAATAAATAAGAGACTAGTAACATTTACCAGAAATATTTACTATAATAACATTGATATTATATTTTCTTTTATTATCCCACTCCTACTATAACCTCTCCTGTCTTCTACTAATCTCTCTCCTTGTTCCTCTTTTTCATATTTTTCATCTTTTCTCTTTCTTTCTCTTCCTCTTCTTCTGTTTCTGCTTCTTCATCCTCTCGTACCTTTTTCTTTTTTTCTGTCTCTGATTCTGCTTTTCTTCCACTTCATCTCCTTTGCCTCCTCCTGTTTCTTCGGCTTCTGATTGTTTCTCCCTCTCTTCCTTATACATGATTCTGCTTCATCATTCATTCTTCCTCCTTCTTTAATCTTTACTTCTGCCCCTGATTCTACTTCTTCCTCTTCTTTCTTCTTCTCTTGCTTCTTTTTTCCATCTTCCTCTTCTTCTTTGTATCACAGAGGAAAGCAAATACTCCCTACTGTGAAAACCATGACCAGGAGAAGAGGTACTTCTGTGAGAATTGTGCCTGTACTGCCTGCTCAGATTGTGGTGTCCTTGATCCCGCTCATAGTGGCCATTCATTCATCCGCCTTAAGGAAGCATCAAGACGTCTGAGCAATTCCTTGGAAAACCTCGCTAGAAGAATGGGAAATATAGAAGAGCGGTACACAGCTTCAATCCAACAAATACAGCAGGTAAAGCAGAATCTTGGCAGAGCTACAGATGAACAGCTACAGGCTATAGAGGAAGCAAAGAATGAATTCATGCAACAAGTGGACAATCTAGTTGAAGCTTACCAACAAGATGTGTATCGCAAGAAAGAGGAAAATACAAAAGTAATTAAACAGATAGAGGAAAAGCTCCAGGTTCATCTAACCAGCCTAAGAAATTTAAATGAACAAGCAAGCAATGTGATCGAGTCTGGCTCTGATTCTGATATTATCTTGTGTTACCCATCATTGTCATCATCACTACAACAACTTGATGAATCTCAGCCTGCTGCAGTCGATAGCAAACTTGGTCTACTTGGTCAGGTCGAACTAGAGCAACATCAACCTAATTCAGTTGATTTGCCTACATTGGATCAGTTGCTGTGTGATAAGCTACATATCCCTGCTGCACCTACCCACATAACCAGCCACTTATTGACAAGACCAGCAGCAGCCGCAACCAAACATTTGCCATCGTTGACAGAATCACAATATATACCTTCCGTACCATCAAATCCGGTAAAGTCATATTCAGCAGCGCCTCATGTCAATGCAGCCACATCATCAAGACAGGGTCATGTTAAATCTCCTAGTAAGCCTAAAGCATCTCAAGGTCCAAGTTTCAGCTTATTTTCAAAGTTCCCATCTCTGCCTGGCTTCAAGTCCAGCACTGGTAAAAGGTGGAAAGAATGTGGCCAATTCAAAACTGCCCCACACATCCAGTGTCCAACAGGTATTGCCATTCATCCTAATGGGGATATAGCTATAACCAGCAGCTCTGAACCTGTGACGGTGTTCTCAAGGAATGGTGATTTCAAACATGTCATTGAAGGCCCTCCCTGTTTCATTCAAGATATTGCCATTACTCCAACTAACCAATACATCATACCTGGTAAGAATGAATTTCACATATATGACAGTCAATGTGTCCTAGTCAATACTATTCCCACTTATGATATCAACAATGAGCCATCCTTCCCTAGCTCAGTTACCGTAGATTCCGCAGGTAGAATCATAGTAGCACTATGTCAGAAGACAGTGTCCATTCATCACCCTAATGGGACTCTGATATCCAACTTTGCAACACCTTTATCTCCATGCTTTGTAACCTGTACACCAGATGATAAACTTATCATATCATTTGAAGACAACGGCCTGCAAGTAATGGATCAATCAGGTCAAAACGCTAGCATCATTCTACCCCCTCCTGGAATTCAATCATGGATACCAGAGTATGTGTTCTGTAGTAAACAAGGGGAACTGTTTGTAGGCAACTGGGGTAATCCTAAGGCGGTGTATAGATATATCTCTATTGATGGTGAATACAGGAACGTACCCTGTATTAGGATGGAAAAACAGCCATGGGGTATTGCTTTGTCTGCAGATGGAAAACAACTATTTGTGGTTGATTGGAGGTCAAATCTTGTCAGAGTATTTCAATAAGAATTTTGATTACCAGTGGCGTAGATTTCTTTTTGACATTGGGGGGATGGGGTTGAAAAAAATTCTTGAAGTTTTGTGAATCCAGCACCCTTTGGCAACAAATTTTATGGTGCAAATGCGCGCCAAGCGCGTGAAATTTTTTTGCCATATATAGTATGCGTTGTTAGTGCCAACTTTGCAGCCAGGCTGCAAAGTAAGGATTCTGAAGGGCACCCATTTCAAGGCAATTTTGAAAGGGCACATCTATTTTACAAGGCAATTACATGTTAAAGAATAGCAGCAATTAATAGGGCATCAAGGCAACTGGTAGGGGCACCGAATGCAATTGCCTTCAGTGCCTTCGGTTATTTTACAGTCTGTTTGCAAGATTAAGGCAGCACACGCTCATCAAAGGTTTACTACAAAATATTATATCTGACTGTTCATTGTTCAATGATTGTTCAATGATTGTTCAATGATTGTTCAATGATTGTTCAATCATTGTTCAATGATTGTTCAATCATTGTTCAATGATTGTTCAATGATAGTGTGTTTTATTGTAGTGCATGTAGCATCCTCAACACAGTGATGTTAGTGCATGCTCCAGTGAGTATGCATTAAATTTCATGCATGACTCAAAGAACTGGCACATTTACATGCCATCAAATTAAAAAAGCGGTGCATCTGTATAGTAACTGCGACAAACTACTGACATCACTATCTCGAGGAAGCCAAATGGACTATATATAATTAAAGACAGAGATAAGAACAATTTATCGCGTCTGATGTCACTGTCAATTACGATCCTTGATTGGTTTACACAGGTTAATCAGCGCAGAAAGGAAGACCGATCTATCTGGTGCTGATCGGAGAAAAGGAATAGCAGCAAATGGCGAAAAGCAGCTTTTCTAGGCATTGTGGACATGGTGCCTTCACCAAAGAAAGTTTCCTACTATAAATACCTAACTTTTGAGATGGTTTGCATGTCGAAAGGTGCAAAATTAACAATAAGGCGCCCGGTTATAAATCCGCGTTCAGCAAGCCATCATCACGACACTTGTAAACAAACCGTGCTCGAGTTTGATTGACAGGTGACGTCAGACGCGATAAATTGTCTTTATCTTTGTCTTTCATTATAGTTAAAAGTGTTTTTAAGCTGCAAAATAAAAATACAGTAAATTCTGACATTTTGCTACTGTTCTCTCTTTGCCAATAGGTACGTCACAGTGAAAATGCAAATACATGTAGGTTTTTTTTCTGCCTACCAATGACATGGAATTTATACTAAGTTGTTCTATGTAGGCAAACTACCAGTGCCATTCTAACATAGTATTTTACAATACACTGTACATGCACTGTATATTGCTTAATATAGTATTAAGAGTTTTAGAGATCACTTTGTATATAAAATTCTTAAATTGTCTTTTGTACACACTGTACATGTATGTAGGCCTATATAATATTGCTTTGATATTGTATTAAGAATTTTAGAGAATTTAGAGATCATTTTATACATTTGCTTTATAAAAAGTTACCTTTTTCAGAGTCATCATTGAGCAGCAGCCCATGCAACATAGCTTGCGACACCATCACGGCGTCTTCATTCAGCGTAGCGATGTTTTGTTAGCAAAGGTAACTTTTTAAGCAAATGTCAAAAATGTCAGAGTCCAATATCAGTATCCATGCTGCTATAAAATTCTAGACATAGATGTACATAATATTGTTTTTATATTGTATTAAGGGCTGGGGTATGAACGTTTGGACAGTATTTATTTTGGGACATTAGAGCACATCAGACATATCGAATTGCATTCTGAATACGAAGAATGCCATTCTGATATCAAATAATTTTGATTTTTGAAATTGCAATTTAATACACATTTTATGGCAAATCATTAAAAATTGATATTTTTGATATTTAACAGTACTTGAAGTAAACTTTATAAATCTGATGATTTATACTTAAAGTGTATGTAGGTGGGATGAAAAGCCGACGATCAATTGAAAATTTTGACCTTTCGTATTGAAGATATGGATTTTTTCCCAATAACACCAATAAAAATTAGGTCTTTTGGGAAAAAAATCCATATCTTCAATATGAAAGGTCAAAATTTTCAATTGACCGTCGGCTTTTCCTCCCTGCTACATACACTTTAAGAATATATCATTAGATTTATATAATTTACTTCAAGGACTGTTATATATCAAAAATTTGAAAAATATCAATTTTTTATAATTTGTCATAAAATTTGTATTATATTGTGATTTTCAAAAATGAAAATTATTTGATATCAGAAAGACATGCTTCAGTATTCAGAATGCAATTCGATAGGTCTGAGGTGCTCTCATGTCCCAAAAAAATACTGTCGAAACGCAATAAACGCTCATTTTAGATCCCTTAAGAGTTTTCGATATTACTTTGTATGTATAAAATAAATTCTTTGGTATGCATTAATACACTGTACATGTACCGTATTAATTCCAATAAGCGCCCAGGGCGCTTAACAAAGTCATTTTGGGTGGGCGCTTATTTTTTACTTTGTTTACCTAATTTTTTCGTAGGGCGTTTATTAGAGACAAATTTACGTATGTTATAGAAGGGTCCTGAGACATTCTAATAGCTTTTCTGATGCAGAAAATGTATTACAAGTTTACGCAGGACTTGTAGTCCTGCAGCAATTTCACTGTATCGACATCTATCTGTCACTTCAACATAAATGGCACTTGAGCAAATTGAAAATACCCTGGGTGGGCGCTTATTGGGGCATGGGCGCTTATTGGAACGAATACGGTATATTGCTTTAATATTGTAATTTTAGGGATCACTTTGTACGTATAAAATTTCTTTGTTCATGCATAATACACTGTACATGTACATGCATGTATAATATTGCTTTAATATTGTATTTAGATTTTTAGAGATCACTTTGTATATATAAAATTCTTTGGCATGCATTGTAATACACTGTACATGCATGTATCTAATATTGCTTTAATATTGTATTAAGATTTTTAGAGATCACTTTGTATGTATAAACTGCTTTGGTATCCATTGCAATACGTACACTGTACATGCATGTTTAATATTGCCTTTTGTTGTAAGAGTTTTAGATACCACTTTGTATGCATTTGCAATAAGGCACATAGGATATAACAGTGAAGGGCTTACCCTACAATGAAAGCCTAAATGAAAAAGAAAATCACTATTTGTGAGATAGGCAATTCAATACTAAATGCTAATTTATAATACAACATATACTGTAAAACACTTTCATTTCACAGCAACTTAATTTGGCGAATTGGCAAGAATTAAGGCCAACAAAAAAAAAAGGTTCGTCTCAAAGCTCGCGCGCACATTTGGAAAAAAATAAATGCAGAATTTTTTTATTTCAAATTTTTATTTTATTTTAGTTTTTCCAGAAAAATTCGCGAAAATCAGATTTTTTTCTCCAAATACCATGAAAAAAGTCGGAAAAAAAAAAAAAAAAAAAAAAAATCGCATTTCGCATTTGTTTTCAAACCACTCGTGAGCTTTGAGACAAACCGTTATTTTTTTTTTGCCTAACATGTCTGGTAACCTCCCTGTGTCGAGTTGTCATGTTTTACTGGGAGGAATATTCATCACCATGTGTTCATTCATTTGAAATTCTTGCTGTAATTCATTTAGGGGCGAGTTTCCCGACAGGAGTCTTATTAAGCCGTAGTCTTAAGGTGGCCTTGAGGCTACTAAGCCTAGTCCGCTCTCGAAGCCCGAGTCTTAACTCTAGCCGGATTTCTTCAACGCAAATTCAACCAAGTCTTAGTGGCCTTGTAGGCTTAACGCTTGACAACCTCGTCCCTTTCAACCAGCGACTTAATTGTATAGGCTGTTGGCGGTAGGATGTACATAAGCTGTGGTCCTCACGGTTTACCGTACTAACAAGGTTGCCGTCTCATTATTGCAATGTTCCCGGCGCAAAGACTAGCCTGGACCAGCGGTCTTGTGCTTGGGCTTATACCGTACACAACTTGATGCAAGAATATTGTGTCTGTTTTTGTGTCTTTTATGTATTATTTTATTTCCACTTGACTTTTTATGAGTCCAACTTGTATGAATGATACGTCTATGCTTAAATACTCGTGATTTTTTCTTTGCATCCCAAAATGGGTAAAACTGTAAGCCTAATGGAAAGGAATCTGTGATTCCCCTAAAAAGGAAAGCAACCAAAGTGCTATCTACTGCTGTTGGTATAATATTTATAATTATTTTAGTAGAAGATATAGCAATATTATATGCATCTTATCCGTAAATTCAGTTTTAATACTGCATGCATTATTGTTTCGTGTCAAATATTTACTATATCTTTACCAATTTTGTCCTTCTTCTATTGTATTAAGGGAAGGGGTATGAACGTTTGGACAGTATTTATTGTGGGACATTAGAGCACATCAGACATATCGAATTGCATTCTGAATACGAAGAATGTCCTTCTGATATCAAATAATTTTGATATTTTGAAATTCGCAATGTAATACACATTTTATGGCACATCATTAAAAATTGATATTTTTGATATTTAACTGTACTCGAAGTAATCTTTATAAATCTGATGATGTATACTTAAAGTGTGTGTAGGTGGGATGAAAAGCCGACGATCATTTGAAAATTTTGACCTTTCGTATTGAAGATATGGAATTTTTTTCCCAAAACACCAAAATAAATTAGGTCTTTTTGGGAAAAAAATCCATATCTTCAATATAAAAGGTCAAAATTTTCAATTGATCGTCGGCTTTTCCTCCCAGCTACATACACTTTAAGAATATATCATTAGATTTATAAAATTACTTCGAGGACTGTTATATATCAATATGTGAAAAATATCATATTTTAATAATTTGTCATAAAATTTGTATTATATCGTGAATTTCAAAAAAATGAAAATTATTTGATATCAGAAAGACATGCTTCAGTATTCAGAATGCAATTCGACACGATCAGAGGGGCTCTCATGTCCCACAAAAATACTGTCGAAACGCCATAAACGCTCATTCTAGATCCCTTAAATTGATGTCCAACCTGGTATAATATAGGCACTCCAAAACAATATTGTAATAGGCCTACTTATGAAAAGTACGAGTATCAAACTATTAAGGCTTGGATAGAGACAGGTGATGATGATGATGATGATGATGATGATGATGATGATGATGATGATGATGATGATGATGATGATGATGATGATGATGATGATGATGATGATGATGATGATGATGATGATGATGATGATGATGATGATGATGATGATGATGATGATGAATTTTTTTTAAATTATATTCGTTGTTAAAAAAACCCTCATTCAAAATGAGTAGGCCTAGGTCTTATGATAGCAACAGCTACTTAAAAAAATTCAACTAACTCAAATGAACACTAAAATAAAATGCTGAAATGTAAAACTAAATCGAACAATTACTTACCCACAGTGGCGTAACTAGACACTTTCATTTGGGGGTGGGGTGGGGGAAAGCGGGTGCAAACATAATAAATGAAGGGCAGGCATCGTTCATGCTGTTTGGGTTTGTAAGCGGTGGAGTGGATCAGAGGAGTTATGGGATCTGCTTGGAATGTGTCCCCGGAACATTGGCATAGATTTCTTTTTGACATGGGGGGAGGGGGGGGGGAGGAGGTGGGATTGAAAAAAAAATAATGGTACAAATGCCATATTTAAGCTATTAAAGCTGGTGACATAGATGCCAATGGTACAAAAGTGGGATAAATGCAATTTATTTAACCTTAAAAATTGAGTTTTTAAGGTTAAAATGACCAAATATGAGGTTAATTAATAACTCTCAGAAGTACAAGTAGGCCTAATTTACCTTTTTTTCAGGGGGGCAAGAGCTCCCGCTTCCCCCTAGTTACTGCCGACTTCTTACTCATGTTAATTGAAAGACCGTCAAAAATATGAAAGATAGACTTTGCGTTACAATTTAAATAAGTTGTAAATTGAAATAGACCAAGGCTTACGACCTAAGACCTGCTCTGAGGCAGGGCCAAGAAAAGCCACTGTAAGCCTGGCCTACCAGGCTTGCGTGAGACTACTGCTACAGAAGACTGATTTGAGAAATGCAAATTTTACTGAAGCCTGGGGCTAATCCTACAAGCCTGGCCCACGGGCTAACGGAAGCCTCGAGGCTATGGTAGCCGTGCTTCGGGAAATACGTTTTCAGTTAAGCCTGGTCTTACGACCTCTTAAGCCTTGAGGCTAGACAAGCCAATTGATAAGCCACCCGTCGAGAAATTCGCCCTTAGAGGCTTTTTAAGGGCTCTGGTAACAATGTTTGCACAGTATTTTTTGAGGGACATGAAAGCACATCAGACATATCAAATTGTATTCTGAATATGAGGAATGGCCATCTGATATCAAATAATTTTTGATATTGGTGACATAGTACAAATTTTATGGCAAATTATTAAAAATTGATATTTTTTTTTATTTTTCATATCTAACAGTCCTTGATGTAAAATTTATAAATCTAATGATATGTACTTTTAAAGTGTATGTAGCTGGGCGGAAAAGCTGACGTTCATTTGATAATTTTGACATTTTGTATTGAAGATACACATTTTTTCCGAAAAGACAAAAAATATTTCAGGTGTTTTGGTGAAAAAAATCTAGATCTTCAATACGAAAGATCAAAATTTTTAAATGAACGTCGGCTTTTCCTTTCAGCTACATACACTTTAAGTAAATATCATTAGCTTTATCAATTTTAAATTAAAATTGCATTAAAATTATATCGAGAAAATCAAAACAAATTATTTGATATCAGAAGGACATTCTTCATATTCAGAATGTAATTCGACATGTCTGATGTGCTCTCATGTCCCACAAAAATACTGTGCAAACATTGTTACCAGAGCCCTTAACAGCTAATAATATATAACATACCATTTACAATTTTCCCTTGTTTAGGATCAAATGTCAGTATCTCCTCATAACTGTTGATAGCCTCTTCATACTTCCCCTGTCCGACATATGCCTTTCCTTGGTGGATGTATGCTTTCACTGTCTTGGGTCCCAAGAACATTGCAGCTTCACAATCTTTTAAGGCGTTGTCATAGTCTCCAAGTCTGTTGTATGCCTGTATATTGGAGGTATATTGAAAACATATTAATAAATTCTTGTTTATTCAAGGGTTAATGCAGAGATTTTACATAAAACATTGGTCTAATTATATATGTGCCAGACAGAATTTCAGAGATCCATCACAGGCCAACAAATATGTAAAATTTTCTAAATTCATTTAAAAATGATTGATAAATTGAGAGATAATATAGAAACCATCACCAAAATATGAAGAAAACTAAAATGTTGAGTCCGGCTTTGGGATAATGTTCTAATAGATTCACACAACATTCCTTATATGCCTGGGCATACCAAACCAAGATATGTCTCTCGTGACATGGAAACGCAGCTTTTTCATTGAGGGATTAGTTACTATACCATTTTTTACACTGATGTGGCACAGACGTCAACGTATTGAGGCAGCTGTTTCGCTTAGGGCTCATATTGAAATTCCCTTACACAGGAAGGTGTGCGCCAACCTGCAGCTTTCCTGTGCTAGCCTTCTTTTGTTAAAATCCTGGGCAGGGTGTATCACTGATGCATATAATCCATCCCTTTTATGACCGAGCTTTCCTGAGGCGCACGCTTAGCGAGGGGAATCCTGCCTTCTATCTGTGTGAAAACGTGGTAGGGTATTTCAATATGAGCCCTTACACATCTTTGCGTGTCTTAAAGAGCATGCCTGTATATGCAGGCACTTTGAGTGAACGCTAGCAATTTCAATCTGCGCCAAATGAAATGCACACTGACATCACTGCCACATCAGGGTGGAAAATGCCAATGGTATAGACCACTTGACATCATTGTTTATCAACAAATGCGAGGGATTGGTCTAGCGATATGCTCGAACGAACCGCTTCATTTGGCAAAACAGGATAATATGTTTTTAATCCCGAAAAATTATTGCTGTGTTTTTCTGGAATAGGGAGCAGGGCTATAATAATTCTTACCTGTGCTCTATTAGTATACAACACCACCATATCTTTGAGATGATTCATCCCTTCTGTATAATGCTTACCTGTGCTCTATTAGTATACAACACCACCATATCTTTGAGATGATTCATCCCTTCTGTATAATGCTTACCTGTGCTCTATTAGTATACAACACCACCATATCTTTGAGATGATTCATCCCTTCTGTATAATGCTTACCTGTGCTCTATTAGTATACAACACCACCATATCTTTGAGATGATTCATCCCTTCTGTATAATGCTTACCTGTGCTCTATTAGTATACAACACCACCATATCTTTGAGATGATTCATCCCTTCTGTATAATGCTTACCTGTGCTCTATTAGTATACAACACCACCATATCTTTGAGATGATTCATCCCTTCTGTATAATGCTTACCTGTGCTCTATTAGTATACAACACCACCATATCTTTGAGATGATTCATCCCTTCTGTATAATGCTTACCTGTGCTCTATTAGTATACAACACTACCATATCTTTGAGATGATTCATCCCTTCTGTATAATGCTTACCTGTGCTCTATTAGTATACAACACTACCATATCTTTGAGATGATTCATCCCTTCTGTATAATGCTTACCTGTGCTCTATTAGTATACAACACTACCATATCTTTGAGATGATTCATCCCTTCTGTATAATGCTTACCTGTGCTCTATTAGTATACAACACTACCATATCTTTGAGATGATTCATCCCTTCTGTATAATGTTCTATAGCCATTTGATAATTCCCTGCTTTGAATTGATCATTGCCTTTCTCCTTCCAAACCATTGCCACTTTCCCTCGTTCCTTGCGTTTTCTAGCTCTATCTGCTGCATCAGCTTCAAGGGACCGCAAAAATCCAGCTGTGAAGAAGGCAAGAACCACAAGACCACAATTAAGCTATGGATTCTATAACTAATGCGTACAGTGCAAGCTCTTTTATCCAGTCCTCTCTTGTGACTTGTGGGCCATTTGATATTGACAAGGGGGTATCATAAGTCAACATGGACTTTCAAAAAGTACCCTAAAATGTTTAAGGCTAGCAATTATTTTAAACTGTTGCAATTTGGTAGTTCACAGTATCTTGCGAATGGTAGTGAGCTTTGGCAAAAATTGCATTGATCATTTCATAGCAAGTGTAAGGAAGAATTCAAATATCACAGAAATACTTTTGTAGGTCCTGTGGTTCTTGAGTTATGTTGTAAAGAGGGCTGAAACAACAACACTTTTGTAAAACATATATATACTCATAACAACAATTTATCAACCAAGTTTTCAAAGAATATGAGTTGTGGAATGAACTTTTGCAAAACTTCAAAGTGTTATTTTTCAATAATGTATTGATTTAGATAATGAAGATCTTTTTTTTTTGGCTGGTATGACCAACAATACATCATGTACCCTTAAGCATTTAACTGAAAATACACCCCTAAACGTGTGATTTCCATACATGTACCCTAAACAAGTATTGGCATTTGGCATGAGGCAAAAAAAAGTTGTTTGATTGTCCTCATCCGACGGACCCTAATCTGAAAAATTGTTTTGTTTTGTTTTTGTTTTACTGTGTAAAAGTACACTTCTAAATTCTAAATTTGACTTTCATTGCCAGTTAGAACTAACTACAGGATTAGGATTGAGCTATGTTTCATTTGGCAAAAATAGGATAATATTTTTTTAATCCAAAAAATATATTTTTCTGGAATGGGGAGTAGGTACAAATTCTAACGATTCTAATGAACTAATAAATGAACAAAGAAGCAACAAATACTGTACCTTGATCTTCAGGAATGTTGTCTGGAAGCTGAAGTGAAAGGACAGAATTGAACACTATTAGTATGTGCATAGCACAATTTTGTCCAAATAATGTGAATAATAATAATACAGAGATCCATCGATGACCAAAAAAACTGAAAATTTTTCTGAAATCGCTTAAAATGTTTTAAATCATTTGAGATCACATCCCCTATTGTGGAATTCCTTATGCACAGGCATAAAAAAATTACAGATTTGTCTCTTTTGATTGTCCATTGTATATAATGTTACCCAAATTACAAACAAAATCGCCATTCAAGGAGTTGATACAAGAAGGTCCCATCTGCAATAGCTGCCAGGTGTCATACATGAAACTCATGTGTACAATATAGAATGCAGAAACTGTCAAATATCTATATGGCAGCTAATCGCTATTGCAGATAGGGCCTTCTTGCATACTATTAAAGTTTGTTCCGCTTATACATGTAATTGGTGAAAATTATTCGCCTTTGGTTACTGCATGCATTAATTAAGTCCCAACTCAGGCTCGCGTAAATTCACATTTATAAGCGTGCGCCAGCCACCAGTCACTCATTACGCAATGCACAACTTGCGTAAGCACTGCGCCCAACTGCGTGCACACCATTCTATTAATATAAGGAGTTGTTATTGTTATGAGTCTTTTTTTTTCAACTTGTTTTTTAAAAGCCAAACAAACTTTACTAATCGCTCAATTTAATTCCAAAATGTTTGTGAAGCCAACTTCCTCAATGTTTCAGAACTAAGATTTCATATTCACCTTACTACCATGACTGCTAGTTGTGTTAATAAGTGTCCTATCATGTTTGGACTTCTCCTGTCCTCCAGTTTCCTTCAATAACTTGTTGGCTGTATCCAAAGATTCTTGCTGTTTGGTTTCATCACCTGAGTTGAATCCTTTGACAACTGATTCTGAAAAAAAAAAGCAAGATAAGCATTCAATGGGAGATTGGGAGTCTGAAATGGTACTTTATGTTAATTATCATGATTATAGGCTTGGCAAATAAATCTTTTTTTAAGGGGGCGCTGACTATTTATTGGATTATGAATTTTGAGGTGTATGTCCAAGTTGGATGCATTGCAAGATAACCAAAAAACAAACAATGGCATAGCTAAGGGTTGTGGAGCCTGGGAAGTTGCCTCCCTTTATTAGCTACAATGTGACAAGTACCCGTCATTTTCACCAAAACTACCTACAAATACATGTATCCAAATGTTGACCCTGAAAACACAAACCAGATCTCTGCACTTTTTAGGGGGGGTAAGTCAGTTCAAATAACTATTGCTATAGCCTTGATCTGATAGTATGGTCTTGTTTGAATTGATCGAGTTCACAGAACAAATTCACAGAACTATCAACTATCCAAGTATTATACTGATGCATATTCATACGTAGCAGTAAACGTAAATTGGAAGCAATTTAAGGCCAGAGTAATGGAAGACACATTCGTCCACGACCGAATTTGAGATTTTTTGATATTTATCAACACTAAGATGTATTCTTTCACTTGAAACTGATAAAATACAACTTGCTAATATTTATTCGTATTTTTGCTTGATTTATTTCACTCTTTTCAACTCTAAAAAGTCACATGGCTCAAGACAGCTTAGTAAATTGGCGGAAATAATGAGTCAGAAATGCGCGAATGCGAAAAGATTGTAATTACTGGCAGACGATTCGCGGCGTGTGACGTGGCGCAACTCTACGCCAGATATCCAACGCAGTCAAGGCGATTCGGTATGTTGTTAACGCCAGCAAATGTGGTGTAAACAAACAGTCAAAATGCCACTTAGATTTTTTAATTATTTTGAATTTTGGCGCACTGAAAGTAGAGATTATAGATTCATTGGTGCAAAAGATGCATATTTAGACCATGCACCAGATACAGCTTTTACAAGTGTGAAAGTCTTACCGCTTTTAAAATTTAAGGACGTTTTGTGCATAATTTTGACATTTTTTACTAAAACGTCGATTTCTCAGAGTTCACTTTTGACAATATTATGCGATTTTTGTGACAAGATAACTCGAAAAATATGCAAGCAAAGGGTAAACTTTTGCACTATCCTTTAGAGTACATCAAAGTCTAGGGAAGGTTTTTCATTTTTTCAAAATATTTGTTTTAAACAAAAATATACACCATTATGTGCAATTTTAGCTTAATAGAGTGACAAAATGGTTTTTTCACATGTTTTTCAATATTTCAAAAAAGAGACAAATTTCAAAAAAAAATAAAAAACCTTCCCTAAGTTCATGTCTCTTCTTCATGAAAAGCTAACTGAATTTTTTTTTACTCGAACAGATTTTTTTCTAAGTTGTCACAAAAAATTGGGGTAAAAAGTGAATTTTTGTGATTTTTTCAAAAACTTGAGATTTTTGAACAAATCTGACGTCACCATGGGATTCCTTGACTCATTTCCTTTCCAAAAATGTATAGTTTTATATACTTTGGACATACAATTCAGAAATAATGAAGCTCGAAAAGGTCCATGTTCTCTCCCATTACTCTGCCCTTAAGACTTCTTTGCTACTCAAATTTGGGAGCGCTTTCACCAGGTCAAAAGGTGTCTTCAGCCGATGTTATTGCTCTGAAGATTTGTTGTTGCTAGTGATGTTATTGGAACACCTCCGATGACGTAGATGACATCCACTATAGCAATATTACTTCCACTGAAGACGCAAGTTGACCCAGTGAAAGCGCTCCGGTGAGTAAAATTTGAGTAGCGTAGAAGTCTTGAATTGCTTCCTGGCCGTGCGTTTTGAGTTGGGCCAGTAAATAGGTGGAGATGTTACATGCGCGCGACATTTTAGGGTTCATCTTTTGAAAATTCTCAGTTAATATGCAGCCTATGTAGTTAAATTTGGTGTCAAATTAAAGCTTGTGATGAGACCAATACAGTAAACCTTTAAAAAGTTGTAAAAAGTTATTAACATTTGAATAATTTGCATCTAATTAGCATAATGTGCGGGGTGGAGGAGGATCAGGAGGAGGAGGATCAGGAGGAGCAAATTTAATAAAAGTGACCCCCAGGGGTCATATGATGCAAGAGGTCCATTTCTTTTTTCATATTTTTACAATTCACTTTAAAGTGCATACTATAACACCATACAATCATATTCCAGGTAATTTAATTTGCTTTGAGAACCAATTTTGCATATTTTATTTTCCGTTCGGGTTACACATTGAAGTCAATAGGAAAATGTGCCTTGAAAGAGGCTGGCGCAAAATCATTTTAATTTTATTGAACCCTATGATGTTATATGTATTTAAAGCTCTGACTGAGAGGAATTCTATTATGGAACTTTTAAAATATATGTGGGGTGAAGCTAACTTTTTTTTTTACTTTGTCAAATTTTACATTTTTTTCCTAAAATATTTGGTATTTTCAGTTTCATAACTCTTTAGTGTTACACCCTGTGTCATTTTAAAGTGCATTTTTGGATTCCTTGGTTCATTTGCAGCCAGAAAATGTATACTTTTATATATGCTAGGTATAATATGTGAAAGATATTCATATTCTAAATGAAAAAGATGCAATTTTCATGTCGCGAAAACACGTAACGCATTACGGTACCGGCCCAACTCAAAACGCATGGCCTCCTATCCAAGTATTATTTTTAGATTCTCTTTGGCATTAATTTTGCCTGTTCAAGGAACAAACTTCCTGTCCAAAATGACGAAGTGGACGGGTGGCTGGCTATATTTATCATTGACAAGGATACAGAATGGCACAGGTCTGCCCCCCCCCCCCCCTTCCAGAAAAACCATGAACATAGAATGAGGCCTAGGGGGCGTATCTATGAAGTATGATGAGCAATGTCGACTCCCCGCCGGTCGACTCAATGCGTCCAAACACTGACACTGACTGTACCGGCATGACCAGTGCAGTGTCGACACACTGCATTATAAATTATATTTTTTCCAGGCAACTTAATACTCCGTTGGTGAGCGACGGGCGATGGGTATTTCACCGAACGCAAGAAAAGGAGTCCTACCGGTATCTGATTGGCTAGAAATCGATCGCTAGATCGCTCAGTGGTGAAGTACAAACTCAAAATGTAGAGATGTATTCAATTCTATTTAAATCAATATTCTATTATTGAGGCAGATAAAGAAAGTTGCATATAGTGTTTCGATATGTGCATTGTATTATAGACTTGTGATTTAATATTCTATGTGGATCTGAGCTGAATGTTCCTTTTAATGATTGTAATTCTCAAACAGCACAATACGCAGAACGTATTGCAGCGTAAGCCACACTTACTCAAACAGTTGAATATATCGCATTTTTTTACGATTACACTGAAAATGCAGTAAAATATATCCACAGCAAAACAAAACCTGGGTTTTACCCAGTGCTGTACAGTGCGACTATTTTAGGCGCATTGGCGACTAGATTTTTTCTGATGGCGACTAAATATTCAATCCCTGGCACCAATGTGGCGACCAACTGTTGAAGCTTTTAATCGCCAGCAAATGCAAAACATGTACGGTACATGTAATTGCATTCAAGAGTACGAATGTATTAGAAACTATGAATATGCATTTATCATGATGTCTCAATGGGGACTTCCTGGGAAACATACAGGCCTACACTGTACATGCTGTGTATGAAGTATGTAGCGTTCAATGGAATATGTAGTACAGCAGCTATGAACATTCAACGCATGTGGCTGTTCAGTTGGCACCAGACAGGGTCTAATTCTGCATAAAACCGGGCAACTTTATTTCTATAGATCTGCTGCGCATTCAAATTGCATTGTATTGCATCGTAATTTCATTTGTGTCTATGCTAATTATGTTTACACAACATGAACTCACGTGTTTTCAAGCAAATTCGCCGATAATAGGTGATCAAAAGCGATCGGAATGTTACAAAAGTACAGATCGCATTCAGCTTACTTCATATGAGATGATCTTTGAAAAAATACGGCATAATTTGTCTTGGTGTTTGTGGAATGCCATGCAGTAAAATATTATACGTTGCAGCAATTCATGATTGACAACTAACAATCGGCGTGTCCTTCGTATCCTCCACTGTCAATTTCTTATCCACTCACTAATCCTCACAAAAGCTTTGTGTTGATTACGAACGGTGGAGGCAAATTGCAATAAGTACCATGAAATAATGAGTAGGGCGGGCTCCGAGGCGGGTTTCTTTTTCATCTTACGTAACAGTATTGTTCTCCAAAAAAACCCGGAAGCTTGTCGTTTGGAGCTCTAGCTGAAATACAGCAAGATAATGTAAGATAGTAAATGTAAACCTGTATTTTAGCTAGAGTATCTCGAGCTAGTTGGCACCTCAGATTTTTTACCTGGGAGCAAAATTTGGGTGCCTAAATTTATAAAGTTAGGAGCCATTGGCTCCTCAATCAGTTTTTGCACCGTACAGCACTGGTTTTACCTGCCAACAAATCAAATTTTCTTGTAAAAAAAATGTAATGGCAACATCATATGGGATGAAATGGGGTACTGAGCATGCGCAAATTGTAAAAACGTGTAGAATATCTGTGACTGTGCTGTGTTATCTCATCATATCGTGTAAATGGTATGCTTTAGCCTGAGTCGCTCGGCCTATCTCGAACAAAATCCCCATGAGTACAAAAATGAGTAGTTGTTGAAAAATGAGAGGACTCAATTTTTCACGAAGATTATCATGATTATTAATATTATAGGGATGATGATGCCGGCTGTATGGTGTCAGTTAGAGGCACAGGCATGGAATATTCCAATCTATAAGTATTATTAATCTATATTAAGTATTATATTTTATCATGCACTGCACAATGTCAATGAATCTGGCAATGCTTGCTAACAAAACATGGCTAGTGCAGAATTCAACAGCTATGGCATGCATTGACAAAAAAAAAGATTGATGCATGCAAATAATGTTCATTCCCTACGTCAGCTCTACAGTGTAAACCCTTACCGATCTCATCTACACGTTGTAAGAAATCATTTAAATCCAATTTATCATCACCGCTTGCCATTTTTACTGTCTATACCTGAGAAAAAAGTACTTTTATGTTTTTCTGGAGAGTTTTCTTCAGCGTCTTCTGCTTGACAACAAAACCGGAAGTTGATCAATTAACGAGGTCATTCAGGTCACTGATTTATCAACAACTTTTTTTCGACGACGAGTTTTTGTGTTTTGTTTTAAATTCTTTTTTTATTCATTCAGCAAATTAATTTCAATATTTTACACAAATTACATAATAGGAGGAATAATTGTAAACACATTTGAAAGCCTCGAAATGGTTAAATTGGTCAAGATGTGATGTTATGATTTTAAGCTTACCCGGATATTATTAAAACTTAAGTCTTATATACTCTTAAGCTTACCTGCCTGCCACCTTCATGAACTTTCACTTTTCCAACTCTACAAATTGCAGCCATGTCAGGCAGAGTAACAAGAACATCAGTGGCAAAGCAGAGAGAAGACTCAGATGAGATAGTCCAAACACAGGTTAAGAAGAAAGAGAGTCGCTGTGGAGGCAGTGAAACTAAAAAACAGAAATAAAGAAAGGTCGCACTCGCAACGAGAAAAATCATGTTGGCAAAAAATTGGTGCCTCGAAAGCGAAAACAGAAATCCTGTAAGCTCACAGCAAGTTCTGACTCAAATTCTAGTGACCTTGGTCCTAGCAAAACAGGTGCTTCAGTTGAGCATGAGAATGATGTCAACAAGAATAATGATGGACTTATTGTAGAAAACACAGCCGTGCCGGTGGCTAGCACAAGCAGTAGTCTGGGAGATATTCAAAGCAAAAACATGAATAAAGCAGTGACAGAGGAAAGAACGCTGGCAAAGGAGAAACAAGAAACTAGTAACCAGGTAAATTTTCTTGAGTACATGGTCTTACTTTAATAATAAATTTACAAATTTGAACTGCTAGGAATTCACTATACTACATTTTCTACATGTAGAGTCCCAAGCTATAGGTTTACGGTCCTGTGAGTTTTGTTTAATTAATTTACAAATTTTAACTGCTAGGAATTCACTATGAAGTCCCAAGCTATCCCCCTATACGTGTAGGTTTTCTGTAGATCAGCAGTGACATTTTTCCAATGCATGTCATAATGTTAAAATACATGTACGGTACTGGTATTCTGAAACTTTGAAATTGAACAAAAATTTTAAAGTTATTTTGATGATGAGTCAACTGTACATTTTGAACAGTCTGGAGTGCAATTGGAGCAACACTTTTGATGCGATATCTGTGTTTACTTACGAACTTCCATTGGTTCATAGATTAGATTTCGATAACTTGGGACTCTAGCCTCGAATGCAAAGTTAAAATATGAGTGTGCAGCAAATTTGAAGCTTGACTTCCTGAGCAAACTAATGCACTTATCAAATGCATCCACAGCCCCTGGGGACCCGGGGATGGCCAGGTCATGGGCCGTGGATTTTGGGTTTAAAAGTTCAAGTCCCGGGTAAACACCTGGCCAGTCCAGGACACACCGGGCGAATATCCGATGCAAACCCGGGTATTCCTCGCCCAAGTTCTCGCCCTGAGCATCGGATACATGTAGGCCTGGATCTTAATATGGTTTTAATATCGCGGCAATCTTGTCATGTGGGCTCAAAATTCGGCAGGTAGGGGAGGTTGGGGTTAGTTGAAACATTTTTTACAAAATCGTCTTTTTAACGCAAACCGATTACTTTCAAGAATCACTAACCATATCAGTATAAACATATACATACATGCTACAAATACAGCCTTAAACTTTATTGGACCTGCTTATGAATATTCATATAAGGCCAATGAAAGTTAATTCCGAGTTTATCGTCCCTTTTTTTTCCCAGGTTGGTGAGGTGACTTTTTCATTTTTCATTTTTCATTATTTCAACAGATTTCATTATTGACCTAAAATGCGTGTTGATTTAAAGCCACACTCATACATGTTATTTATAAACATGTTTTTATATGGGTAGGGACTAGAAAAGTTAGAAAAGGGCCTCGTTTTGCTTCCAAGTTATGAATTTATGTGTTTCCAATTGCTAAAACTGGTGAAAACACTGATACTTTGAAAATAATGAATTATTTTGGCATTTTGAAAATTTGACGCGGGTGTTTTTGGTTACCAAAAAGTGACGCGGGCGGGGGACGATAAACTCGGAATCGACTTTCACTCGCCTAATCCAATTTGAACATTTGAAAAAAAGTGTTTCAACTAACCCCACCCCTGGGGTAAGTTGAAACATAGGGTGGGGTTAGTTGAAACACAGCTTGTAAAAATGTCAAAATAATTATTATTGTGTTGTTAGGGTTATACTTCCTTTGAAGGCACCCTTTAACATACAATCAGTGTGAAAAAATGAATAAATAAATATGTGGGAGTGCGGGTCAATACTTTGGACACAAGGTGACGAGTGTCACCATGGACCAAAATATGAGAAGCCTAAAATATTTTAAAAGTTAATTTCTGTGTGCACTTTTTGCTTGTATTATTGCTTTTTTAAACCATATTAAAGCAATATTGAAGAAATGGTAAACATGTTACACATTTTTAAAAAGTCAAATTTTTAACCATATTTTTCTATGCGATTTTCACGTGTCAACTAACCCCACCTCAAAAGTTTCAACTAACCCCGATGCCTATTTTTACATTTCAAAGTTCATACACAAAATAAGAAATACAGTAAAACTTTTATTTAATATTATTCTGGGACTTACTACTAGTGCTTATGATACTCAAAAAATAATCCCCTGAATCTTCAAACAACATGGAGATAACGCATCTTTTCTGAGGGGTATAAAAATTAGTCAGTACCCCGGTAAGTCAAAAAACAGATATTCCTTTCCCAAGCCAACACTCGTGGGGCATCAGTGCTGTTGCTAATTTGGTGGATGACCCTTACTAATACCTATTACTAGGTGCCAGTATTTTACCAAATTAATTTTTTGTGTCAGAAAAAATACAATGTTTCAACTTACCCCGCTTCCAACTAACCCCAATCTCCCCTATGTATTCAATGGACTGCCGAACTCTGGACATGCATGCTGGGTGGATTCAAACGCTTCAAATATACATGATGTAGGTCTACATACATGTGTGTTCCATTGCAAATACGTCAGTTACTCACCTTGTTGCGGAACATCTAAAAACGATAACGAAATTAGGCTACATAGATTCTCTCGAGCTGTATTTTGAAAAATAATTATAGGTGTATGATATACCGGTAAGACATTGAATTCAATTTTTATATCATACACCTATATTAATTTTTCAAAGAAGAAAAATACAGCTCGAGAGAATTTATAAGAACATACACTACTAAGTATTATGGCCATGTAGCAGTCGATCGCAGATGTCACAAAAGTATCATGGATTCTTTTATTATCACGGTCAGTTTTGTTTTTGAGTGTAGGCCTAGTAATAATTTAAAACTTTACTCTTGGTGGGTGGTTAAAACTTTTAAAAAATAACGTAAAAAAACCCCAATACATTTGGCATAAATAAGCGTATAGCAGGCTCTCGTTTGCACGTGCATGTCAATGTCAAGAAGCCAGTGTGGCCTGGTTAAACATGCTAACTTTAGAGCCCCTCTAAATAGCAGATACATTGTCTACTGCAAAATTTGGAAACAACAGCCAAGATTTTGTTTTTGGAATGGATTTATATGAACAGTAAATTAATGTGGCAACTCAGTGGATTATTATACATCCACGGCTCAAGTACGGCCAAGTGATCCCTGGCCCATAAATGCGGGCATCCATACTAGTAAACCATGGCCATGTTCACGGCCCATTTTACTGGTTGGAAAACCCCGGGTAAGTTACGACATAATCCCGGCAAAGTCCCGCCCAATTTCCCGGGGTTTGGCCGACGTCAAGTCTTATACCAGTCCCGGCCAACACCCGGCTCCCCCCGGGACACATGTTGAGTCAAATCCCGGGTCACATGATGTCAAGTCATCTGTGTTTCACATCTTTTTCACAGTAGGCCTACCGATTGGCAGTTTTTACTTTTAAAATACCGTACCCCTTAGCATTATTATACATTACAATAAATGATTGAAGTAAATTAGACCAAGTTATA
Organism: Amphiura filiformis; assembly: GCF_039555335.1. Lineage (NCBI taxonomy): Eukaryota > Metazoa > Echinodermata > Ophiuroidea > Amphilepidida > Amphiuridae > Amphiura > Amphiura filiformis. The sequence goes on along the minus strand of NC_092641.1, from coordinate 6,060,541 downwards.
TTATAATTTTTCCTTTTGAGGGTTCAGTTGTTACGAAAACAAAGTGTATTGCATAAAGTAGTCAAAACCATGGTCAAACTCAGTGCTTCTACAAGATTTTTTTACTCGGTAAACTGTCGCCAGTGTCGGAATGTTATGCAAATCCACACGGATTTTGCGCTATTTATTGTTACGAGAATCTTTGTGCAAATTGATTTGTGGATTTGCATCACCTGATTTCCCTAACTTCTTTACTTTCGTTTACAATAATTTGTACATTTTCACAGGGGTTTGTGCATGTAAACTCAAAGCGTTTGACAAAAGAAAGTCTTGAGACACTCAGCAGATTGGATACTATTCAAGCTGTGCTACCATCTGTCTCAAATCCTATGGAAAATGAAGTAAGTCAACTCAAAGAGTCATCACAAATTGCCACCAAAGCCATTTCTTAAAGGCACTATATAAAATTACAAATTAAAGTAGTCGATAGAGAATTTAGTTCTGCATATTTTGATACCATATTTGGTACGATATGACTTTACTTTCCAAACTTTGATGGAAGACTAGCAATTTGAATAAAGAAGAGAGCTTTTCAAAAGTGACAAAAATTTGCATTGACTTTTCCCTCAAAGCATGCAGATATTGATTGCAGCGGAGTGAGCATTCATCTGTTAGGCTTTATTGAACCTGCAACGAAAGGTAGCAGAAATCACCCTGAAGGAGGAAATATCTAAATTTGTCACTTTTGAAACTTGACTATTTGTATTTTAAATGTGATGCAATCAAGCAAAATCAGTCGGAACTCGGAAATGTTGATTTTGAGATGTTGGTTTTCTGCATTTTGCAATTGAACAACTAATTCCAAAGATACGACTTATGAAAAAGCAATATTCTCACCAATACCCCTCACCCAATGCCAAAAATTGTGCTCTCACCCAAGGATCCCATTTTTCTAAAAATGTTGCTCTCACCGAATGCTGTTTACAGTCAAAGTGTCAGTCTTACACCTATCCATTTTATATTGAAGTGAGCCCCTGTTAATAATGTTCCATTGTATAAATGTTTTAAAACCACATTTTTAAGATTTACATTCTTCATAGTAAATGGTCTATTCCAGTTGAAATCCATACACCCCCTATGGAAGATATGACCTTAATCTTCCACTCTGGAGTGTAGATTTCAAATGAAGTTACCCATTCAGGCAACCCCCATTTGAAATTCACACCCCCTGTGTGGAAGATTAAGATCATGTCTAATGATTTCGTCCATACGGGGTGTTTGGATGTCAACTGGAATATCCCAATATGTTTATTCTAGGTCACATTGTACACCAATCCCCAACAAGTAACCAACATCTTTAACAAATCCACTATACCAAGTTACTCTGTACTACAACTCTGGAAAAGCCAACTTCAGCAACACAGTGAAGACTCCAGTCAGGATGGCCAGTATTACTACATTGAAGTCAGGGACTGTCGGTATGATATGGAATGCATTGACCAAATGCTGGCCCTACACAAAGCTAGGGATATCAGAAGTGCTGTGGAAAAAGAGCTGGAGTGGTTTGCAGGTAAGCATCAGGGTATGTGGATGTGTGTTTGTTTTCACAGACAAATGTGGACCCACCTATGACATTTCAATCACCCATAAAGCACGGACCCACAGTAACCGTGGATGTCCATGGTCATAAGAGAGTGGCAGCGGGGGTACTACACTCCGTAATAATGCATATGGGGTGTAGGTCCTAGGTGTAATACCAGGTCCACGGTTTGGCAGTTAATTACTCAAGTTTTGGTAGGGGTGTGCCGCTAGGAATTTGAAAGTGGATCCATCAATATACAAATTTTACAAGAAATTTGGACTCATGGATATACCAAAAGTCAACATTTTCAGCCAAATTTAACCCATTAAATTTAGTTTTTACAAATTTTCCCCCAAATTTTTGGAAAATTTCAAAAATTTTGGCTAGACTGAGGCAAAATTGGGCTATTTTCCAAAAATAATTGAGAAAAAAATGACCCATCAATGACCAATATTGGCTTAGAAAAAGGGGTCATCATTGATATACCAAAAGGCTGACACGTCCCCATATGGTCCAGTCGCTCATTACTAACTGGCCATTAACTTGTTCCTTGTGCTCTCTCTCTGTTGTAACTAAACCTGTTTTTATTTGAAGATATTCAGAGTGAATAATTTTAGACAAACAACAGAATGACTGATATACTACCAACCCGGGACAACCAACAGCAACAAGCTGGTAAAAGGGACTGGATCTTGTGTGAGATACAATTATACGTACATATAATTTTAATTTTCATAACCATCATTATTTTGAATCTGTGTTTTCTCTAGGTCAACTGATAATGCCAAAGTCTGTTTTAAGATGTCCAAGCAGTGATTCACTGAAGAAATTCCAACATCTAGTCTTCCATCAAAAATGGGATGAAGAATTAAACAACTATGGTATGAGCGGTGAGGAGTTAGTCAAGATATGCTGTGACAGATGGTTGTCACATGACATCATCAATTGGATGCTCAATTTGATGAACCAATCACAAGAAGACACTTTGTGTATTTATCACGATCCACACCATCCAGGTGATATTGATAAAAAGTATATACAGGAATGTCTTGACAAGAGAAAACAGTCACCGTCATCATTATTTGTAGTATTCAATGTTGGGTGTACTTCAGATAAAGTTTGCTTCAGTTCTGAGATGCAACCAGGGTGTAGTTTCAGTTTTTGCAATATCACAAGACAAGATGATTGTATTAAGGCAGTATACGGTGATTCCTTAGGGTGGTCTGTTCCAGATAATCTACAGGATATATTATCTGGATATTTTGAAGCTGTATTCAAATACAAACCATCAAACCTTGAGATCACATGTTGCCATGATCCAAAACAAAATACCCCAGACAAGGAGCACACCTGTGCAAACCAAACCTGCGCACAAATGTTTCCTCTGCAAAGATGCGCAAGTATTTCGGGTGTAGTCACCTTGATCATGGCGGCGTTAGCGTGCTTCAAGAGAAATATATTTGATCTGCTTACAACAACTCATTCACCTCAAAGTCATGTACCATCATTTGCTATTCACCATGTGACAAATCCGTCCAGCAACGCAAAATATCTGCGTAGAGTTTTAGCCACCTGGGTTGCAGACAGAGAAATCTGTGTCGATTATCTGATACCGAGAAACTTTGGAATTGAGAGAAATGATGAGGAAGAGGTACTTGATGAAATAGTAGAAGAGAGATCAAGTTCTGTAGACCATGGTCACAATGTTAGCAATGGAGATGGTAGTGTGTCTTGCCAACAGGACTCACATCAAGATCAAAGTAATGCAACAAATGTGCAATTTAATGGTACATCTTTATCAAACAACTCAGAACAACATGGTGCTACAACAGAGTCTTTGGAGACAAATGAGACGTCCACGCCTAATGATCAAAAGCGTCCAACAGAGTCTTCCACAAGCAATCATATTTGTTTAAAATGTTCATATAATACAAGACATACCTTTAACATGAAAAGGCACTTCAAACGAAATCACCCTGATATCACTTTCACGCCTCAATTAGCACACACTTGCCCTTCATGCAGTTTTGGTTCTAACAGATCCACAGATATTGGCAAACACGTCAACGAATGTCATCCGGGGGTCAAGTGGGCACCGCCGATACTGAGAAGAGGACCAAAAGCAAAGGAAGGACCTAAACGACATAAGTGCCCTCAATGCCAATATCAGTCCAATTCTAAGCATAATATTAACCGACATCAACAGAGTTGTCATGAAACAATGCATACGTTGGAGTCGTCTAGGGTGGGCAAATGTCAGTGTCTGGAATGCGGACAAAGACTTTATAAGATATCGGATCTGAGAAGGCATTTATCTACCAAACATGCATTTATCTTCAAAACTGAGACTGTGGTATTGGATAGCTATGAAGGTAAATATACATGTATGATTACAGGTTTTAACCTGTAAAATGACTTCATATCAGTTTTTTGAAGGTATAGTATTAAGAATCTAAACATTTCGCTTTAGAACAGAGGAATATCCTGGGGGCTGCAGGCGCTGCAGCTCTGAAGGATATTCCAGGGTCCAAGCAAAATGTTTAGAATACTCAAAAAATTACTGATACAAAGTCATAAATTCATTCATAAATGTCAGTTTTGTTTTTGTTATTCACCTGTATCATTTTTCTTTTAGATTTGAATACAAAATAAAATTTAATAGATTCAACTTTATTTTTCAATTTCCCTGTAAAAAATCAAACAGTTGGCAACAGACATACTGCCAGCAACTTACACCAGCGCGTTATCATAATACAATGTCAAAATACAACGGATCACGCAACAGGTCATTATAAACACCCTGGCTATCGCAAACTATTCTTTACTTGAATTATTTTTATAGAAGAAATACTTTTTGACAAACCGCCCTTGTACGCATGCATGTATGCTCTTCGCGATTAATTTTACACGAACGTTTCAATACTGAGCCCAGCGAAATACACATCCATGTCACTCACTACCGAACTTGAGGCGAAAATGTGTAGCATAATAATTTGGAGAGGTATTTTTAAACAACATCATTATGAACATCAATATTAACACTCAGTATCTCAAATTGCCGAATGACAAAGGGTCAGTAAAAATAATTCAAATTGGTGGCCATAAGACACAAAAGCATCAAAAATTAAAACTTTAGATTCCAAAACTAGGTATTAAGATTAAATAGATCATCTATCACTGCAAACTATAGATCATCTATCACTGCAAACAAGCAAAATGAAAAAGTGTATTTAAAAATAATATGTGACTAACCATTAAAATTGTACATTTCAATATTTCAGAATTTGATGAATGGAAAGCCTCCATTGAAATAGCTGAAGGGTGCTCCTTCACCAAGACAACAGGAGATAAAGTGATACAAGGGGGCAAGAGGACTCAGTACTACCAGTGCAATAGGTCTGGGATGTTTAGATCAAATAACAAAGGCAAACGAAGACAGAAGTGGCAAGGTAAGGGGACACACATCATTACGTTCGGTCACAATGGGTCATTATGTAAAAAGAGGCCATTTTAAAAGTTACACCTCAGTATGGGAGTCAACTTTTCTTACCAAACACATAAATACGTCGTATAGAGGCCTGACTTACTGTATTGTTTGAGATCAAGTTTACTCCTATGGTCTCAGATGCAACTTTTAAAATAGCCTCTTTTTTACATAATGAACCAAGTAAGGCTACACATACTATTTTACACATTTCATAACATATGTTTTCCATTTATTTCAAAAAGCTTTAGGGGAAACACAAACACCTATCAAAAAGTAATTACCCCCCTTTATTATAAGACATAATTCAAAATCTATGCATCAATTTTAAAATAAACTGAAATAGCAAAAACAAACCCAGGTTGGTTCTGCAAAATATGATACGCCATTTGTCTGAATAGCTTAAAATTTGTGTAGCCATGGTGACTCCTTGAATGAAAAAGATGCATTTTCAAAAGTTGCACTTAAAAGCTACTCAAGTCTGACAGTGTGCTATTACATTCTCTACATGACTGGTCAAGGATGACCAGCGGTGTCCTGTGACGACCAGGCACTCGTAGCAACAAAAGCAAGATTTTCAATTTGTTTAGGTGCTACTTTTGAATAGGCATCTTTTTCATATTAAAGGGTCACCATGGCAACAAATTTTGGGCTATCAAGGCAAATGAGGCATCAAAATTTGCAAAATAAAACTGAGTTTCCTTTTGCCATTTCAGTTTTAAATTTTGATGCATAGATTTTGAGATATCTCATAATAAAAGGGGGGGGGTGGGTAATTACTTTTGGTAGATGTTTAGTTGTGAAGCTTATATTATGCTTGAGAATCCTTGATTTATCCATTAATTTTCTTACCTTCATTACAGGTTCTTGTAAAATAGAAAGCAACTGTACTTCCACCATGATAGCATCTATCCTTGAAAACGGAAAAGTAGAAGTAGAATGCGTATGTACTCACTACTCACACCAAATAGAATTACAACATGTATGGATTCCAAAAGGAAGCAAGCGACAAGGCACCGTCAAGAGTTCTCATCGTGATCAAACACGGGAAGAAATAGGCACCGTCAAGAGTTCTCGTCAAACTCGGGAAGAAATTATGAAGGATGTGTGTAACAGCGTTGGTAATGTATATGATAGACATCACACGTTGAGTAAACAAGAAATTCCCGATATTGTTGATGTTTTTGTGGCGAGTACGATCCAGCGTCAATCAAACGATAAGTTGAGTCTGTTGTCATGGATGAAGCAGTGGGCGGGGTCTATTGATCCAAGTCCGATCTTAACCTATAGGATCGAAGGAAATTCTGATGATTTCGATTTCCCAGGACTCCAGCATGATGATTTTATTATTGTCATCCAATCCGAACTTCAGAAAGATATGATGTTGAAGTTTTGTGCAAATGGTGCTTGTTGTGATTCAACTGAAGTATCGTCAAAGTTCACATTGACCACACTCCAAGTCGTCGATGATATCGGACAAACTCTCCCAGTCGCTTGGTGCATCAGTCACACTAAAACACTAACTACATGTGTTGCGGATATCTTCTTTAGCACACTGAAGAAGGCGTGTGAAGCTTGTGAAGATCTGGTGCCTGCATGGTTTATGTCTCCATGGCCTGGTCATCTTCACAACTCCTGGACATCTGTTTTTGATCATACACCCAGACGTTTAATCTGTCCATGGTCCGTTGACAAAGCCTGGGCTGACATGCTGAAGAAGACTATAGGTAAGTGTTGTGATTTGAAATTTTGAGCAAATTACATATACTGATCCAACCAGGCCAAAGATGTACAATGGTGTAATATAGGGACCCCCAAAAACAATAAACTAATGAGAAACTTCCATCCAACTTTTAATCAATATGGTTAAATCAACTGCAACAAAAGTGATAAATTCACCACTGAAATTAAATTGCTGTAAACCTTTGACAAAAGCATACATTCACGATGTTGACAATGCACAACTCACAATGCTAATGGCGACAAGATTAACAATGAGTATGACGCGCAAAAACACAAACTTTCTGAAGTACGCTCTTGTCAAAGGTTTACAGCAAAATACTTTAGGAAAGAAATTTCTATTTTGTTGGAGATTTAAAGATTTGGAGTTCAGGATTTAAGGATCTACCATGTATATTAAATATGTTATTAGACTTAACGCTTTCTAAACTCTAAACCCCTTCTCGCTTTATTTAAAATTAGTGAGTCTGCTTTTGGCACCACACCATAATTCACTTCTTAGAGCAGAGGTTCTCTACAGACAGCCTGCGGGCCAAATCCAGTCCACCAACCACTGATATTTGACCAATTTTGAAATGTAAAGGAAAACATTAAGAAGGGTGTATTTGGTCCTCAAGCATTTTCTTTTTGAAATGTGGTTAATTCCTTGATCTAAATTTAAACAAAATTATGGCCAGATCTGATCCAATCTGGCTAAAGTTGGCAGTAATGAAATTGAGATACAGGTAAAAAGTGAGGAAAAAAAACCAACAAAAAACATAAGAAAATAGAGATATAAAAGGTTCATAAGTTTGCAAATCCAAGTATTCAAGGGACCTCAGGATTCAACATCAGTAATTGTGGCTGTGAACAAATCAAGTTGAAACCCCTGTCTTCTTAGAGTGTACTTAATGTTCATCAAAGTTATTTGGATATTTGTCCTTTATCCAGGCAATGCATCAATTGAGTCAAGAGTACATAAACTGTTGAAGATATTACTAGAGCAGACAGAGCAGACATTATTTGAGGATCATCTACAAACCCTGCTTGAAAGGCTCTCAGTATCAGCTAAGACGCAGGAATTCTGCAGGTAAGGATTAGACTTTCATGTAAGCATATAGACCACTTGACATCATTGTTTATCAACAAAGGCGAGGGACTGGTCTATCGATATGCTTGAACGAACCACTACACTGTTCAATGGATTTCTTGTACCATATGAAATGTGGGCAATTTAAAATGCATGTGCCCTGAGCAAACTACGATGCATACACACACTGCAGGGCAGAGAACAGTGGAAATTGACATAAATTGCACACATACTGCTGGGCAATGATGTCACATGTCAAGTGGTCTATATCCATTTACACATACTATAATGATTTGCCTAATGATGCATTGTGCTCCTTTGTCTAAAGGTGAATTTCATGTAAAAGTAGAGAGTGCCCTCCTATGGAAATCCAAACAAGAATTAAGGGTCTATGCCCTTGTTGCTGGTGAGATTTTTCCAGGAGGGCGCTTTTAGTTTGTGCCTAAAATTCCATGCACCGTTAGGCGAATCTTTATGGTTCATACATGTACATAGGTATTGCGCTTGTATAGTGCCATTTCATCAACATCACAGCACTGTTGTTTATACAATATATAATATAATGTCTGCAGAATGGCAGCCTTATAGTGCACATCATGACACTGTCAGTACTTGGATTATAAATACCCTAGCACCAGGATGGATTTGGACATCAGGGGTTAATACCCTACTCTTTTCAAAACTGACTGTGACCTACATATACAGGCTGTATCAAAATGATTGGTACCCATTAACTTTGTTTTCTAATTAAACAGTTGTTTCTTACACATTCACACATTAGATCCTCTTTAAATGACTATATAATTGATTGTTTAATGACCTTTTATGACATAAATCTACAAAGGTGGCTGTTATGATGCATTTTGATGTGGCAGTCTTGGCCATGTTCACTGAATATTGATGGGTACCAAGCATTTTGATACACCTTGTACAGGTATGGCTCTCTGTACATACATGAGACTGATGGCTTAATGTCCCTTACAGGTTGGTCAGTTAATTACGTAAGAGTCAAGAAGTAAATGATTGACTAACATTGCTGGCTAGGTACAGCAGTGTAGATTAAGTGGGGCAATTAGAAATTGGAGTATTTTTTTTAAGTAAAAGAGGATATATAGCCTATAACTGAAGCATACACAATCTTTTGATCCTTTAATAGCCAGTCAAGCATATATAAGGCCCTACATGGCGTGTGATTATGTGGGCAGCCACCTTTGACGTCTCTTTTGTCTAGGCTGGTACATCCCATGATTAATTTCTGGTCTTTTGAAACGTCATTTATTCATTTATTCATTTTCAATTATTCACAGGTATTTCCTTACCCAATGGGTAAGCAGGAAAAACGAGTGGACATACTGCAACAACAAAGGAGACACATTCCCTCCTACCATCTTCACTGAACCCTTCTACCAGAGATTCCATTATGAATACTCTCAAGAAAACATCTCAGAACGTCTGGACACCTGTGTGTTCCATCTGCTGAAGTATGCAAGGGACTGTCTGGTTAACAGGTGCATCAGCTTGACCAAAGGGAAGCTGGTTACACAGGGAGAAGATATGCAGGGAAGACATGATGCAGGGATTGCAATGGGAGAGGTGTGTTTGAGAGCATGCCCTGATGACTCACACAGGTTAGTATGTAGCAGTATCAAAGGGAAGCTGGTTACATAGGGAGAAGATATGCAGGGAAGACATGATGCAGGGATTGCAATGGGAGAGGTGTGTTTGAGAGCATGTCCTGATGACTCACACAGGTTAGTATGTAGCAGTATCAAAGGGAAGCTGGTTACACAGGGAGAAGATATGCAGGGAAGACATGATGCAGGGATTGCAATGGGAGAGGTGTGTTTGAGAGCATGTCCGGATGACTCACACAGGTTAGTATGTAGCAGTATCAAAGGGAAGCTGGTTTCACAGGGAGAAGATATGCAGGGAAGACATGATGCAGGGATTGCAATGGGAGAGGTGTGTTTGAGAGCATGCCCTGATGACTCACACAGGTTAGTATGTAGCAGTATCAAAGGGAAGCTGGTTTCACAGGGAGAAGATATGCAGGGAAGACATGATGCAGGGATTGCAATGGGGGAGGTGTGTTTGAGAGCATGTCCTGATGACTCACACAGGTTAGTATGTAGCAGTATCAAAGGGAAGCTGGTTTCACAGGGAGAAGATATGCAGGGAAGACATGATGCAGGGATTGCAATGGGAGAGGTGTGTTTGAGAGCATGTCCTGATGACTCACACAGGTAAGTATGTAGCAGTATCAAAGGGAAGCTGGTTACACAGGGAGAAGATATGCAGGGAAGACATGATGCAGGGATTGCAATGGGAGAGGTGTGTTTGAGAGCATGTCCTGATGACTCACACAGGTTAGTATGTTGCAGTATCAAAGGGAAGCTGGTTTCACAGGGAGAAGATATGCAGGGAAGACATGATGCAGGGATTGCAATGGGAGAGGTGTGTTTGAGAGCATGTCCTGATGACTCACACAGGTTAGTATGTAGCAGTATCAAAGGGAAGCTGGTTACACAGGGAGAAGATATGCAGGGAAGACATGATGCAGGGATTGCAATGGGAGAGGTGTGTTTGAGAGCATGTCCTGATGACTCACACAGGTTAGTATGTAGCAGTATCAAAGGGAAGCTGGTTACACAGGGAGAAGATATGCAGGGAAGACATGATGCAGGGATTGCAATGGGAGAGGTGTGTTTGAGAGCATGCCCTGATGACTCACACAGGTTAGTATGTAGCAGTATCAAAGGGAAGCTGGTTACACAGGGAGAAGATATGCAGGGAAGACATGATGCAGGGATTGCAATGGGAGAGGTGTGTTTGAGAGCATGCCCTGATGACTCACACAGGTTAGTATGTAGCAGTATCAAAGGGAAGCTGGTACACTAAGATGGGAGAAGATATGCAGGGAAGACATGATGCAGGGATTGCAATGGGAGAGGTGTGTTTGAGAGCATGCCCTGATGACTCACACAGGTTAGTATGTAGCAGTATCAAAGGGAAGCTGGTTTCACAGGGAGAAGATATGCAGGGAAGACATGATGCAGGGATTGCAATGGGAGAGGTGTGTTTGAGAGCATGCCCTGATGACTCACACAGGTTAGTATGTAGCAGTATCAAAGGGAAGCTGGTTTCACAGGGAGAAGATATGCAGGGAAGACATGATGCAGGGATTGCAATGGGAGAGGTGTGTTTGAGAGCATGTCCTGATGACTCACACAGGTTAGTATGTAGCAGTATCAAAGGGAAGCTGGTTTCACAGGGTGAAGATATGCAGGGAAGACATGATGCAGGGATTGCAATGGGAGAGGTGTGTTTGAGAGCATGCCCTGATGACTCACACAGGTTAGTATGTAGCAGTATCAAAGGGAAGCTGGTTACACAGGGAGAAGATATACAGGGAAGACATGATGCAGGGATTGCAATGGGAGAGGTGTGTTTGAGAGCATGTCCTGATGACTCACACAGGTTAGTATGTAGCAGTATCAAAGGGAAGCTGGTTTCACAGGGAGAAGATATGCAGGGAAGACATGATGCAGGGATTGCAATGGGAGAGGTGTGTTTGAGAGCATGCCCTGATGACTCACACAGGTTAGTATGTAGCAGTATCAAAGGGAAGCTGGTTTCACAGGGAGAAGATATACAGGAAGACATGATGCAGGGATTGCAATGGGAGAGGTGTGTTTGAGAGCATGCCCTGATGACTCACACAGGTTAGTATGTAGCAGTATCAAAGGGAAGCTGGTTTCACAGGGAGAAGATATGCAGGGAAGACATGATGCAGGGATTGCAATGGGAGAGGTGTGTTTGAGAGCATGTCCTGATGACTCACACAGGTTAGTATGTAGCAGTATCAAAGGGAAGCTGGTTTGACAGGGAGAAGATATGCAGGGAAGACATGATGCAGGGATTGCAATGGGAGAGGTGTGTTTGAGAGCATGTCCTGATGACTCACACAGGTTAGTATGTAGCAGTATCAAAGGGAAGCTGGTTACACAGGGAGAAGATATGCAGGGAAGACATGATGCAGGGATTGCAATGGGAGAGGTGTGTTTGAGAGCATGTCCTGATGACTCACACAGGTTAGTATGTAGCAGTATCAAAGGGAAGCTGGTTTCACAGGGTGAAGATATGCAGGGAAGACATGATGCAGGGATTGCAATGGGAGAGGTGTGTTTGAGAGCATGCCCTGATGACTCACACAGGTTAGTATGTAGCAGTATCAAAGGGAAGCTGGTTACACAGGGTGAAGATATGCAGGGAAGACATGATGCAGGGATTGCAATGGGAGAGGTGTGTTTGAGAGCATGTCCTGATGACTCACACAGGTTAGTATGTAGCAGTATCAAAGGGAAGCTGGTTACACAGGGTGAAGATATGCAGGGAAGACATGATGCAGGGATTGCAATGGGAGAGGTGTGTTTGAGAGCATGCCCTGATGACTCACACAGGTTAGTATGTAGCAGTATCAAAGGGAAGCTGGTTTCACAGGGAGAAGATATGCAGGGAAGACATGATGCAGGGATTGCAATGGGAGAGGTGTGTGTGAGAGCATGCCCTGATGACTCACACAGGTTAGTATGTAGCAGTGTCAAAGGGAAGCTGGTTACACAGGGAGAAGATATGCAGGGAAGACATGATGCAGGGATTGCAATGGGAGAGGTGTGTTTGAGAGCATGCCCTGATGACTCACACAGGTTAGTATGTAGCAGTATCAAAGGGAAGCTGGTTTCACAGGGAGTAGATATGCAGGGAAGACATGATGCAGGGATTGCAATGGGAGAGGTGTGTTTGAGAGCATGTCCTGATGACTCACACAGGTTAGTATGTAGCAGTATCAAAGGGAAGCTGGTTTCACAGGGAGAAGATATGCAGGGAAGACATGATGCAGGGAATGCAATGGGAGAGGTGTGTTTGAGAGCATGTCCTGATGACTCACACAGGTTAGTATGTAGCAGTATCAAAGGGAAGCTGGTTTCACAGGGAGAAGATATGCAGGGAAGACATGATGCAGGGATTGCAATGGGAGAGGTGTGTTTGAGAGCATGCCCTGATGACTCACACAGGTTAGTATGTAGCAGTATCAAAGGGAAGCTGGTTACGCAGGGAGAAGATATGCAGGGAAGACATGATGCAGGGATTGCAATGGGAGAGGTGTGTTTGAGAGCATGTCCTGATGACTCACACAGGTTAGTATGTAGCAGTATCAAAGGGAAGCTGGTTTCACAGGGAGAAGATATGCAGGGAAGACATGATGCAGGGATTGCAATGGGAGAGGTGTGTTTGAGAGCATGTCCTGATGACTCACACAGGTTAGTATGTAGCAGTATCAAAGGGAAGCTGGTTTCACAGGGAGAAGATATGCAGGGAAGACATGATGCAGGGATTGCAATGGGAGAGGTGTGTTTGAGAGCATGTCCTGATGACTCACACAGGTTAGTATGTAGCAGTATCAAAGGGAAGCTGGTTTCACAGGGAGAAGATATGCAGGGAAGACATGATGCAGGGATTGCAATGGGAGAGGTGTGTTTGAGAGCATGTCCTGATGACTCACACAGGTTATTATGTAGCAGTATCAAAGGGAAGCTGGTTACACAGGGAGAAGATATACAGGGAAGACATGATGCAGGGATTGCAATGGGAGAGGTGTGTTTGAGAGCATGTCCTGATGACTCACACAGGTTAGTATGTAGCAGTATCAAAGGGAAGCTGGTTTCACAGGGAGAAGATATACAGGGAAGACATGATGCAGGGATTGCAATGGGAGAGGTGTGTTTGAGAGCATGTCCTGATGACTCACACAGGTTAGTATGTAGCAGTATCAAAGGGAAGCTGGTTTCACAGGGAGAAGATATGCAGGGAAGACATGATGCAGGGATTGCAATGGGAGAGGTGTGTTTGAGAGCATGTCCTGATGACTCACACAGGTTAGTATGTAGCAGTATCAAAGGAAAGCTAGTTACACAGGGAGAAGATATGCAGGGAAGACATGATGCAGGGATTGCAATGGGAGAGGTGTGTGTGAGAGCATGCCCTGATGACTCACACAGGTTAGTATGTAGCAGTATCAAAGGGAAGCTGGTTACACAGGGAGAAGATATGCAGGGAAGACATGATGCAGGGATTGCAATGGGAGAGGTGTGTTTGAGAGCATGTCCTGATGACTCACACAGGTTATTATGTAGCAGTATCAAAGGGAAGCTGGTTTCACAGGGAGAAGATATGCAGGGAAGACATGATGCAGGGATTGCAATGGGGAGGTGTGTTTGAGAGCATGTCCTGATGACTCACACAGGTTAGTATGTAGCAGTATCAAAGGGAAGCTGGTTTCACAGGGAGAAGATATGCAGGGAAGACATGATGCAGGGATTGCAATGGGAGAGGTGTGTTTGAGAGCATGTCCTGATGACTCACACAGGTTAGTATGTAGCAGTATCAAAGGGAAGCTGGTTTCACAGGGAGAAGATATGCAGGGAAGACATGATGCAGGAATTGCAATGGGAGAGGTGTGTTTGAGAGCATGTCCTGATGACTCACACAGGTTAGTATGTAGCAGTGTCTTATTCAACCACCTGTCATTACGGATGGGTACTTTGCTCCTGGGATAGGCATGATTAATACCGCCGTCAGATGCTAAATTCTAAAAATAATGCTTGAATATTAAAGTTCTGTGAACTCAAAACAAGACCAGACTAATAAATCAAGGCTACAGCAATTTGAACTGACTGAACCCCAAAAAAGTGCAGAGGTCTGGTTTATGTTTTCAGAGTCCAATTTTGGTGAAAATGATGGGCACTTGTCAAATCCGGGGAAAAAATCGGGAAAATAAACAATTTAAGTTTTTTGACAATTTTGAAGTGTATTTAGGCCTTTCTGTAATACTATGTCTGTTGAAATAGTTGAAAATGTGAACAAAAACATGCCAGGAGATTCTTCCTATCCACTTTCAATGGCGGGACCCTGGACCCGCCTTTGGTTAGTGGCACCTTCAGTTATTTCATTTTATAATGTGGCACTTCACAGAATCTATTTTGAGAATGATGTAGATGCTCTGTGCAGATTCAGGTATAGTTATGTCATTTGGGCTCATTTTTAGCTTGAGTCAAGTCCACATCTGAACCTCAAGAGTATGTGCCATTTCTGAAATGGACTTTGATAATTCCTTAAATGGACTATGTGATTGTAATATGCAAAGCCAAGGGTAAGTACGATCAGATTTGCCGTTATACTGCAATCAGATTTTATAAGTAACAGCACTACATTTCTGACATGTCCATGCTCTTGGATTTACACATTACAATGCTCATAGTTCAATGTAAAAGTGGCTGATTTGAAAAAGTACTTAACCTCTATGTGCTTCAATCAGTTAATATGTGATTATGTGCAGCTTACATCACTTTATTAATTTGTGTCATCTTTACATAATTTGTTTGATGCTAACCATCACATTTTTCTTTGTTTGACTTCTCCTCAGATGGGACATCATAGAAGCCAACCAAGTCTTGTACACCGTCCAGGAGTCAGCCTCAATCTGCAAGAATCGTAAGTGTGCCATCTCTTGCCTTCAGTGTCAGATATGCATCCACCAATACATCTGTACCTGCATAGACAATCTCACCAACATCACCATCTGTAAACATATTCATCTCGTCCATACATCCATTCACAAAGACCAAGGAAGCACACAGGTTAGAGACACACAGTGGCTTAAGGATAGAATCCAAAGTAGAGTGCATAGACTTCTTGCGGTTGTAAATAGCACCGGCAATGAACACTTCTCTGTACTGCAAGAACTCGATAGTAAACTTGGCGTCTGCTCAAGTGTCCTTGATTCAAGGCTCCTGTGGGGTGCAACAAATTTTGTCCAGCCAAGACAAGACATGGCATCACAGAGCGGTGCTGGTGGGCTTGTAAGAAAGGAGAAGAAGAGGAGAAGTATTGGTGTAGATGGAGTAGGGGTGAAGAAGAAACACAAGAAACAGGATATAGATGCAGGCGATGGCAAAGATGAGGGTCAGGTTGCTGTGTCGTCTTTGATACCAGTAGCAGTCCCAGGTGAGTGAAAGATGATTATTGTTTGTAGATGATGATAACATGTAGAAATAATTAAGGGTCCATCCCCTCATTCAAAAGTTCAACCATGCAAGTGAAAAGAAACAAAGCACAGTGATTTATAGTATGCTATGCACAGGCATAAACCCACAAGTCTCAGCACACACTACAGGAATTCACTTATAAATGTAAAGCTTCATATACAGAAGGAAAGGTACCGGTAATTTATGTTGAACATAAGTAGCTGCAATTGAATTAATTCATACCACCAAAGTAGGCATGCTGCCCATGGGGGTTGATGATAAGTGCGAGACGTGGAAGTAAACTTGAAAATAATGCGAGCTTAGTATACGAAAGCTTGCGCATTCATACGGGAGCTTGTGCATAAGCGGTGACAAGTTGTGCGCTCATTGTATGCTCAGATCAGTGCCATCATCAGGTTCGAAACACTGTACCGGCATCAGCCGAAGTCAAGCACGCTCTGAAGGCTCAGGCAAGGAACTTTCCTATCTGAAATTTAACAATCTAAGAGTTAAATATTTACAAGTTCTTTTTGATTTTACTATACATCATTTGTGCACTTTATACACCCATCAACTAAATCCCATTCTTTTCACATTCACTTTATCTTCAGGTTCAACCATCCAAGATGGATCGGCACCACTCAATCAGCCAATCACCACGATCCCTCCAGTAGCAGAAGCACTGATACCAATCCATGTCACATCACCACAGGAAATCCCTTCGATACAGGAGCACACCCATACAGCACACCATATGAATATTCCTCCTGCTGTATTGACCTCTGACCCTTCCATTGTCATAACCTCTGAACCTCACACCTCGCAACCTGCTGTTATGACTTCGCATATAGAACTGCAAACGTCGCAACAGAGTAGTATCATGTCATATCCAACTCCTCGGACTATTATGTCAACCCCACAGCCCCACCCCCACCCTCACCAGTTTAGCCCACTACCTCATCAACCCATCATACACACACCAGGCAGTAGTGGGAGCATTCCACACACCCATCACCCTCAGCTGAGTGGGATACCATCTTACCAAACTCTCAGACCAGTGTTACCCTCACAGCTCTCACCAGGTACTGCCCAACAGATGCATATGGACTTCCATCAAGCTGTGAGACCATTGGGACATGTAGAATCACAGCAGTTGGCCACCATGTCCGATGAACAGTTGACCACACTTGCTGGAGTGGCATCTGCTTTATTTGGAGATAGCTTGGAATGCCAGAGATGAGACATCCCAGTATGAGACTAGTTGAGAGTAATGCCATGATGGATTTCGCAGTGGAAGATTCGAATTAAGCGTTACGTAATCCCGCAGGACGTATACACACATGATCCCTATCTGCCACTATAAAATCCAACATGGTTTTACTCTCAACTTCAGATGAAACAGACTATTCAATCTCGGTCAAGAAGATGGAACACTTGTTGGTCGCGCTTTACTGTTGTATAACTTACAACGCTAGTGGAAAAAATTGCTGAATGCAGATGGAAGTATTTTTGTATATATAGCAAATATATATTTTTGTAAAATTGTAGGCCTATTAAGTGTGATTGTAAAGACATCTAGCATAGCTAGGAGGATACACATAACCTGATGTATAAAATGGGCTATATTTCATTTGAAATCCATACATCTCCTATGGAAGACATGACCTTAATCTTTGTCACAGGGAGTGTGAATTTCAAATGGGGTTACCTGAATGGGTGACTCCATTTAACAGGGGTGTGAATCTTCAGGATTTTTCCTGATTTCAGGATTTTTTTGTGGCCAAAATTTACGCAATTTTATTGATTTTCAGCCCGTTTCTGGGTATTTTAGCCCAATTTCATGCTGTTTTCAGGATTTTCTACTACCTTCAGGATATTTCACAAGCTTTGAATCACACCCCTGATTTTAAAATCTTGTGGGAGATTGAGATCATGTCTTCCATATTATGGGGTGTCATATGGATTTCAACTGGAATAGCCCATTAATGACCCATCACATTAACACATGACGGCTGTACTTTGTATATGTAAATGGAAAACTATAATAGATTTCTTAAGGCCTCGGTCATCCACCTTTGCAGTATTCTTTGTGGGATCTTAGAGCACTTCAGACACACCAAATTGCATTCTGAAAATGGATCGTTCTTCTGATATCAAATAATTTTGAAACAATCACATTTTTCACAACTGAGTACACATCTTGTGAATGTAATTGGGTCTTGAACATAATGTGCCAAATTAGACTAGGAGCCCAGACAATTTATTCAGCTCAGAAGAGACAAAAGGTTTGATGGTCTGATTATGTTCGTATAGGCCCAAGATTCAATATTCCATATTGCTGCGGGTCACAGCCTGTACGTTCAGCCTGGGGGTCACAAAATAGGAGGCCAAAAAATGCATTTATTCAGCTCAAGAGAGACATGGACAAAACTTGTTGGATATCACTCCCAGGAGGATACTTTTCATGCCTATAGCAATGACAGCAACTTTGGCCTGTACGGGGGCCCAGACAGTAGCCCCAAAGGGCCCGCCCATATGGTGTTATTCAGCTGAAGAGAGACAAGGATGAATCTTTTTGCATTGGAACTATTACACATTGGGGTGCACAAAAATACCAATGACAGCAACTTTTTCCTGTACGGGGGCCCAGACAGTAGCCTCAAAGGGCCCAATTTCCAATAACTGATTTATTCAGCTGAAGAGAGGCATGCATAAATATTTTTGCATTGGAACTATTACACATTGGAGTGCACAAAAATACCAATGACAGCCATTTTTTCCTGTACAGGGGCCCAGACAGTAGCCTCAAAGACCCCGATGCCCCATAACTGACTTATTCAGCTGAAGAGAGACATGGATGAATCTTTTTGCATTGGAATTATTACCCATTGGGGTTTACAAAAATATCAATGACACCAACTTTTTCCTGTAATGGGGCCCAGACAGTAGCCTCAAAGGGCCCGATGCTCCATAACAGGTTATTCAGCTGAAGGAAGACAAGCGTAAATCTTTTTGCATTGGAACTATTACACATTTGGTTGCACAAAAATACCAATGACAGCAACTTTTTCCTGTACAGGGGCCCAGACAGTAGCCTCAAAGGGCCCGATGCCCCATAACAGGTTATTCAGCTGAAGGAAGGCATGGATGAATCTATATGCATTGGTACTATTACACATTGTGGTGCACAAAAATACCAATGACGGAAATGGGCCCGATGCAATGTCCCATAACAGATTTATTCAGCTGAAGGAGAGACAAGCGTAAATCTTTTTGCATTGGAACTATTACACATTGGAGTGCACAAAAATACCAATGACAGCAATTGTTTGCTGTACAGGGCCCAGACAGTAGCCTCAAAGACCCGATGCCCCATAACAGGTTATTCAGCTGAAGGAAGACATGCATAAATATTTGTGCATTGGAACTATTACACATTGGGGTGCACAAAAATACCAATGACAGCAACGTTTTCCTGTACGGGGGCCTAGACAGTAGCCTTAAAGGGCCCAATATCCCATAACCGATTTTTCAAATTGTCCAAAGGGCCTAATGTCCCTTAACTGATTTATCCAATTTTGTCATCTTGCAAGAGAAAATTACACCAGGAGTGCTCATCTTAAGAAGGGTGAAATTAGACTCCGAAGATGGCCACGCTGGTGATCTACCAATGACCTACCCATTCAGCTGAAGAGACACTTGGATGAATCTTTTTGAATTGGAACTATTCCCCATTGTATATACAAAAATACCAATGACACCAACTTTTTCCTCTACGGGGGCCCAGACAGTAGCCTCAATGGGCCAGATATCCCATAACTGGTTATTCAGCTGAAGAGACATATGGATGGATCTTGTTGAATTGGAACTATTGCACATTGGGGTCTACAAAAATACTAAGGATATCAACTTTTTCCTGTACGGGGCCCAGACAGTAGCCTCAATGGGCCAGATATCCCATAACTGGTTATTCAGCCAAATAAACACATGGATGGATCTTTTTGAATTGGAACTATTGGATATTGGGGTCTACAAAATAATACTAATCAATGGCAACAACTTTTTCCTGTATAGGGGGCCACGACAGTAGCCTCAAAAGGCCCGATGTCCCATAACTGGTTTATTCAGCTAGCATAAGATAGTATCACCAGTATCAACAATAGATAACTACTTCATCAATACCAATGTCAGCAGTAGACAGCTATTATGCTTCATTAATACCAATATCAACAGTAGATATAGCTACTTCATCAAAACCAATATCAGAAGTAGGTAATTACTTAATCAATACTGATATCACCAGTAGTAAAAATAGCTACTTCATCAATACCAATATCAGCAGGAGAAAGGTACTACTTCATCGATATCAATATCAGCAATTGATAGCTTCTTCAGTAGCCAATTTTAAAGCCTCATTCGGCACAATGCGACTTTATTCCCTCATGTTAAACCAATTTTGTTTGGAAAAGAGAGCATTTAAAATTAACACTTTCTTCCTTCATGGCGCCCCACTGCATTTTAACATGCACATTACATTTGGCTGATTGACCAGTTATGGGACATCGAGCCCTTTGAGGGTACGTTCTGGGGCCTCGTATAGGAACAGAGTTGATGTCATTGGTAGTCTTGTCAACACCAATATGCAAGAGTTCCAATTCAAAAGATCTGTGTGTCTTTTTGGCTGAAAAACATTTTACTGCTTTTTAAATACTAAAGTGAACAATAGCCCATGAGGAGTGACACATTCAAGAACTCTGGATAGAGTCTAGTAATCCTAGAGTGGGTGTGCTGGCCCTCATCTTAGAGAGTGAGGTATATTCCATCACAATGCAAACTTTAGCCTTGTAAACAGTTGCTCTGTCTCTGACATCAAGTTTATTTGCAACTCTCTTCAGAGCGCCCAACTCCTGTCTTGCTCTGTATGAGACGTTAGAAATATGCTTTGTCCAGGTCAGCTTGCTGTCGACTGTGAGTCCCGGGATCTCCAGCTCCTCCTTCTCAGCCAGTTTGGTGGTACCAAACAGAATATATATCTTGGCTAGATTTCTCTTTCTTGATATTGCCATTGCCTTACGTTTCGATGTCTCGAAGGTCACCATCCGTCAAATTTCTCGGTGTCTGGCTGTCTGACAAGCTTTCTTGGAATCTTCACATCGATCACATATGCAAAAGAGCTCGCAAAATCATCGGCTTCATCCATAGATCTTTCCAATCAGCCCCCTTCAGCATCCGTCGTTCTTTGTACTTGGCCTTGGTTCGCCCAATTTTGGAGTATGGAAGTACTACTAGGCATCCTCTGAACATAACCCTTACCAACCGTCTTGAGTCTACTCCCATGAGGACCTTCGCTTGGATTCCGACCTACCTCTTCTTAGTAAGTGTCGTGATGTTGCTTCTCTGTGTCACTTATTTAAAATCTTTGCCAATCTTTGTTCCTCTCCCGACCCTTTCCAGCCTCATCCCAGACCCGGTCTAAGAAACCTCAATTCCAGCGCTGTTCAAGTTCCTTTCCACCGGCTTTCATTGTCCCAGAGATCATTTTATCCGTTTGCCTCCTCCATCTGGAATTATCTCCCTGAGGCTATTGTCAATGCTTCTTCTCTCAAGTCCTTCAAATTGGCCATTTCCCACCTCCTCTAACCAGTTCACATAATTTATTTTTTGTTTTTACTTTATTCTGTATTGATTATGTATTTTCTAGTAATGTTTTGATTTTAATGTAAGGGCAATCCTTCAATTTATTGTGTAATCAATATTGGATCTGCCTGGCCTTGTGCCAAATGTTATAAATAAATAAATAAATAAATAAATAAATAAAAAGAATGCTAAAATTCACTTCAGGAGCAGATTTTTTTCTGTGGGGAAGCTAACATTTAGCGGCAAAGGTCTGGCAAAATGTTTCAGCTCTGACTTTTGATGTAGTGTAGACTTGACGCCCATTCTGCAGCACTGGTATATAAACTCTGATGAACTTACCAGACGGGGTGCTAAAATGTATGGGATATCAGGCCCTTTGAGGCTACTGTGTGGGCTCCCGTACAGGAAAATGTTGCTGGCATTTGTATTTTTGCAAACCCCAATGGGTAATAGTTCCAATTCAAAATCCACCCACATGTCTCCTCAGCTGAATAACAAGTTATGGGATATTGGGCCCATTGAGGCTACTGCCTGGGCCCCGTACAGGAAAAAGTTGCAGTCCTTTGTATTTTTGTAATCCACAATGGGTAATAGTTCCAATTCAGACAAATTCATCCACATGTCTCTTCAGCTGAATAACCAGTTATGGGGCATCGGGCCCTTTGAAGCTACTGTCTGGGCCCCGTACAGGAAAAAAGTTGCTGTCATTGGTATTTTTGTGCAACCCAATGTGTAATAGTTCCAATGCTAAAAGATTTACACATGTCTTCCTTCAGCTGAATAACCTGTTATGGGGCATCGGGCCCTTTCAGGCTACTGTCTGGGCCCCCGTACAGGAAAATGTTGTTGTCATTGGTATTTTTGTAAACCCCAATGGGTAATAGTTCCAATGCAAAAAGATTCATCCATGTCTCTCTTCAGCTGAATAAATCAGTTATGAGACATTGGGCCCTTTGAGGCTACTGTCTGGGCCCCGTACAGGAAAAAGTTGCTGTCATTGGTATTTTTGTGCACCCCAATGTGTAATAGTTCCAATGCAAAAAGATTCATCCTTGTCTCTCTTCAGCTGAATAACACCATATGGGCGGGCCCCTTTGGGCCTACTGTCTGGGCCCCCGTACAGGCCAAAGTTGCTGTCATTGCTATAGGCATGAAAAGTATACTCCTGGGAGTGATATCCAACAAGTTTTGTCCATGTCTCTCTTGAGCTGAATAAATGCATTTTTTGGCCCCCTATTTTGTGACCTCCAGGCTGAACGTACAGGCTGTGACCCGGCAGCAATATGGAATATTGAATCTTGGGCCTATACTAACATAATCAGACCATCAAACCTTTTGTCTCTTCTGAGCTGAATAAATTGTCTGGGCTCCTAGTCTAAATTAACCATTATTCTGTGCTCACAACAGCATTAGTCACTAACCTCAAAACCATATGCAGCCACATCAGCCATCAGGCACATCCTCCTCATGCTGCTCTGCTCACCAGCCTGGTCACATGTTGCTGTGGCCTGTAGGATAGTATTCCATTCTTCAATCAGGATTCGTCGCAGGTCTATCAATGTGGTTGCATTGGCTACTCTGGCACGCACAGCACCAGAAGTGTTCAAATGATGGCAGGCAATTCCATTCTCTCTACTCCCATATCCTGTAGGTAGTCGTTGACTACCCTGTGGGGCGAGAGTTGTCATCTTGGAGGATTGCATTAGGTCAGGAGGGTGAAAGTGCATATAGGAACAATGCCAAAAACTACGTCACGCCGGTCACGCTATTGTTCGACTTAAACTACATCATTCGCCATTTTGTAAATATTAACGCATGATCGTTGCTTTGAAGTTTCCACCGGATAGTCTGTGGATAGCGCAAGAGCATGCTTTGAAAAAAAAAAAAAAATGAATATCATGAAGATGTTTAAGATTGATTCTTAGATGTTTCAAAAATTACCGTCATATTGCATAGATTCATCAAAGAATGGTTTGAAGTACTAACCTTATTTAGTAATTGTAAAAAATCGGGAGAATTTTACAAAATCAATGTTTTTACCTGTCGGTATTACAACTCGTGAAACACATTAGTGATGTGCCTGGGTGACCTAATCTACTAACCTTTAACGTTTCCTCTATGAACTCTAACCCTCCTGCAATATGGTGCCTATTGTCTAGAGTTAAACTACATCATTCGGTGTGTTACGTAATAGCTACGATGCCTATCCCTTTATATCCCTGATTAGGTCCCAGATTGTGAAGAATAGATATGGTATTGCAGCTTGCTGCACAGAATAATGGTTAATTTGGCACCTTCTCTTTGAGACCCCACTACATTCACAAGATGTGAAAACACTTTCCAAACTTTTGTTGAGGAGTTTAGTATTAATAGAATTCCATATGAGACCATCCACCACGAATGAGCTGCAATGCTGGCAGATCTTGTTTTGAGATACATGTATGGTGAACCTCTCAAAAAACAGCGGAAAACAAAGGATTTCCCCAACTCTTTTACTACCTTGCAAACAAGCAACAGGGAAATATTAATGTAAAGCTTATTTTGAGGAAAACTTGCCCATCAAATATATCTCAAAAAGTGAAAATGCCTACATTAAAACCCGTTTGTGGTGGACAAAATAAATATTTGAGTTTCTAATTTCATTGTTTGTATCTTCAGATAGCAGTTTCTGACAACAGTGTAATGGGTCAAGTAGGCCTATGTTATGGAATTTTTGAAATCTGGGAATATTGTTTTTATTATGTATTATGTATCAATAAAATGTTAAAACTGAAATTGTTAAAAAAGAAACAAAATGTTCTGCAATTTTGATACCTTGGTTTGTCTCAATAGCCCATGAAAAGGTTGCAATTTCAAATGTTGCACCGAGAAGCTGCTCAAGCTATTCTCTACATGACTAGTCAAGGATGACCAGGAGGTGCTCTAGCAACAAAAGCATCATTTTCAGTGGGTGTAGCTTTTGAGTCTGCATTTTACCATGGCAACAAACTCTGGGCTATTGGCAACCTTCAAACCTTGCAGAATGAAACGGTTTCTTCGTGCTATTTCAGTTTTTAAATTAATTTGATGCATATATTTTGAATTCTCATAATTGTAATTTCTTTGTATTGGTCCGTTGTACAAATAAATAAATGCAGAAATAAAACCTCAATTGTCTCCAAATCTTTATTACACCAGCCGTTCAAAGGTCTTTCATCTCAAAATGGTTCGGTTTGACCCAATGTTTTCTACCTTATTACATTTGGACAAATTTATTTCCAGAATTAGAATTCAACCATTGCATGGTTCCGCCATATGCAAGATCCTCAAACTGGCGAAAGACATGAAAGGAAGAATATACACAATTCACCCCCATGTTACATGTATGTATGCTGATGCCAGATCAAGGTTCTCCACGCATATGGCAGAACTGTGCAATAGACCAATGCTGATTGACAAAACAAATACCAAATACAAACACCCAAGAGACAAAACTTATTTATTATATTCACTAAAGCAATTTTATTTTCGACATCACGTTCCTTTATGACTAACATAACACTTATTTAGATTATACACCAATATAAGTTTAAAGGGGATATGCTAAGGTGACCAACATCCACCAAATACACTAAAATTACAATAATAATATAATATACATTGTAAATATGGTACTATGTATGCATATTGTCAACTATTGATGCCCCCACCCCTCAAAATGCCCTTTGCACTAGTGTTGGGCAACATGTTATCCTTCACTAGTGCTGGGCAATGTCACTCCTCTAACAACCAGCAAGTACTACTTTCACTACGCATTCCCATTATGGAATTTTATGCTAATTGTTTGCAAATTTAATACCATGTTGTGTATAGGCGAACAGGTGCTATGTGTATTTGCTATGAAGAGTTGTAAATACTAGGATTACATGATAAATATCAATTACCAATGTTTAATTGCATTGTTTCTGTTGAATAGAGTTGTTTAGTAAGCAGGAGAAAGATTATATTTGATTTTAAAGTATTAGTGAAATTTATTACTAAAATTAAAGCTTAGTAACTCACTAATACGTGTATTATGCAATTGTGCCAAAAATGGCAAGAGTTGCATGCAAAAACTGAGTTGAGCAAAGGTGGTTACAAGAGTTGTCCAAGATATGAGTTGTATTGTAAACTTTTTGGCACAAGGTTTTTAAATGCATTTTATTTTAAAAACAATCTTGACAAAGCAAGATATTTTTAACATCGAGCCGTTATTGATTTGATAAGCCTTTTAAATTGCATTTTTTAAATTTAGTTGAGTTGTAAGTACATTTGCAATGGAACTACTTATGACAACTGCACAGAAATCCATGTGTGGTCATTTTTGGCACACAATGGATATGGCTTAACCTTAAAGGACAGACATTGGCCATCATGGGACATGTATTGACCTCGATTAACAAATACTTGCCCTCGTTGGACATGTATTGACATCGAGGGACAAACATTGGTCATCATGGGGCATATATTGACCTTGTGGGACAAACATTGGCCATCATGGGACATGCATTGACCATAGTGGACATGCAGTTGAAACATACACAGGTTCATATGGATCTAAATAATTGGCAAGCAAGAAATTTTTATAATAATTTAGAAGCCAATGATACACTTCACAAATTGAAAGTTTGAAAGTCTTTGTGAACACTGCCCAAGATGTATAGTCCATGTCACATTTTATATTCACAAATTAAGGATTGGTCTGTTTTCAGAATGGCACAGTAACTTCTATGCAGCTGTCCTACAAACTACTGATTTGATTTGCGTGGGTCCTGTCTCCGCATTGCACGTCTCATCTGAAGAAAAGTAACAAATATGCACCAAAAAACTTTCTGCTCTGATGGGACCAATATGTTTGCTTATCCCTTATGTTTGGTTCCAAAAAACTTTCAAGTACTGAAAAAGATGTTTGGAATAGTTTACCGCTTCAGCCTAACGGGATTGACACGAACAAATCGGTCCTATCAGAACAAAAGAGCCCCTAATTGTATATCGCTATATCTGGCTTGCTAACAATTCAACCAAGTATAGTTTATTGGCTTGATGCATGAACCTTTACTTCTCTAAACAAATCAGACATATACCAAAGCATGAGGCCTAGACGCCATTTGCATATATTTTGTCATGGTACTAGTATAAGACCATAAAGAGTGATGTTATGCTATAATGCTGGAATTGTATCGCAAAATCGATAACTATCAATAAATATAAACTACCTGTTACTATTTAGTGTATAACTTGAAAACAAAATGGTTTAACTCAATTAAAATTACAAGCAAACTGAAGAGTGTAACCTGAAGAAATCAGTGAATATTTTAAATGATACACGCGCTAGTTCAATTAAAACTTCATTTATACTAGAGAAGCTACAGCGTTCATATGGATCTGGTTTAGAAATAAATGTAATTACAGGTTCTTCTTTTACTCGCTGATCATTTACTGCTATAGCCAGCATTGGAGGAGTGACGATGATGCTCAAATCTACTGGAGCGTACAGCGGATTGGTAGCCGTTGTAGGGGGTGGCTGTGGTTGCTCCATGGGGGGTGAGGGGGCATCGTCTCAGTAGTAGGTCTCATGTTCAACCCATCCGCCAGGTCGACGACGGAGGATGAGACGACGGCATTCATCATATATAAAGATGAGAATACTGAAGGGAATTGCAGTAAACCACCATCCAATTCTGTTGGGGAGAAAAAGCATAAAAGTAAACCATTATTCACTGGTCTTATACCACCTGAAATTTTATGAAGCACAAGTATCCTTAGACGGTTTCATTTCGCTCACGTATGAACACTCCTGTTTGCATGTATTTTCAGGTCATACACTGTTAATAAAAGTGGTAAATTCAGCGGATGTAATTTTTGTACTTTCCAAATTTTGATATTCTTTGGTTGTTCTTAAATTCATGGTTTTGAAGGTTTCGTACATAAACCAGAGATGAGATTGGTAAATTATCAAATCCACGGAAACCTTTTTATTCCTGGAAAGTCTTATGTCCAATAGTTTCTCTCAAAATAAAAAAACCTTACAGGGGTATCTCCATGATTTTAGCAAGTTAGCATCCTCTTTTTAAGGTATGGTTCAATTTTATTCATGTACCATTGATTGGAACTCAAGCCTAACAGTTAATTTTACTAGGGTATTGTATTCTCTTCAGATGCAAAAATCACAATTTTGATAGGGCTGTCAATCTGGTCACCCACCTTTGACAAATAGAATGAAAGCCAAGCAAATATGGAATCTTACCTAAGAGGGTACATACGCAGACCATTCTCAAGTCCTGGGGTGTAGGACAGAGTTGCCGCCAGAGCTGTCTCAAAGATCAAACCGGTGTTCAACACCCAGTTACTATAAGAAAGAAAACATGTAAATTAATTAATTTAATCTAAAATGGTTTTGGTCAACAATGTAATTTTGCAAGTCCTGGAATTAAGCAGAAGTGGAACCAATGCATTGCTTTACTATACTAACACACTGCAGGCTGTTACTTACACACCTTGTCCTTGCTAACAAACACTAGCTGCATAGGTATGTTCTTAGTACTTCATCCTGTAGCAGTCAAGTATTAGCTCATAAGGTATTTGACTTGGTGTTTTGCGATGCAAGTTTGACCCCCAAACTGTTTGAGTCCCTTGCAATCGTTGACCTTGTCCTCACTGACAACAAACTCAAGATGTAGGCTAGTACTCCAATTGCTGTCCTACCCTAGCTGCTTAGTGCTTACTGACTGGGATGATGCAGCCTGTTCTGGATCTTGACCTTGATGACAAACATGATCTAATTTTTGATGTGGGCAAGTGTTTCACTTGCACTGATGACCTCATGTTTGCTGTTCGACTCTATAGCTACTCGCTGACTCAAAGATGTAGGCCGGCACTTGCACTCTTGACCTTGTTCAACTGCTTACAAAATTATTCATGTGGGTGGGCTGGTATTTCACTTGCATGTCTCTTCACCTTTGCCGCCTAACAACTCAACTATGCAGGCTGATTCATCACTACCACTAATGACCTAGTCCTTACTGAGTTAATCACAATGCGGGCTAAATCTGCACATGACCTTGTTTTTGCTGGCAACCACTAGCTGAAATACTAACTCACGATGTAGGCTGGTACTTCAATTGCACTCTTGACCTTGCCCTTGCTGATAAAAACACCAGTCCTAACTAACTCAATGATGCAGAAAAAGCGGAATCAGCGACGATCAGGTACCACAATGCCCAGTGCGTAATTACCATGACAATTGACATGCACAGCATTTCACAGCTAACATGCACAAAGCAGCTTCACATGCAAAATGGTTATGCACTAGCCAGAATACTTAACATCAACATGAATGCAATGAATCATCATCTGTCGTCAGTCGACGGAATGGCAGGAGTGGCTGAGAATAAAGTGGTACCAGGGTGAGGTTGCTCTATCCTTCATAAGCTGCTGAATTTCACAAGTAATGAATACTATGACATATTATGCAAAGTCATGTGGAGTATAGTTCTGATACCTCTCACAATCTCTCTAATACCTGCTGTATGCAGATGGACTTTAGCAAGTTGATCTTACCATTTGAACACCATACCAAGGCTTACATTAGGCTAACAAGTACACACAAACACTTTCTCTATTACTATACAATGTAGCGAGAAGAAATGAAAATATGATCAGTAAGGCAACGAAAAAAAGAAACCCTTTTCTACAGACGGACGGACCTTTAAGTAGGGTCAGTCGATCGGCCTTTTTTTTATCATTAAATGACCCAAAAAATCACTTAAATCTGTAAATAATTTGCAATTTGAGAAAATGTTGTTCCTGAAATTTCCAAAATTTGTGTCGGCATTCATTTGTACAGGAAAAATGTTTTTCCCAATTTGTTCAAAATCTGGGTCGGTCGGGCCTGTAGAAAAGGGTTTTCTTTTTTCGTCGCCTAAAGGGCAAAAAACAGAATACAGACTATTTGTAAATCAGAGGTTTGCTGTCGGCTATCTTCTTTGAAGCTTGACCTTTAGAAAAAGATTTGCTCTTTTACCATTTGTTTTGATGGAATGAATGATGGATAAACAAATCAATGAGTTGTATTTATCAGTGACCAACATCTTTTTGCGTGTGGATATTATTGGTTATTAGTAAAATGTCCAAATTTGAATTAATCTTTCATTTTAAATGTTATATACAGAGTGTATGCAATAAGCGTCACACATCCTCATGAACAAATCTAACACCATGCAATGGGGCCTCTAAGGGAAATTTTTCATGATAAAACAATATAACAGGTAGTAGATAGGTATGAATGGTTGTGGAATCGATATAGACACGATGTCCCTGTGTCATTTTATACCATATTCTTCAATTGTTATACAATTTTAGTTGGTTCATTGCAGGCCTTCTCAACTAGTTTATTTGAAGTGCCAACTGGAAAATGTTAGTGATCATGAAGTACCAAATGTCAAAGGAGGACTTTGCAAGGTAGTGCGTGTCTATAGAGGGTAAGGTGCAGTGGTGCTTTATTGGGGTCCAGGGGGAAGCACCCCCAGAATCTCCTGGATTTTAAGGTTTTTTTAAAGGCCCAGATTGGGTATTTATCACCTTTTTGTTCAAGATTTAAGTGAAATTTTTTTTATTAAAATTAAAAATTAATGTGCGCCACTTCGACTGACTCCAAGCGCCACAAGTTGAGAGGGCCTGGTTTATTGCATAGGATCTATGGTCAGTCTCTAGAGTTTGACCAATCTCTAGTTATGACTACTTACTGCATGCCCTGGTGGATGAGTGAGTTCTTCCTGGTCTTACAGATGATGACATCAGCCCATTGTACCACCACAATACTCACAAAGAAAGCAGTGTGGCATGTGTACTCAAGTACCTTACGCTGATCATACGACTGAAATGAATAAAACATCAAAAATATTCATTATTTTAATTTAGTCACTAGTATATCCATTAGGGGTGCGACTTCACAAGCAAAATGTGTGTAATTTATGGGCGGGTACCCGTGGTGATGGATCAAGTCAAGTGGAGTGAGAAATGTTTCGTCCAAAACTTTCAATTCCAAATTATATTTTGGCTGTTTTCTCCAATCACGGTCGTGCTCAGAAGTGCCTCCTTTTTACATACCACATACTCACATATATATGTTAAGCTTATTTGTGAGCACAATTTTAGCAGAATTGTATGCTTTGGATGATTGTAAAATAATTTGTGCTTTGGGTAATTGTGAAATATTTTATGTACTTGGAGCAACTGTATAAAAAGACAACCAAGATAACTAAAGAAATGCAGTGGCTTTTTATTTATGGGAATGTTACTGGTCTTCCTCGCATTTGAACAAAACACCATAAGCTACATAACACCTCTAATAGCCACACTTACCCACTGCTGTCCGTAAGAATCCTCCAGATTGTTGATGGTTGGGTTATCCCAATCAGCTCTTAGGTTAGGCAGACGGTCAGGCAAGAACCCATTCTCAGCCATGATGACGAAGTAGGTGTAGAAACCTGCAGAGGCTTGCATCATACCGATCTGACCGTACGACATACTGATCAAACTGTGTTGGAGAAAAAAACAAGAAATGCAACACTGGTTATAGAAGAAATGAGCAACAACATAGCAAAAAGAAACATAAAATTTTATCTTCCAAACTTGCAACAACATTAAAATCCAATGCATAACATATTTAAATAGAGTCAAATAAGCATGAGATTTTCAAAACTTGAAATATTTATCGTCACCCTGCTACGATAATTGGGCAGCTTTTTTTTGTAATTTTGAGAACAAGTACAAAATATGGTTCATGTATGCGCACTTAAACATATTTATTCACCAATCATTGCACAAGAACAAAAGATGAGACAAATTAAAAGCAATAATCAGAAATGTATAGGCTTGAATCTATGTCGAGATAAAGTCATCTAATGAGATTTAGCTGAATTAAGTTGCTGCAGCTGTTTCATGTTGCCATTATTTTGCTTGCCTCGCTTCAGCCCTTGTTTTCGGTGCGATGCGATACAATCAGTTTCTGTATTATAGGTTCTCATATTAGTATATTTGTTATGTTTATTGATGTGTATGTACTTTACATATGCTTATTACTTTTATATATTGGCACTAGTGATCTGGTAACCCCAGGAATGAGTCACGTACATTTCATGTTACATACATGCACAAGCTCTAAATGTACAATTATATTTTTCATATTGGTGGCTGTATAACTTTAACCTGCTCCTGTACTTTCTACTTTGGTGGTGGTCTTCTGCAATGACTTTTGTACTTTTTATGATATTACATGAACAATGTTGTGGTGGTGTGGCAAACGTTTTCGTATGCATCAGTGTTTTAATGTCTTCATGTATCTACAAATCTACACATATTTTATGTGGTGCGCCTGATAAAAGGCGGGATATCCAACCAACCAACCAACCAACCTATGGCTCATGTAAACACAATGTATTGCTTCACAACAATTGTTGATTCCCTTGCTGGAGAAAATTTTTTAAACTTACCGTTCGTTTACAAGTTTGTCTCCCTTAGGGTCACGTGGTTTACGCTTCATGATGTCACTCTCAGCTTGTTCATAGGCAAGAGAAATGGCAGGCCACTGAAAGACAAAAACAAAGTGAAAATTTATTATCAAGTTTGCTACACCTCCATAAAATGTTCAATGTATATCTATGATCCGGTCTTAAACTTCCGCTGCTGATTTTTGTATGACCACAGTATCTCATTGCATTCATCTCATTGCATCTTGAATCAAGTTGAATCAAGAGTCCAGTATAAACTATTGTAAAGGTTTTTCTGGGTGTTCTACCTCTGCAACAGGTGTTGCTTCTCTGGTTGGCCGCAATGACTTTTGGTTCTCTGCTTCAGTTGTCGGCTGCAGTTTTCAGCTAAAATTGCTTGGGGTTTTGTTTTCCATTTCTAGAAAACGCTGAGGCCAATTTTTCTTGCCGTGGAAAATTAACAGGTGCGTCAATCACAAAGACTATATACTAGCCTTCATAAGATGATATATATCCTACATCGAATGCTTACCAAATCAGTTCCCAAATCGATACACAAGATGGTGACAGTACCAAGGGGCAGTGGGATACTAGCCAAGATGAAAATCAAGAAAGGACTAATCTCAGGGATGTTACTAGTTAGGGTGTAGGCAATAGATTTCTTCAAGTTGTCAACAATGAGACGTCCTTCCTCAACACCAGTAACGATGGAGGCGAAGTTGTCGTCCAGCAGGATCATGTCAGCGGCTTGTTTACTCACGTCACTACCGGCGATACCCATGGCAACACCTGCCAAAGCAAAATCACAACAAACATGAAATCAGATCATCTTAGATCACGCACAATATAAGCAAAAAAAATCACATCATACTTTTCTGATTTAATAACAACCATCACATTTGTGATGTACCATTTTTCACCGATGTGACAGTGACGTTATTTCATTGGCGCAGATTCAAATAGCTGGTGTTTGCTCAATGCGTAAGGATGCCGCATACTAGTATATGCGCGCAAGAAACAGCTGCCTCCACAACAACAGGTTGACGTCATTGCCACATCAGGTGGAAAATGGTACAGCAATTTCAGTGATCTTAAAAAACATATCAAGAGGTGTGAAGTTGATTTATTTTGCTAGTTATTTTTTGTACCACAAGCCAATGTATGTTAAATTCCAGATGAAGTAATAAACAGAAAATATTTTTTCTTACCGATATCGGCTTTCTTCAAAGCAGGCGAATCATTGACACTGCGTCACCAGTTACTGCCACAATCTGGTTGGTACGTTGGCAACCTTCCACAATGATGAGTTTCTGCTGGGGTGAAGTACGTGCAAACACAATCTCAGTGTGATCAGCTAGGATTCTATCAAGCTCTGGGTTGGTGATGTCTTTTAGGGATGAACCGTGGACAACGATAGCCTTGGCATCCCTATGTGGAGACAATGGAAACAAATTAATGTGCATACAGTATTATACTTTGATGTAAAAACTCTGAAGTTTTCAGATATTTGTTCAAAATATCAAGAGCTATCTCAAGAATCACTGAACCAATACTAGGCTTGTTTACAATACATTTTTCATGCTGATTCCAAACACAGTCATCAAAATGTACAATTCTGAATTTTTAAAAAAATATTTGAAACTTGTCGTATGCAGCCAACACCCGCATGGAGAGAGTTACAGTGTGGCAGTTGTACAGACTTGACTCATGATAGACAAGTTGCACAGGTTTAAACTCAAGGCACATATTGACATTGTATTGGGCCCTGCGTTACAAGGTGGGAGTACTAATAAGTGGGTGGTGTGACATTTTTCTTAAAATATGAAATGACTTTAGTTGTTTAGATATGAAGATGAACACCTACAGCTTTTATTTTGATATCATTTTAAAGCCTATTCTTTCTTCTTTCATTTGAAACCAAAGCCAGCCTTCTCCACCAATTCTAATTAACTTTATGATTAATTATGCTAACGAGCATGTAGGTGGGCGGATATTGGGACACGGATATTGGGACACGGTACCATAGAAACTGTATGGGAAAAGCGGCATCCCAAGTTTGGTTGAACTTTATTTGATTCTACAAACTAAAAACATGTCTAGAGGAAATGTTATTTGATTAAAGAATTAATAATATGTCATAAGTAGTCTTAAAATACTTTAATTTTTGTAAAACTTCAATTCAATTAGAAGGATTAAGTAATTAACAAGCTCAGATTCCTGATTTACGGCTTCCGATGAAAGCATTATTTTACAGAACTTACATGTGCACGTAAAATGTTTACCTCCCTATTTCATATCCAAGTGTTTTGCATTTATATTACAATGTACATTGTTAATCTTAAACATGTTCAAAATTACATTTTTATTAATTAGAAGGGTACCGTAATTAGGTATCAAGAAAGGATTAATTATTAAGGTGCAATGTGGGGGGGCTCCAGAAAGTCAAGTACCAATGTTGTTGAAAATTCAATTGAACCTGTTGAACCAACTGAAGAACAGCTTAATAATAATATGTATGATTTGATATGCAAGGGATCATTTTGTTGCTATTAAACCTGGTTCTGATTCCCTACATGTATGACTACCATTTGTTTGAATTGGAATCAGACGGAGTTATTATTGTTGATGAGCAAACACAAGCACAGTCAGATTGTAGATGAAGTAATTGTTGTTTTACCAAAAAACATCAAGGCATGGTTGCTTACTTGATCCAAGAAAAGTTATTATCCTAAAGCAGAGCATAGTATATTAGGTATTGACATAACTCAATCACAGAAAAATCTACAACAAACCTTGTTGTTCTTCAAACTGAGGATCACGAAGACATTATATGCTCAATATAAACATATGCTTGTAGAATGACTTATTTTGATATTTGTATGTTTGAAATTTATATATGAATATGTTTCAGTGAGTTTATTGATGATTTTTTCTGTTTAATCGGGCTACTTTTTACTAATCATATTTGCCTTTATTGAAACACACTACACATATTTCTGCCTTTTCGTTGTTTTATTCAAGTCGCGAGTAGTCAATTTTCATTCAAATTTTTGGGGTCAAGTAATATGTCAACCCCCAATAAACTATACATATTTGGAAAGGTCTTGGCTTGAGGAATTCAAATCTGGCATGTAATTTCATGTAGGGTATATCATAATGAAAATATGAAACTTTTTCAGACACACTTTTTTGAAAAATTCTTCCCTACTTTGGAATATAACATTCTAGGGCATACTCCCACCATAAAAACAATGTCATTTTTGGAATCCTTGGACAATTTCCTTTCAGAAAATGTATAATTTTGGTGGGGTAGGGTCAATACTTTTCAAGATATGGTATTTTGAATGCGGGAAGACGTAATTTTCAGAAATTTATGGTGCGTCACGAAAGAGGTTCCCACCTTATATCGCATGACCATTGGGCTTTTCCATTTGAAATCAACTCAACTTCAACAGAGGGAGTAAGAGTTTTAAATATAATAGACAATTCGGTAACTTCCATTTGAAATACTCACTCCCACTGTGGAAGATAAAGGTAAAGACATATACGAGCACATTTTTCCTTTCATAAAACTTACTTTGGGTTGACATCACCCACATCACACTTAAGACGTTCAGCAATATCTTCCACAGTCTCGTTTCCTTCAGAGATGATACCCACACCTTTGGCAATAGCTTTGGCAGTGATGGGATGGTCACCAGTGACCATAATAACCTGTGTAAGAGATTGTATGATGTAAGATTACCATGCTGGATTCTTTCATTAAAACACTGAACATTCATACAGAATATTCTTAGCAGTTACTACATATAGCTCAATCTACAAGTCTGATAATACAAAATGTTTTGGTTTTAGTCATAGAAATGTCCACTTATATAGTAGTCTTGACTATGATCACGCAATAGTTGACTACATCTATATTGAGCCTTCAAAAGGCAAAATGGGGCAATTAAAAAAGCAACACAAGTTACACTTCAAGTTGTTTAAAATCCATGTAAATGTTGAAATTGGTGTTATCTATATCATGTTCAGTTCACTTGTGAGCAGCTGCTACCATGTTTTGGGTGCTTATATGTGACACGATCTAGTCCATGGGGGCCAAAGGAGGCATTTTTGAAAATTGTGTTACTGTACATTACACATACAATAGGCTATCATTTACTGAAAACACCAAACAGGGGTGTGATTGGTGCTTTAAGAAAAATCCCCCAAGGCAATGAAATTGCGAAGCGGAGCGAGCGGAGCGAGCGGAGCTCTCGCCTGTTGCGGCCGGGGTCCAGGGGCCAGCTTAAAGGCCCCTGGCGGGCTAACGCCTGGTGGGGCGGGCGAAGTCCCCGAAGCCAGAGGGGTTTTACACTTGAGCACCACTGGAGATGCAATTTCATGGGGTAAAATGCAAAAATGAGAAACTGTTAAAATACTTCACTTTATAGTATAAAAACATTTATTATCTGTGAATACATACTTCCACCATCCTCGTATTTCAGCATACAGTCACACCACTGTCATTTACAGTACATATTAGCCGCGTTTGTTGACTTTCTTAAAATAATCCCTGAAATAAGCTTTCTTGGTGCTCCCGGCACCGACCAAGTCAGCAATGTCTTGCTCTTCCTCCAGCCAACTAAATTTCCAAGCATTTTTGAGACCTTCATCCAGAGAGAGATCCCCGTCTCTGTCAATATATTGATCCATTATTTGCATGCAATTCTTTCACATGGGCGATCTCAATCAAACATGGCGTCAGTATTCGCGATCGCGAAATACGCACTAAAGACAGGCATTATAACACAGGATTATGAACTTCCTTGCGTGTAAACGGAGATGATATCGTGACACATAGCCTCGTTACCAAGTTTGACTAGCCAAAGGACATGCTGCAAATGAGATTATTTTGCGAGCATAAACTAACAAGAAATTCTTTAAAAAGATCGTCACGGCAGATTATTTTTTTGATTTTCCGGGGGAATTTTGAGAATTTTCTAAATACAAAAAATCCGGAAATCCGGGAAAATCACACCTCTGACCAAAGGTTGTTTTTTACTACATATTTTTACCTTTATCTCAGTTTCAAATTTGCCGCCTTTGGCCCCCAAGGACCAGATCGTGTCACATATGTAAATGTTGTTTGAACCAGTCGTTTTTAATTTTGACCCCGTCCTTTGTGCATTTTGGGCACTAATAAGTTCAACGATAACCTCCAAACTATGCAAAAATATTTGAATTTGTGACCTTT
This sequence comes from Amphiura filiformis, assembly GCF_039555335.1. NCBI lineage: Eukaryota > Metazoa > Echinodermata > Ophiuroidea > Amphilepidida > Amphiuridae > Amphiura > Amphiura filiformis. Next base: position 6,023,222 of record NC_092641.1, on the reverse strand, counting down.
GACCTGCAAGCATGGGTGGATAAAACAACGTACCTTGATACCAGCACTACGGCATTTGCCAACAGCATCTGGGACAGCAGCACGGGGAGGATCAATCATAGACATTAGACCGACAAAAGTGAAGCCTTCCAATGGAAAGTTGACCTCATCAGCATCGAATTCAAAGCCCTTGGGGAACCCCTCCAAAGGCAGAAAAGATTGGCAAAAACCTGTACAGAAACATAAAGAAATACAAACTTCAAAATGATCTTATTGCGCTATTTATTTGAAGGGTTCTCAAGTAAATTTGTTCGCGGGCCATGGAGAGCCAAAATCATTACAAAGATTTGTAATTGTGGACCAAATACAACTTGTTTTGCTATGTTTAATGTACATTCAGAGCTGTTTAAGGGCAGGCCGGATCTTGCACGCTGGCCAACTATTAAGATTTATCTACCAAGTCATATTTTAATTCAAGTAAATAAAAGCTATAATTTTGTATACCTTTAAAAATAATCTTAAAAAACAGTCACGTTTGTAAGTCGGTAACAATCCCAAAATTGGCACCTAACCTCATGAGTCCTTTTTGTTAATTGTAGTTTTTTGAATATTGCATCTCATTTTTACTTGTCTGGAAATTACACTCTTAAGGAATCGGATAGCAACTTTTGCACAGTACAGTATTTTTTGTGGGACATGAAAGCGCATCAGACACATCAAAATTGCATTCTGAATACAAGGAGTGTCCTGATATTAAATAATTTTGATTTTTTTTTTTTAATTTCGTGATATAATACAAATTTTATGGCAAGTTATTAAAAATTGATATTTTTGACATTTAAAAGTCCTCAAAGTAAACTTTATAAAATTATTTGATATCAAAAGGATATGCAATTTGGTGTGTCAGATGTGCTCTCAGGTCCCACAAAAAATACTGTGCAAAATTAAACGTTGCAGGATTTATCTTTTTCGTGCTAGGATAAAACTTAGTTGAAGGTGGCAAGATCTGGTTCAAAAATTAAGACAACTTCTACCTAGTGTTATATATAAATATTAAATAGATAAAATTCTGCCATTGAGATGCAGTGCATATGATAATTATCGTACCAAGTACACGTTCTCCTAATCCACCCAGCTCCAAGTAGGCATTGTTGAAAGCAGTCCTCCATTCGTCTGACATCTCTACTTCCTCTCCCTTCATCATGATGGAGGTACAACGATCCAAGATACGCTCGGGGGCGCCTTTCATCACAAGAAGATGGCGATCATCTTCCTCACATTCATGAATGGATACCTGTGTGATACCAAAATGGAACCATCTTAGTTAATAGACAAGTCTGCTATTTTGATGTGAAAATCTTACATTTTACTTATAATATTGAAATTACTTATTTTTAAGGGGGTACTACACCCATGTGGTAAATTTGTGAATATTTTTGCATTTTTCTCACAAAATAATTACACACTGGTAACAAAAGTTATGTATATTATTGGGGCAAGGAATCCAATTACTATACTGAAATTTCAGTGACTCAAGACAAGCGGTTCAGTATATATGATAGGAAACGAGGTACATCCTAGTGGTACCTCATTTCTGGTCATAAATAACAAGCCACTTGTCTTGGGTCACTGAAATTCCAGTGTAGTAATTGGATTCCTTACCCCCAAGGGCGTAAATCGGGTGGGGGACAGGGGGACACGTCCCCCTCACTTTTCAAAGTGGGGGGGACACAATATCAAATGTCCCCCCCACATTTTGGTCCCCAAAAAAAAAAAAAAAAAAAGGAAAGGAGAGAAGAGAAAGGGAGAAAAGGAGAAAAAGAGAAGAGAAAGGGAGAAAAAGAGAAGAGAAAGGGAGAAGAAAGAGAAAGGGAGAAAAAGAGAAGAAAAAATGTTAAATTGCACGTAATTGAGTAGGCCCATCACTGCCCATACCTAAAAATCCGCACAGCCGGGTCGATCGTAAGTATAATATATTATAGACCTAATATATTATAGACCGTCGATATGCAGGGCCCGTCACATTTTATCACCAAAGTCAGTTTTAAGACGGACTCAATGCTGACTTCATCATCAATCCATGCATGCTTTAGTAATAATTTCGAATCTCAAATCTCAAGTTAAATTTTTGCAAATATAGTTAAGTCCCTTTTTTAATGATAACAGTGTAAAAATTATGCACCAAATGACTTCAATTGGACCTTCATTTTGCAAAATTTTCCAACGTCTTAACATCCCCCTCAGACACCCCCCTGCGTATACATAAACAAGTGGTCGCTTTCGCTTCTGTTTTAGAGAAGACTTGTCCACGAATGGCTTAATTAGGCCGTCATTTCACAATTTTTCAGCTGTTTGAAGCTAAAATTTTACACAATAATAGTGCCAAAATGGTCCACCAAATGGCTTCAATTAGGTCTTCATTTTGCAAAAGTTTTTACTTCGGAGGGGGCACATCCCCTCAGACACCCCCCTGCGTCATGACGTTCGGCGCTGTCGTGCAAGTATCAATGACTAAATTTTCATTGTGTCCCCCCCACTTTCAAAAATGGATTTACGCCCCTGCTTACCCCTATAATATACATAACTTTTGTTACCACTGTGTTATTAGTTCTTGAGAAAAATGCAAAAATAGACACACATTTATCGAGGGGTGTAGTACCCCCTTAAGGATGTAATGTCTCAGAGCCGCCGCATGTTTGTTTTATGGTGTACATTAGCCTTGATTGGTCGATTGAAAGTTTTTCCCCAGAAAGAATGTTTTTAAAAGCCTTTGTTGGAAGAATTTTGTGATTGACATTTTAAATTAGTGAAAATATTCCATTATGGATAAGAATGAAAGGCTTGAAAGTTTGCTTATTTTGACCGAGTTTAAGATGGGGGAATGCATTCCGCATTGGATTTTAAAATCTTTACAAACTCTGAGACATACTTCCCTTTTCCTGCCGAAGTTGTAATAAAATTACAAATCCAGGAGAGATCCCTTCAACTCTAGTTCATAACATAAGGCCACAGAAATGTCAGTTAGGCAATTGCATAGGTGAAAATGTTTATAAACAAGTTGCAAACAGGTCATCCGCAGATGTTAAAACCAAAATATCAGCCTTTTTAGGCCTATGGCAGTAGATGAAAGCCTGCCTATAGGGTGACAAAAAATGCAGACTCTTTTGTTTAGAACTGTCAGAATCAAACCATAGCTGCTTTTCGGAGTATTTCGTGTAAGAGAATACCAAACAAATCCCAACTCTAATCCATTATCCTAACCCTAACTCTAACCTTTAACCTAACCCTTACCCTAACCCTAAATCCTAACCCTAACTCTAATCCTGTTAGTATTTCGTGCTCTCTTACACTAAGGATAAACCTGCTTTTCTCTATCATCCCCAGCCATTTGACTTCAGCAACTACACAACATTTTCTCTTGCAGTCAAATATATTAACCATTTATCACAGTAAAGTAGATATTGCATGAGGAACTGAATGAGCAATGTATTCCATACCTGGTACTTGTTGGTTGAATTGAATGGAATCTCAGAAACTTTCTTGTTCTTTTCTCGGAACTTTGTTGTGTCATACATGCACAACTCTACACACTTAATCAGGGCAGATTCTGAAGCATCGCCGGTTGTTTGCCTGTGAAGAAAAAAAAAAAGCATCAGCGCCAGTTATGTTCTGTTTGTATTGTCAGACAAATACTGTAAAAACTATCCAGTTTTTACAGTATGCCATGGTGATCAAACACCACGGTAAACGTTTTAGCTTTATTTAATATACATGAGTGTTAAGCCACAATGCCTAAAATATTTGGAAATTGTAAACACAATTTATCTAACATTATTTTAAGAAGCAACTTGAAAAACTCGAAACTGCATAGAAATTTAACAGCTATGCAGCATTTTATCTACAGACTGCGAATGTGCGGAGATGATCAATATCCTAAGTGCTCTCCTAAACAAGGGGAGTGCTTCAGGGGAGTGGTGTGGAGCTCATCAGCAATGATGTTCCATCTATTTCTGCTGTAATATCTCACAAATATTGGAGCTGCTTTGATTTTAGATTATAATTATATGGTTGATGCATATTAATACATACCGCTTCAAGATGGGTACATTCTCTTGCTCAGCCTTGAATTGAGATCTGTTACACAGACAGGCAATGCGGGCAAGGGCTTTCCAGGTGATGGCACTCTTGTCAAACTGATCACCTGTTGGTTGGGAAATATAAGGTAACAATTATAAATTGAACAAGTGAAGACCAGGCGAACCTGGCATTATAATAAAAGAGAGAAAATCAGAACCATTTGGATTCCAACTGCGCACTCACAATTTTATAATAATAATAATATTTATTTGAATTACTTGCAAAATACAAAGTAACAAAATAACAGTACATTTATACACACTTTACATTTCTTACACATGACAAAAGCAAGTAATTCAGGATGAGTGAATGGGCTAAAAGCCCAAACACAGAAGTGCCCACTCATCCTGATTTTATGATGATTGAGTTCACCACCACAGCTCATACGGCGGATCTGCCGGTGAATTGCACATGTAATGATTTATTCTCTTCATAAATGTGATGCGATCAAGCAAAATGGAGTCAGATGTCGGGAGTATTGATTTTGAGATATGCAACAATAGTGTTCATCCTCCTTTGTATATATTTTATTGTTTTGCGCAACACTAAAATGACCATATCTCTGGAACCATAAGTCTAATTATGATGGGGATTTTAGCAATGGCTCATGTAATATTTAAAACTGAATCATGATTTTGATCGACATCGGACTCATTTAGCTTGATCGCATCACAAATGTCTCCTAGCCTTAAAACCATAACCCCTTAATCTTCTGATTATATTATTTTGTTGTTGTTATTTTAAGGATAATTCATTTTCTGCACAAGGCATTAGCTCTGTTTTCAATTTGGACACCCTAAAATTCTGATTTTTATAATGGAGTGAATAGGAAGTGGACACCCTGATTTTGTAGAATAAGGTATTTTTGACCATTTTGGACACCCTAAAGACACCCCTCTGGCTATAATGCCTTGTTTCTGCACGGGATGAGGTTAGATCACACAAGAATTGCCTTGTGAGGTTAACACTGTGCAATAGGCCAAAATATAACAACAGATAAATAGTTTACTTCCGCTTACCAGATTGATCTTCGGTTGTATCCGACTCAACAATAGTGTTATCGAACCACATGTGAGCCACGGTCATTCTGTTTTGTGTGAGGGTACCGGTCTTATCGGAGCAGATGGTAGAGGTACTACCAAGTGTCTCTACGGCTTCAAGATTCTTCACGAGACAGTTCTTCTTGGCCATACGTTTGGCAGTCAGTGTCAGACACACCTGAAGTGGAAGGAAAATCATTTTTGAAGTTTAGCTTCATAATTAAACTGGCCATTGTAATCCTCTGAATGTCCTTTAAACTATCTTAAGTTGCACACTGTGTTTTGCTGCAGGAGAGCTAAGGACTGCTGCCAGCAACTTTCTCTTTTTAACTAATAATAATAATAATAATAATATTTATTTCTTATATAGCGCAATTACATCAAAAGAACTCAAGGCGCTTTACAAAACATGACATTAAAAGCACATACATTTGTAAAATATGAGAACAATATTTGAATTTACAATTTTAAAACATACAAATAGTTTGAGGAAACCAAAATATTAAAAACCAGTTTGAAAAAGACAAGCAAGATATTGCACAGCATGAGCCTAAAAAGGCAAGATCAAACAAAATGCAATTGACTGTGAAATATACATTATAAAACGACAAATAGCAAACAATGCACATAATACATATTGCACAACATAAATGCAACAGCAATTTCGAGATCAAGAAAAGCAAGAAGCCATGCAACATGCAAAAATCAAATAAGAGAAATGTTACCGCAATACGCATTCACAAGTAAACACAGCGCACGGAAACAAAAAACCCTTGGAATGCGAACTAGAGATAAAATGTAAATATAGCTACTTTATATAGCTTCATGCGTTCCCAACTACGACATTTGCACATGTAGCATGATTTGAGCTGTTGTAATTGGTCGTTAGCGGTAACCCTGTTTTAGCTTGTTCGAAATCTTTGTAACTTTGTAAAGTGAGAGTTGGAAGTGATGGTTATGATTTAGATTAAAAACTTTGCAACAATTACATGTCAGGCAACAGGCATTGTGAAATTATAAACTATTTGCTTTGATATCCCTTGGTTCCAAAGGCAATATATGTTTTCACAATGCCCTCGAAACAGATGCGCCGTCTAATTTTTGACTTACGGTGACAGTAGCCAGCAGACCTTCTGGCACATTAGCCACAATGATACCAATCAAGAAGATGACAGCCTCCAACCAACCGTATCCTAGAGGGAACGAGAGGATGAAGAAACTGGCACCAAGGAACACAGCCACAGCAGTGATGATATGGATGAAATGCTCAATCTCAATGGCAATAGGGGTTTCTCCAACGGACAGACCAGAGGCCAGGCCAGCGATACGTCCCATCACGGTACGATCTCCGGTTCTGATGACTATACCACGGGCGGTTCCTGAAATGTTCAAAAAGGATGATTAGAGTTTTAGTTGTTTGATGTATTCAGTAACTTTCAAAGGCTAAGAAAATATTTTTAAAAACTTTAACAAATAGACTTACAAAACATAAATTTACTATAATTTGATCAGCTTGTAATCACCATGCCTTATAACATCGCGGATTAATATCTATAAATATTCTATTTCGAGTACTGTCTTGTGACATCTCACCAGAAGCATCATAATTCATTCAAGTTCTATACGTTGTCTATAGACCAGATAGGTCAACTATATCACTCTTAATGTGGGTCTACTTTTTGGCTTATTGGTAAATGACCTTGGAAAAATGTTGTTTATTTTATTGTAACCCACCTTCTACCGCATTGGTTGAGAAAAAGGCAATATTCCTGGTCTCCAACGGGTTGTCATGAGTGAATTCAGCAGACCGAGATTGTGGTTCTGACTCTCCAGTCAGAGACGAGTTGTCCACTTTGAAGCTACGGGCCTCAACCACACGTATATCAGCTGGGATTCTGTCACCACCCTTGACCTCTACGATGTCACCGGTCACGACCAAAGTGGCGTCTACGGAGGACCATTGTCCGTCCCGCAGAATCAAAGCTTCCTGTGAATGTATCAGGGTAAATAACAATGTTTTTTAATCCAATCTTAAAAAAAGATTTCACCCTAACAGTATCCTTTCATCATTGAGACAAAGTAATCTTGAATACTGTACACATGCTGAGGCTTGTGGATCAACATCTAGGTGTTATGCCATAGCGCACCATAAATCACTACGCTTTTTTATTACCATATATCATTTCCATAATGTATAATTTAGGTGTCAAATATGTTCATTTAAAGTTCCATCAACCCTTTTCTGAGAGATAAAACCCGTTACACCACTCAATTCTATGTTCTCTTATATCTTGCACACATAAAAAAAGGGTTTGGCTTGGATATGGAGGTCCACAGCGATATAAAGAATGAACCTGTCGCTATACAAATTTTCCAATACCCAAAAGTAGACCTAAAGCACAAATTTCTGTCTAATTTAAAGCAAACTTCATTGCAATTTTTGGTTTATCCTTCATGTCAAAATACATAGAATTAGCCTAGAACAAAAATCTTCTATTGATGAATAAAAGCTTCAAGTGTTTACACTTGTCTTACACCAAGGATCTACCCAGTTTTCACCAAATTTTCAGGAATTTTTTTTTAAATTTCCAAAATATTTGCTATAGCGAGGCAAATTGGAACATGCCCTAATGGCTTGGGTACTTTAGTGCATGAGGTCCTGGGTTCAATTCCTGAAGGTGGAGATTTGCAAGGATTTTAACTTGGGGGGAAAAAATGTCTGAAATTAATTGACAACCTCTGTAGATTAAATTCAGACTTACACTCTCCCCGTGATTAATTTAAAATTTGGTAAATGAACCATGAAAGTACTCCGTCCTTCGGAGGGGATGTTTGCACTGACCCAAAGACACTGACTCACCTGTGGTACGAGGTGCTTGAAACTTTCCATGATCTTGGAGGACTTGGCCTCTTGGAAATATGAGAATATGCCTGTAATGATGACAACAGACGCCAGCACAATACCTAGATATAACTGAAAAATAGAAAGTCATATTGCAAAATATTTAATAACACACAAGAATATCAGTGGTGTAGATTTCTTTTTGACATTGGGGGGATGGAGTTAGAAGAAATTCTTCAAGTATAGTCAATCCAGCACCTTTTGGCGACAGAATAAGTCTATGGTACAATTGCGCGCGGAATTTTTTTATTATTTTGAAGCTAATCTGCTGGAATATGGTGTAAAAGTAGAATAAATGTGCGAGAAGCGCGCGAAAATTTGCACTTTTGGGGCTAAAATGGACAAATATGAGGTTAATTTGGTCAGAAACCATTATCAGGCGTCAAAATAGGGGGGAGGGGGAATGATTGTATGGACCAGGCCCCCCTGGCAAAATATTGGGGGGATTTACAATGGACAGTAGGAAATACATCATCAAACATTGTCACACATTATGGGTTAGAGATTGGAACAAAGGGATTGTCTTTTGAGGAGAGCGAGAGCAATCGCTCTCTACTGCTCTACTTTAATCTGATATAGAGTGATTTTTAGCTCTCCTTAGTTGACCATTCTCTCCTTACATTCTATTGTAATGCTCTAAACAGCTCTACTTAAAGGCTCCAGAAGAGCTATTTAATGCTCTCCTGCAATTTCAAAAAGATTATCCCATGGGAACAGGTGCTTTATTGTCATCCTGAAATATCACGTAACCTACATCCAAGATGGCTGACATATTTTTAACACTAATTATTTTTCCGAGATAAGGAAAATATAAATTATCATGAAATGTGATTAAAACCACCCAAATTCAACATGAAATTTTGATGACACAGGATAGTATACAAATATTAACTGTCTATGAGTGTGATGGTCGAAATATAATTACGAGGTGAAAGATGGATTGTTCCATTCCACAAGCCGGAACGGCAAGTGCAATGGAGCAATACATCTTTCACCGAGTGATTATATTTCGACCATTACACAAATTTAAGACAGTTAATATTTGTTTTATATCACTCATGCATAAATTCTATTACTAAAATACTATTTAAGGTAGGAAATACATTTTTTCATCAACATAACACCATGTTTTGCCGTGATATACTTCACATTTTGGGGTCCACCCCATAACTAAATCGGCGAGTCCAAGAGTCAGCACTACAGGTGCACTACAGCAGAGCACTATGATGGTAAAGACTATCACACGGAGAGGGTGATGGTAAAAATGATAAATGGTAATCAACCAATGAACTGTCTAGAATTTATGTATGAGTGATATAACAATAATTATAGCCTGTGACTATAGCCTGTGACGATAGTTCACATCACTTTATGCCTATTCAGCTACCAATCTTGAGCAGAGCTTCTGTCCCCACTTTCTCACATTCTACACCCTTGCAAAGTTGCAAACTTACATTATCTTTGACTGGCTCATCTTTCGTGCCTACTTCAATTCCAAATGCAAAAAAACAAAGAAACGAACCAATCCAGAGCAACGTAGCAAATCCACCGAATAATTGTTGACAGAACTTGACCCATTCTGGTGTCGTTGGAGGAGGCGTCAAGGAATTGGGACCATCACGTTCCATAATATCCTTGGCCTGGGACTTTGTCAAACCCTGTTGAAAAATTGAACGAAAAACATGTAGAACAGACTTGCATATCAGATCTTCTCTGCAATATATTAATATTACAGAAATTCATTCCAATTTTAGAATGAATTTTCAAGAATGCATTTTAGCATAAAAGAGAATCAATTAGATGATGTCCATACATTAGTTTCAATGGCATCGATGGTGGGACAAAGCAAAGATTTTTTTTGGTTGTTTTTGTACTTTTCCTCCTCCCCCCCAAAAAAAAAACCTTGTAAAGGCTTGTATATATTCATTGTCCAATGTTTGGATTGCCACATTGTTCCCCTTTATAGCAAGAATACAATGGCTACAAAACCCATTTAAATCTACCAATTTTTAACATGAACTGCTGTTGTTATTCTTTTTTAATATGGTGAAGGGGGTTTGGAGGCACATAAAAGAGCTTGTGATTTCCAAACGTAATACATGTATCATACGCCCGTTCATCTAGATTCAAAATCCTGTCACATGAGAGTGATTTTGAATAGATGCATGTGCGAATGATACATGCATTTGGAAATCGCAAGCCCTCTATTTATATCCAAATATGGGCAACAATTACCTTATCTGGGTCCACTCCCAAGCGCCCATACAACTCCGGTAGGTCAATTTTATGGTCATCCTGTGATTGAAAAGAAAAAGTAACAAGATATTTAGCAATTCATTAAAAGACAAATAGTAGTAAGTACCGGTACTATACATTATATATCTGTTATTACTGCTTCATTAAAACCTTCAGAAGTTATTGTGTAAATTATGTAGGTATTGCACAGAGCTCAGATTTACAACAAGTTTGTGACTCGTTCAACTCTAGATATGCTTGCATTTCCTAATACCAAATAAAATCAACTGGGTCAGTCCATCTCAAATCACCTAATGGGTTGGCTGGTCACCCTCTCAGATTTTGTTTAAAATCACTTATATCATAGCCCTATGTGCCAAATAAACACATTTCAAACAGTAGGTCTCTACTCCTTGTCATTTCCGAGAACCGGCCTATTGAAAATTGGGTCAGACCCCCCCTTTTTGGGCACGCGTGTCGCGACATTGATTTTCTTCCGAGTTTAGACATTCATATCTTCACCTAGGGGTAAGCTACAGGGCTACAAATTGGAATCTAGGGTGTCTTTGACCCATATAACCAGATTCTGGACTCATAAACAATGTATCTCACCCCCATTTGATGATATAGACATATAAAAATGCATGTTCATGTTGACGCACATGACATATTCCTGTTTTTGACCCCCTCCTCTTCATCCTAGATGTCAGACATCATCTATTTTGCCTTTAGTAGGCAATATAGGTTCAGGTGGGGCCCCCTATAGCAGGGTAGACCACTCATTGGCTTAATAAAAAATTTCACAGGGGCTCAAAGATGACTCCTCGGCCAAAAGACCCCCGTTCAGTGACCCCATTTGACCTTGTGGGAAATAATCCACCATAACCAAACTCACACAAATTCAAAATACTTGCATGATGTTCCTCTGTACCAAAAATCTTAGTGGTGTCAAGCCATCTTCATGGTTAAATTAGTGTTTGAATCTCTCATTGAAATACACAGTAAATTGATGAACTTTGCATTTTGGGAATTAGAACATTACTGTGTATTTCAATGCGATCTCCAAACAGTCATTTAACCATGAAGATGGCTTGACACCACTTTGTTTTCTGGTACAGAGGAACATCATAGAAGTATTTTGAATATGTGAGAGTTTGATTATGGTGGGTCATTTCCCACATAATAAAATTTGGATTGGTATTTAGGACAATTTTGTGTGTATTTCAATGGGAAGTGGACAAATTGCGTCAAAAAACATCAAATATTCAACGAGCCATAACTCAGAAACGACAAGGAGTTGAGACCTACCGTTTGAAATGTGTTCATTTGACCCATATGTCTATGATATAAGTGATTTTAAAGAAAATCTGAGAGGGTGACCAGCCAACCTTTTCTGAAAATTAGGTGAGTTGATATGAAATGACTCAACTACATACTGGTAATTATTTATCTAGAGACAAAAAAAAATGATTTTACTACTCCCTTTGGGTGTTTTTTTTTGTGTGCTCAAATTTGTTTTACGGCCAAAAACATCTTGAGCTATACTTTATTTTTCAAATAAATTCCTTCAATACTTACAAACTCGACTTCTTGCTTCAGCTCATTGAGATCCTTTTTTTTGTCTTTCTTGCCCTTCTTCTTTGGCGAGTTGAGATTATTTGGAGTGCCATCTGCCTGTTTGCCATCATCAGGCAACTCCGTCTGTACTGCCACACGGTAGCTATCGCCACCCTGCTAAGAAACAAAGCAAAATCATATTGGATGAGCAAATATGGAGTCACAATTTTATTTTATAACTGCACTGATTTGATTTGTTTTTTTGACATGAAAGTGGCCTGACATGACTTGGCAGGAAAAGCCTGAAAAAGCGCGTAAATTTGGGCTATAAAGCCTCAAAACGGGCTGAAAATAAATAAAAGTGCGGAAATTTGGAGTAGCAAAAGGTCTGAAATCAGGCAATTGCCTAAAAACTGATATCCCTGAATCCCTCACTTTTTTTCATATTGGGTATTTCTAAATAAAATGTGAAACAATTTATCAGTGAACTTGCATATCAAATTGCATCAAAAGGGAACAGCCTCATTTTTTTTTTATGTTTTTCTCAAAATTTCACACTACTTACAGGAATTTTTAGTAATGGCTCATTCCACACTTCACATTAAGCAAGGCATCATCTGCAATAGCTGCCAGGTGTCACATTGTTAGATGTGCACAATATAGAATGCAGAAATGGCCAAATATGTATAAGGCAGCTATTGCTGACAGTGTCTTCTTGTAATATTACCCCTTGATATAATCAGTGACGGGGCCAAAGGATGCAAATCTCCCCCAGTCAGTTGTGTGTACATCAAGGGCTTAGGCAGCCAGCCGTGTAGGGATTGTTTTACACTCCCAAATTTGTAAATACACACTCAGTTTTTGCCCACATGGCCTATACTTTGTACACAAATCTTAAATTTACACACCCAGTTTTTTTGAATTTACACACCCAAACTTTCAAATCCTGCCTAAGACCCTGGTGTACATGGTAACACCCCCCTCCTTCACTTAAAAATAATAATTATGGTACCGCCACTGGATATAGTTATATTTAATTAATTTATACCATGTACCAATGATGTTATTTTTATAACCCGCAAATCGATGTAGTAGAGATAGCAAGTGGATACACCACTGACTGCACTTTATGTTAATTTAATCAGTAATAAATATATTTATTGATTATAGAACTACATATATGGTCATTTTCACGGTAAAGGGTGTAACTTTTGATTTTTAGGGTCAAAATTTCAAACCACTTAAATATGTTTCTGTTTACTGTAATCATGCATAGAAGCAACTTAAATTCCAGTAAAATAGTGTTTCAAGGCTTAAACCTTTTGATTTCTGATAAAAAATTTGACATTTCCATAACATTTTGGTTAAAATCTAAGAAAAAATTTATTTTACATAAGCTCAGAAAATTATGACATGAAAGCTGGAATACATGTGAAATCCCATTCCAAAGTAAGTCAACAGATATAAGTTAAATTTTATACCATGTTTTGCTATGTTTGTAATTGCAATTTTGAAAATTTTTAACATCAAGGGTCATTTGCAATGGAAATTTCCCAACCTTAAACATATTTTTTAAGTTTTAATTGGGTTCCTAAAATAATTTAAATGTCTAACTTCATGTACAAATACTACTTGATGAAAGGAACCTCCCAGCCAAGTTTCACAGAAATTGGAGTTATTTTTAGAATTGGCAATTCAAGCGATTTGTGTTTCGGAGGCTTCAGTTAACAACACAGGTGATCATAAAAGTAAAATATTTGGCTAACTACTACAAGTTGACATGAAAAAATAGGTAAAAAATATCACAATTACCAATTTTCATGCTTTGCTTCTAAGTATTGAATTTCAGTTGTGACAAAATTAAATTATCACAGCAAGTCATTTTTTTGTTTCGGAGGCTTCATGTTTACAATGGTTAAACATGGCAGAAGTAGTTTTTTTAAAAACAACACTGTTGGGATCATCTAAGCTGTTATTTTCTTGTGTGTATTGAATCAATGATTCTATGCGGCAGATATTGCAGATTTATAACATGATAATTTTTTCACCCATTTGTTAAGTATGGTGTTATTTGCATGTGAAGCCTCCTAAAGCGGGCTTTCTTGGATATCAGTATATTTTTCAAGCATTAACCATAATATCAATTTTTTTAAATTTATGACATTCTGCACATATCATGCAACAATTACAATGCAGATATCAATATGGAACATACCAATTTAGATATGCATAGATGATAATTAAGTTTACTGTTGTTTCGGAGGCTTCATTTGTTTCGGAGGCTTCAATTGTTAACGGAAAGTTTGTATTGGGTCCCATTTTCAAACGGTGATATATATCTCCATGCTTTAAAAACAAGTGACTTGAGGATCTACTTTGCTACATTTTGATAAATAGATTGGATGAGCTCTTTTATTTATATTTGCCCAAGCTTGCTGAACAGTTTGTTTCGGAGGCTTCAAAAAAGTTAACGGAAAATCGGCTCTTTGAAGTCAAGATTTTATGAAAATTTTAAAAGCTTGCAAATCAACTAATTTTTGTTACCCATTTCAAGTTAAGATATCAACTGTTATGAATCAAGAAGAAGTGAAGAAATAACCAAGAATTATGAACCAAAGCTATACCCACAAAGTTTGTTAACAATTGTTAACGGAAAATGAAGCCTCAAACGACAAATATCAAGTCCGGTTCTCAAAAATACAGGGCTGTTCACAATTAAATCTAATGTGGCAGTGTTTACTGAACATATGACCGTACTTTCAGGATAAGAAAAATTATCCATGAACTAACTGAAGAAAACACAGGGTTTTACAAAAATGTTACTGTTTTTTACAGTTTTTCAAAATGGCAATATTAGGTACATTTAAGCCTGCTAAAACTGAACGCAGTAACTCCCGAAGATGATTATGCTACCCAAGGTAGCTGCTAACTAGATGACTTATGTGGCCAAAAATCATGGAATTCTGTGGCTTTATTAGAAAACTACGGATCAAAATGTTAAAAATCCAAAGTTACACCCTTTACCGTGAAAATGACCATATGCAAAAAGGTCACTTGTAATTTCATGCGAGACGATATCTGTCCCTGGTGAGGTAACCGTTTTAATTCTATATCAATGCTGATGAAAGTCAAAGCACCTTGTTAATTTATTTATAATCCATAGAGTATTAAGTTGCTGTAATGGCCTGAAGATGGCTGAATTGATACTGCATAATGCTGATTATAATAACATAATTGGGCACAGAATTATGCAGGCATGAACATTTTCAGCATTTAGCTGATTTCAGCCTTTCAGCTGATTTCAGTGTTTTTTGTTAATGTTCTTTTGGGTGCTTTCCAGTCTATTTCTGAATCAAATTAAAAGAAAATTGTAAAAAAACAGTGTTTTTTTTTCAAGACCAGTTTTCATCCCTGTGATGAATTTTTATATGCATCAGCCCCCACCCTCCCCCCTAGTGTTTATAAGGGTCAATATTTTGGACAAACTTATATTACTCATCTGTAAGGAGCAGCGATCGAATTCGACGGTATCGCATCGCAAAATGCGATGCAATTTCCATCAACTGCTATGCACTTTTCCAAAATGCATAGCTAAAAGTGCTATACTGCTATGCAAACATGTGTTTTGCATAGCACAAACTGCGATGCAAAAAAATTGACTGAATTCGAACCCTGGTAAGGAGACTGTTCTTTATGACCCAGTATAATCATCTTTTAAAGACCTCTGAAAGTGTTGGATACAAAAATTCATGCTCCAGAACTAAGATCAAATTTTGAGATATGATGTTTTAAGAAAGTCTATTCCTTTGAATCTGCAACCATTTTGGTTCATAGTGCAGTGACTGAATACAACATGCATGTCATACATGTATACGGTACCGGTACTGTACATCATTAGGCATCATTAATTTGATCTTATGTGCTAGTTCGAAATGTTTGAGTGTTTCTATGTTCCAGTGTATAAGCCTCTGGCCCTCATCCCTTGTTCGTACATGTACGTCTCCCCATAAATTCTTGAAAACTGGCAGAAAATTGGGGATAACTTGTAAAATGTAAATGTAATTAATTTGTCATTGTCATAAATATATATATTATGCACTGCATTTTGTCATTTCTCTTCTTATTGAATTCACAAATTAAACCCAAGGCTATATTTTAAAAGCTTTTAAACAAAGCTAGTATATAGTGTAAAACAAAATAGTCACATTGGCAGAAAAATTTCTGACATTTCTTCAGATTTGTAGAGTCCTTGGTTCCCAAAAAAGTCCCCAGGCAAAATTATAATCTAAATCTGAGCGCTTTACACTGCAAATGGTTCCTTGGTACGGTATATATAATTCATAAGAACTAATGCAAGGCTTCGCTATCAGTGTCTCATTCAGGATGTGGCATACAATGCAATCACAGCATGGGGCTTCCTCTGTTATAGTAATTGTATCCTAGCTACATCGATCACCATGGTTACTTATCAATCAAGGCCAAATGCCAAAGACACTGCTGTGCACTTTCTTGTAACAAAATCTTCAAATTTTAAAATTTGGCAATCAGACTTATTTTAAAATGCAAATGCTGGATAGAAACACACTTCCCTTGTTAGTACGTGTAGGCAGTACCAACAAAAGTTTCTGTCGCCCTTTAATATGCACTACAGTGACATTACATCAAGGCCAGACAGGTAATTATGGCAGATGGAAACTGCTGCACCAAAGGGAAATTTATCAAACTAACTTCAACACACAATTAGAATTGTTTTTTATTGTCAATCAAGAAATGTAACGAAAATATCAAATTCATTTTAATTTAAAAGTGGTAATAACAAATGGTGGGTGATATTAAAATGTAACATCTGATGGGAACATGAAGTACAAATGAGAGTCAAGGACGAACACTTCCCTACAACATTTGGCATTCATCTGGAATCAAAGGTACCGGTACACAATATTTTCAATTCACAATTTAGCAAAATAAAATCATTTCAAAATGGAAATTACCCATGTTGGTATAATTTACAAAGTAGTATTTTATTTCAAAATGGAAATCATCCATTTTGGTCTTCAATTTACAATCTACCATTATCAAATCATTCCTGTTGAGTCAAATTGTAGGCTATGTTTTAATATCTGAGCCTGATTACTTTCCAAGTACATGTATGACACCACATCCGGGATATAAGGAGAGAGGTAATGGCGTCATTTGGTATCAAAACTGAAATATAATCTCCTATCACAGGAAACCAACATAACACCTCAGTGCCTGCGTCAGTTGTCACATGAGTTACAACTGGCTTTAGTATTAATATTATACCAGTCATCTTCAATACCAGTATCACTTTGAGCTTTGCATCATATGTCAAACAATTCTAAATACATTACACTGTGTCAGAACATAGTAAGTTAACCCCAATAATATGTGTACGCCTACATACAATGACGTACACATTATTGTCATACATTCATCAAAACATGTGTCATACATTCATCAAAATGAATGTGTTTGGTACAAAAACTCATATATTATTCAACAAAATTTGCTTGTTTTCGGTGATACATGATTGAACCCCGAACTCTACACCTTGAGATCAATGAATGAACTATGCCTGTGCCAGTGGCGTAGATTTCTTTTTGACAGGGGGGGGTGAGGTTGGAAAACATTTCTTGAAGTATAGAGAATCCATCACATTTTGGTGACAGCACACATTTATGTTACAAATGCGTGCGATAAAATTTGGCATATTGAAGCTAAACTGGTTTTAAAATATGGTGCAAAAGTGGAGTAAATTCGCACGAAGCGCACAAAAATGTTCACTTTTGGGGCTAAAATGGACATGAGGGTATTTTGGCCAAAAACCCACATACAGGTGTCAACATGGGGGATGATTGTATGGACCATCCCCCCTGGCAAAATATTGGGAGGGAATTTATCCTCCCCCCCCCATCCCCCGGGATCTACTCCTGATGAAATTTTTGGCTTATTATTGTTAACTATTGCATATACCAGTTTCACCTTGTCATAAATAATAAAGTAAAATAAAATGGAAACAATATAAATCAATCATTTAAAAATAAACATGAACAAATAAATATTTCGCCAAATTTGTTTTTGCATTTCAATGTGATTGAAATTTATAAAAACAACACATGAATGTGCACAAATTAAATATCTGAATTCAAAATAGTCATTAGTCAATGAAAGAAAACGTAAAATTGCAAATTTAAAAACAAATGAAACAGTCCAAAATTTGCAAAGTGCAAAAGAAAATTCCCAGAAATACCTTGACTTTAAAACAGTATGAACATTTCACATAAATTGATATGCTATTTAACTGAAGGTACTGTTATATTTCATTTTTATTATTTTTAAAAAATATGATCAACAAAAATCCCCTGAAAATAATCATGATATTGATAATATTGAAAATGTACTTGAAACACACAACTTGGAATGACCCAAAAAAGTACACACAAAAATGCGATTAAATACAACATTATAAAGTACTGGATTGTAAAAATAAAATTTAAATAAAACCTTGTGAACCTGTTATCAAGAAAAAATTAGTCATGTCAAGGACCTTTTTTTTTTTTTTTTTTTGAAAAGTGATAAACGGTGCAATTCGGCATTTTATATCAATTGTTTTTATTTTTTTGCCAATTGGTTAAAAAAAAATGAAAAAAGAAATTTGTGCCTGAAGTGGTTTATTGTGTAAAATACTGAATTAGGGATTAAAATGAGCCATACCCAATTTTCTACACCTGGCTGCATTCCAATAGAAAGTCAGGCAAATAAACTAAATAAACCTGGGACTACTTGAGCAATTGATTCAAGTGGCCTTTCCTTGGCAGGCAGGCAGGCAAGCAAGCAAGGCACATGCAATTTTCTTATTCCACTCTGCACAAAATATCAGGGGTCACTCACTTTAATATTGCTGCTTGCCTTGCCACCCACGCACTAGCATCTCAAGCATCAGCATCAGCTGTGTATTGTGTACGCGCATGCTTAGTATGCACTTGGTGCATGAGCAATTAAACCTGTGAGGCCATGCTGGTGAACTGTGCTGTACTTCAATAGCATAGTCTGTCTTTATTAAATATTGTGCATGCAATTGTACAAAATTCAAGCATTTTTAAGAGTATTACATCTGCAGGTGACATACTACAATGAATGCATGTGGTTTACACGAGACCTGTTATCATTGCCAATATGAAAAAATTTTATGTTTTTTTTGCTAGAATAGAAAAGCGTTTTACAAAAAACACTTTGTATTGTAATTATTGCGAGAAAAGGTAATCAATGCAAATTTATTTTATAAAATTATAATCAATACTAAATTCATAACATATAAATGTGTACAAATTACAATACATAAATTTCATGATTGTACAGCCAAGATTATATTAAGAGGTAAACATTGCATTCACTTAGGAGAGGCTACCTCAAAATATAAATTGTTCTCCAAGTTTTAAAGGGTACGGTAGTACACATGCCTTCATGTAATTGATAATGAATATTGTGCTTTTAAAAAAAAACTGAACATTGAATGTATGCCCGAGTTCAGGCTGATTTTCGCTTGATCACACCACAAATTTTATACGGTAGCAAAATTGTATGCACATGATTAATATTTAGTTTTGACCAAATTCCAAGCCCCAAAAAAGAAGAGAATAGGGTTCTCCAAATGGAAGTCAGAGGGTCACAGGTAGACTATGCCATAGTCGAATTTTATTAAAAATATGTTATTAGTCATGATGAACCCATTTCGTTGAACTCAAAATTATACTGATGTTTATTAAAATTAAAGTATTCATTAGTAAAATTGTCATAAAGAGTTAAAAATATCAGACGATTAGTGACAATAAAAGTAATTGAATGCAACATTATCTTGCATAATTATAACGGCTCACTTTAATACTGAACAATTCTGATTTTGGAATCTACCAGTTTATTGATAGCGAACCCGAAAATCCGACTATGAACTTTGAATTGTAAGCAGAACTTTACCCCTGGACTTTGCTCTCTAAAACACACTGTCAAGCATACCTGTTTATCAGTCCATTAACCACAAGTACTAAGCATGGACGCGCTAGATGTTTGATGAGAGATTAACTTTGGCGTCAACACAAAAGCGCCGAGATATACCACAGACAGTTGTTTACGGTGTAGTTAATGGTAATGGCGCGGGTCCAGACGATTTAAACCATAGCGAGGTATGGGCGACCAATCACAAGGCAGATCCATTTAAAGATGCATTACATCATGGACAATTTTAGTTAGGCCAGAAATTGGCCTAACTCTCCATAGAGTCCCGTGTTAAAAATCTTAACCGCAAGGCAATGTCAGTAGTCCACTTGGGAAGCTAACAAACAGAGGGAGTAGGGTGACTGATCAGATGTGAAAATCTATCAATTGTGCACACATTAATTAAATCAGAGTTTTAAGCTTAAATACAATATCCAGAGTATGCACAATGGGCAAGTGGACTACGGGGTAGTCTAGGTCACAGGAGGCACTTAATAGCAGGCATGGGACTACGCAATTTATGAAAAAGTCTGGAAAAGCTGGAAAAGCATGTAAAATTGGACAAAAACACCTGAAAATAGGCTGAAAATAAATAAAACTGCGGGAATTTTGACATCAAAAAAGACTGGTTCCAGTGTTTCCACTGGAAAATCCCATGCCTGTAATAGTTAATACTGTATCATGTACGAAGGAGTGCTAGAGTTTGGGTTGGGGAACATTTGGGTTGGTAGGGTATTAAAAGGTAAACTATAAATTTTCCTAATTTTAAATTTTCCAAATGAGTAATGTCGATCCTTGCAGTTGCAGTGATGCTGCATGACATGGACAATTGGACATTATTATTTCTTCAGTACCGGTACATGGCAATACAAAGTAAAGCTCTCCCTTCCAGAATACTGGCTGCTTTTATTCTGTTTTCACTCATCAACTTCCTGTTTTTATCTACTAGGCCTACAGTATTCAGTCATATTGTAAGTTGGACAAGACCCTAAATTGCCTAAATGTGGTGCAATTATCTAGTCATGTTTTGATGAATCCAAGTGTGTGAAAATATTGGATCCATCATCCATCACATAATAATGATAAAAAATTGGTCTCGCTGTAAGGTTTAAAATATTGAACTTGACTCCGTCTCGTCCAATATTTTATAAACTCATACCAATAAATATGGGCTAAATCGATCCAATTTTATATTTTTCACACTTGGCCTACACTGAGGGTATAATGAACACTACTATCCAGGGTTTGAAAGGGGGGCCCACTCATGAAAAAAAATTCCAGCTTGCTACGCTTGCCCAATTTTTATGCAAATCCAATTTTATTGACCATTCTGAGGGTCAGTCCGATGTGATGCCAATGGGGTATCCGCCCCTTAAATCCTGTTCGATTTGGAAGGGTTTTATCACTTTCACATGCACAGATGCATAACATTGGACCTAAAAAAATGTTTGATTTGCGTAACCAGACTTAACCTAAGCCCGACCCTGACTTTCTTTTTTCAAAAAAAAAAAGCTAAACATTTTTTTTAAATGTAATTTATTTTTTTTAAAAAAGAAGAAAAAAAATTGATTGTGCATGCAAAATTTTTTGAATTCAGCCCATGGATGGAAAACTACAGTGGTGCATGTCACTTTTATTTTCTAAATCGACCCGCCATGTCTACATTGTAAATATAATTGTTGTGTACCAATACCATTACTACGGTTTCAAGTTTGTGTAATGTACTTCTTTCTGGATTGGTATGTTTTGGTCGCCCGGCAGGACATATTTTTCGTTGGAATTCAGCTAGGGCTTGACACGCTGTTAACCCTAACACGCCTGAGTAAGTACTACAAAATACTACTTGATAAATGCGCTGCTCGTGCGTGCATCTCACATGGTGTGATGGCAACGCAATCACCGTAAGTGATATAGGCACGGTTTCGCTGGCCAGCGAAGCCCAAGACCCGTGGCAATGTGTCACCGATCCCGTGCTTGGCATGTGAGGGGTCTCGGGTTCGAACTTCGAATCCCACCCAGAGCAAACAACTTCTTTCTTTCTTTTCTCGCTTTATTCCTTCCTTCTTTCCCTTCCCGTCGCCAAAAAGCCCCTGGCAGGTTAGGGTTAGAGGAGTTTCTTTTGGGAGTCTGTAGGCTATTATTCATGGCATTTATGTCCTACCCAGCTTGGGCCTAGGCTTAGCCCGGGGTGTATGATGTGACCATACGGGGACGTGCCGCAAATATGGGTAGCATTTTCAGCCTTTTGGTCATCAATGACCCCTTTTTCAAAGCCTATTTTGGTATATGAATTAGGGGTTCATTCATATATTTTCATGACTAAACGGTTGTTTATGCCCGAGGGATTCTTATTTCATCAAAATCATAACAAAAACAACAAGTAACATCATTAAAAACCATGAATTTCCTTCATTTTTTCTACCCCACATCCACGATATGCCCGGCTCTCGACCAATCACGCGCGCCGTTATATAGCACGTATGTATGAATGGGTCTTGTTTTCACAATTTTCTCATTTTTTTCGGAAAATAGCCCAATTTTCCCCTAATCTACCCAAAATGTTCCCAAAAATTTGGAAAAACTAAGGCAATTTGGGTTCAATTCAGCCGAAAATTTTGACTTTTGGTATATCAATGGGTCCAAATTTCTTGAAAAATTGGTATATTTATGGGTCCACTTTCAAATTCTCAGCAGCACGTCCCTAAAACCAAACTTGAGTACCCCGGGCTTAGCCGTCTTCTTAAATTATTATCTGTTGAAACGTTAACCACCGCGCATACTCGACGTCGAACATACCCACCGCATGCATTTCATGATTCAGGTCATCAGGACCTTTTGTGGAAAAACATACCTTGGCTTAATTTGTAAAACATGGTCTGGAAAGGAATTTTTTGTGAACACGAAACATAGATTTATTATGTGCTGCCAGTCAAGTGCCACTGTCTTTTTTGGATTTTATTTTATCCAGAGGTATGTTCATAAAATTTTGAAGTTCAATATTTTTAGCTGAAAGTTCTTTCATTTGAAAGAGAATCAAATTACCTAAACAATAAGGGGTCAATCATGTTTCTAGTGCATATACTTTTGAAGTTATAGACAAAAATAGTGTCACCAAATTGTCCAAAATTTTGTGTGTGAAATTGTGACAGCAGGCACATGTACAATGTACACTACTGTATGTGACCCCAGATGACCTCCTATTCTTTACTGTAAGAAAGCTGTCTTGGATGGTCTTGATTTACACACAAATTGCTTTTGCGCTTTAACGAGTGTCCACTTGGTGGAACATAGATTGCACCATGTGATAGCTTATGAATCCATTATTATGCCAGTACCAACATAAGTCAACATCACTTAGGTTTTGGTTGTCAAAATTAATTTTTAGTAATTTTTTCCATTGAGCCCCACAGTAAAGCCATTTTTGGACCGTACAGGCACATTCCACTTCCCTATGGACGAATAGCGCCACCATTCTGTCGGTCGGACATCCGGGCTATCTCTAGTCTCGGGCCCAAACTGCATGTGGCTCACGGTTTGTTGTGAACAACAGAAACCGGCTGTGAAGGAGGCTACATAGCGATGTTGCTGGAGTGGCATTCAATTTCAGAAAAACGACACTTTCGACTATGGAATTTAATTTTAAGTTTGTCAGTATATAAACGGTAAATCAAGTAGGTTTCTTTCACTCTGAAGACTAAGAAACGGTTGTTTGATTCCACTGACTATTTGCGATCGAAATTTACATAACACCAATGACAGAAATCATCAACAAAAATCGAATTAGGGACTTGTTTTCACTCGAACATCATCAACCGGAAGTGACGTGACACGGACCGACAGAATAGTGTGTTATGTGAGCCTGACTAGACGAATGCTGGACGGTTCGCACCCTTTCAATTTCGGACCCGTGCACTTTCGCCCCTTTCTATTTCGCACCGTGCACTTTCGCCCCCCTTTTATCGGGCTTTTTATACCGCGGGTATCGTGCTGCTGTCATGCTGTTGATTGATTCACGATCGATTGCTTGAACTCCCAGCGATGCGGCGTAGTATGTTTATAGTACTGGGCCGTCGGGCATGCACTTATGATAAACCCGGGAACGGCGGGAAGGAAGGAAAGAAAGGATATTTTAAAACAAAATAGAGGAACAATTTTTTTTCTCAGAATATATTACAGGCCAGATATTTTAGCAGCAGGCTTACCCAAAATAATGAAATAATTAGAATTCAATGATAAAAATAGTAATAATAATAAATAGTAATAATAATAAATTTATATTTAATTATTAATTATAATATGTATAAAAACAGGGGAAATTTGTTCCAACTGACGACCAAAGGATGGATCCAAAATGATACAAGTGTCAACAAGCAATGGATAAAATTAAAAACAATGAAAATATGACACAAAATCCAATGGGGGAGTAACACAAAACATATAAACAAAGTTAATTTAATAATATAATATGATGATAATAATAAATATGATAATATGAATAATAATAACAATGATAATAAGGGGCTGTGCAATAATTATTTGCCTCCCGAACGGCCTGCCAAAAATCGCCCCCCCCCTCTCGGCCTGCCAAAATCGCTTGCCCCCCCTTGACCCGCCAAATTTTTGGGATCCCAATTTTCAAATTTAAACCTTAAATGGTCTAGATATATGTTGCGTTTCCGTACTGTTTTCCTAAGCATTTTTAGAGCGTTTTATTTAAAAGGCGCCACATGAATGTGTGCCAAAAATCACTTGCCCCCCCTCTCGGCTGGCCAAAATTGCTGGCCTCCCCCTTTCGGCTCGCCAAAAATTTCTTGCCCCCCAATTTTACCCTCCCCAGGGCTCATAATTATTGCACAGCCCCTAATAATAACAATGATGATAATAATAATAACAGTAATAATAATAAATAGTTATAGTAATAAATTGAATATATAGCGTTTCTGGGTTTAGTTGCAATTCATAATATTTGTAGCTAAGTTCCAAAATAAATACTTTAATGTGTAAGTGTAAGAAAGAAAGAAGAAAGAAAAACAAAGAAAGAAAGAAAGAAAGAAGAAGAAAGAAAGAGAAAGAAAGAAAAAAAAAAAAAAGAAAAAAAAAAAAACTAAATACGAAGAAATTAAGATGAACTGAACAAATCTAATTGATAGAAATAAATTATTATGTGCAGCAACATCCAAAAACAAGACATGTTTCAAAAGACAAAGCAGCTTTCTTGATAAAAAGAAAAGAAAAAAAGATTTAAAAAAATAAAGAAAGAAAGTCATCCCCTTTACACGATCTTCTTTATTGATAAGAAATAGATGCGATTACATTATTGACATCTTCGACTTCAAACATCCTGCCTTAAAATTGTCGGCATAAAGTATTTTGCGGATTAAGATACCGCGTAAGTCAAGATATGCCGTGGTGTTAATGAAGCATCGTCATAATGAGTCCGTGATTGACAGGTCGGTAAACAAAATGAATCATGAACATATAAATGTCAATCATTTACAATGCAGAATTGGATAGCATTTTTTCCACAAATGTGTTTATTTACTTATGTTATTTATTAAAACCATATTTATACAGGGTTACCCTTCAGATAAATCTGCTATTACAGGGGCCCTGTGTCATGAAAACAATATACATAACAAGTTGTAGAATTATACGTAGGCCCTATATAATATGTAAGATTTTTTTAAAAACATAAAACATCAAAAAATCATACATCAAATATATCAAAATTCATTAAAAGTATTTACATTTCTTTGTTTTATACAATTTACGTAACACTTGTAGAAATATATATATTAAATTAATTAAGAACACAGACAAAAACACAGACATTCATTAAAAGACATAAAAGTTAAAACATTTTGATCATTATTTACATTTCTCATTAAAACGAACAGTACAGAAAACTTTCCTGATTAATAATATCTTATATTTGGCAAAGAATATGGATGCAATTGTAATATTTCTCAATGTGCAATCATAACATATTGTTCGTAAATAAAATAAATATCTTTGTATGCATGTGTATTTCTAGACAAGTTTATACCGGCGCGGGGCTCGGGGGCTTGTCAAGCAATCGATCGTACGTCACTAGGCATATGGCACTTTTGCGTGTCTGTTTACGGTACCATTGATTGAACCCATACCATACCCGGCGCTTTCGCGTAAGTCATTCATTACATAATGGGTTGAAGAAGTCACACCTTACAGTCACTGCGGCCGCGTGGCCCGGAGCGTGTCAAGCAATCGATCCGCACGGGTATGTTCTGGGATCGAATATATGCGTGCTACTGCCTAGTCACCGTGAGGCTACCATTGCATTGATTGAACCCATGTCACGCCCGGCGCTTTCGCGTACTAGTGGCAGCTAATACTCGCGGTGAAGAAAGGTGGCGAAAGTCAGCACAGCATTATCGTAAAGCTGCTGCCAGGCGTTTGTTTTGCTTGTGCGCATTTGTCTTTGAGAAATTTGCTAAATATTTTTTCCTTAGTTTCATGTCAAAGAAGATCAATTCGGCAACATAAAGATGGGATAAAATTATAAATTATGATAAGCCATCAAATTTTTGGCCATATCAATATTAGGCCCTATATAAATTTTATAGGCCATAAATAATTTAACACTAAATTATATAGCTATTAATAAAGGACTAATAAGGTAACATAATTCTAATAATAATAATAATATAATAATATAATATAATATAATAATAATAATAATAATAATAATAATAATAATAATAATAATAATAATAATAATAATAATAATAATAATAATAATGATAATACTTATATAAAAATAATAAATAGGCCTAAAATAAAATAAAATAGAAATGAAATAAAATAAAATAAAATAGGCCTAAGTAAAATAAAATAACAAATCAAAAACATAATGAATACCAATCTTCAGTTGAAGCACATTTAATATATTGTAATAATATAGGCCTATTAAATTCAATCGAACCGGAGAGTCCATCAACATCCATTCCCGGGTAAACATACTATTTCCTTTTGTACACGCTGGACTCAGTACCGGTACTGCAAACACAGACAATCAACACTAAACAGTCAACCAATACTATACACAACACCCCACTGGGAGTTCAAAGCGATCGATCGTGTATTATCAATCAACAGCAGCACAATACCCGTGGTTTAAAAAGGGGGCGAAAGTGCACGGGTGCGAAATTGAAAGGGGGCGAAAGTGCACGGGTCCGAAATTGAAAGGGTGCGAACCGTCCTGTTTCCGACTAGACTACTGGTATGCAGTACATAAAATAAAATCCAAAAAAGACAGTGGCACTTGCACTTGACTGGCAGCACATAATAAATCTATGTACTGGTATGCAGTTTGTTTACAAGTTAAAGCTTGTAATCTGTATGTATATAGCTACCTTTATTGTAAGGCTTTAAGTCCTATAATCCAATATTATCATGTTAATGTTTGTCCACAGCAAATAAACAGAGTGTACAACAATCATGACAATGTGTATTGACTGACAAGTGACAACACAATCAGATTACAAAAATGAAATCAATAAATCTGGGCACTGATTTGCATCTCGAGTATCTGATTGACCCTCTTTCACTAGCACTGCAATATTTAAATAGGAGAAAAGAATTCTTAATCGGTCCCAAGGTACATTGTGCGTGCAAACTGCAAGTCTGGTAATTTTTAGCTATTGTTAATTTTGTAGTATCTGCACATGTATGTTGGTATTTTCCATACCGCACCAAGCATGGCAAGTGAAAGTGTTCACCCGGCATTTTTGCCGGTGTCAATCCACACTGTTATTTTAACAAATCCACTATTACATCCATCGTGCAATATATCAATCTAAAGCTTGATTTATTTCCTACAAAGATCTACTATTAAAATCCCCAAATTATCCTCACAAAATGTAGAATTTTCTATAAAATCTTACCTCCCCATCTTTCTCCATGCGGACCGACATCTTGTTCAGCACGAAAGAGCACTCATTTATCAAATTGATGTTCTGGAAACGTCCATTTTATTTTATAGGGTGTATTTGAAGGATGAGCAAGATGTGTACTCATGAATAATTATTTTGGTTTCCTCAATTGCCTTATTGGGCACAAATGAATAATGCAGTCTTACGTTACGTATTTCATTGGTTTCAGTATTAACGATGGGTAACATTTAGATAAACCAAAGTAATCAATTTGATTATACCGGATAAACCGGAAGGTCAATTGGCCCTATTTCCGAGTTTTGGGGGATTTGGTATACCTATTATTAGCAATACTACAGCCAAGTTTATACAGCGCGGTAAACTGATTAATTGAGTTACCGTCAACACACAGTGCTCAATGAGCACTACCTTAAAAATAAACGAAATTGTGTTGAAAGTACTAGTGAGGGGGAAAAGCCAAATTATCGCCTTTGTCAATAATTATTTTTGTTACATTTTTAGTCTTTAGTCATTTTAAGGCCCGGTTTTAAGGACACTTCAGTGGCTCCGGAACCGCCGGGCGGAACCGGCGGCCCCGCAATAATTTCAAGTGGTGAGGGCCTGGGGTGAGGGGCAGCACCATAGAGCCCCATGAGGTAAAATTCATAATTTTCGGGTAAAATTCATAATTTTCGGGTAAAATTCATAATTTTATTATGATCAGATTTATAATTTTAAGGTAAAATTCTTAATTTTAAGGTATAATTCAAAATGTAAGGTACAATTCATGTAAAAATGCATTTCGAAAGCTTCCACGCGTATAGGCCTATAGGCCTACGGTAGGGTAACTTGGGGCAAATTGGGACACAGGGTAATTTGGGACAGTGATTTCGGAAATACTTTTATACCTTAGAATTGTCACATTTTGCCCATTTTTGCAATAAAATAACTTTGATATAATGTCTATTTATATTTCAAACCGTTTAAAAGTACCATTCTTCATTAAACAGGAACTTCTGAGGGCCGTATGTTATAACACATCAAAATAAGTAGGCCCTATTCCATTTTTTTGTCATGTCTAAGCTGAGGTCACGACTTGTGGCTCAATATCTGAATCAATGGTCCGGATTAGTGTTTCTCAAATTAAAAAATAACTTCTAAGCTACCCTTTCAATTAAATAAGACAACAATTGTAACTTTTTTCTTCGAAAATTATAAGAAAAGCTTTCTTTTAGAAATATGCCAAATTGGGGTAAAATGGGACGCCATTGATTTACTGTGTGCTAACTCAAACTGTCCCATTTTGCCCCAACAAAAAAAAAAGTCCCATAGTAAATCAATGGCGTCCCATTTTACCCCAGCTGTCCCATTTTACCCCAGCCTCTGTTACAGAAAAATCTTGCAGTGGGGTAAAATGGGACGCCTTAAAGACACCTTAATAAAATAATGAAGCCGGAGGCCGACCGGCACCAATTTTTGTGAAACGTAAGTCTACTAGACACTTGGTGATTTTGTAGTGGTCACTTGTCGCAAGTTGTCGGGTATTAGTATTATAGCCGAGTAAAATCTGGTGGGGCAAAATGGGACATTAGGTGGACCAATTTGCCCCACTTCCCTACCCCCGGAGGCTCACCCACCCCTTTAGTTTTGTGCCTCGGAGCAGGCCAAATATTTGTCCCCCCCCCCACCCCCTATTCAAAATCTTCCGGAGCCTCTGCATGCTGCACTAAGTTTACTCTTTGGCATTAGGCTAAACGTGTTGGGTGGGCAATATACCTAGGCCTAGTAAGGGACCGTTCACAAACACTTGTTAGGGGGGGCCTGATGCACAAAAAAAATGATCGCGAAAATTTTTCGGCACCCCCCCCCCCCTTTTCAGATCTCAAAAATTCAAGCCCCCCCCCCCTTTTTTTGACATGAAAATTATCGGTCAACCCCATAGAAAAGCATATAGGCATAGGCCCTAAACTCAATTTTCTAAGGAAAATTTTTAGTCATTTTTTTCAGGACCCCCTTAGGAGGGTCAAAATTTCAGCCCCCCCCCTTTTACATCACCCCCCCCAACAAGTGTTTGTGAACGGTCCCTAAGGCTCATCACCCCAATATATCACCCCAAAGGGGCTTTCCCATCCCATGAAATACTTTCAGCTTGTAAACAAAATTAAATAATTAATTACTCAGGGCACATCACATGTCCTAAACTTACCATTCTTAATTTTCAAAAGCATGTTAACATTAGAATCCAAACAAGCTCAAACATTTCATATGTCACCTGCCATTTTCAAAAGATGTTTTTATTGTATGTAACGTCAACATTCGATATTCAATGTTGTTGTTTTTTTTCTGAATAAATGAGAACTGTTAAGAATCACCCATGTATATCCATGTTCTATAAAATTAGTAGGCCTATTAAAATTTACAATTTTATGTGTTTTTTAATGAATTGCTTTTGAATGATTTTTGGTCATTGTTGACTCTCAACTTGGACACTTTATCGGAGAATGCATGCTCTTAGATAGAGCCTACCTTAATAGGCCTAGAGAGGTTCACAAAGAACTTTAGGCGAGACTGGGGCAAAGGCGAGGCAAAACTATCTTACCTGTCATTTTTATGGCTATCGAAGTACTTCCGCAAAGCACATTGTTTTGCAGGTAAATAGGCCTTCTATATTTCTATAAATTATCGGATTAAATATTATGAAAAACAGTCATTTTCTGTAAGTACCTGACTCACACGAACACTCCCTATATCACGAGATCCATGCTATGAGATAGAGTGCAGCATAGATTGTTACGAGTCGTACCTGACTCAAGGCTAAAATCACCTTTTACCCGAACTCACACGAATGCACAACACAAATACACTGTTTGATTAAGCTAACAAAATCAAAGATTTTAATTGAAAACAAAATATGATTGGTACATATAACAACAATATTGCATATACAATAAAATCACACAATCACAGTCAGTAGGCAGGGTCTTAGCTAGCCACCCGTCCTCTGCCACCCGTCTGGCCGTCATTTTAGACAGGGAGTTTGCTCCTGGGACGGGCAAAATTAATGCCTTTGACAGATGCTATATTATAAATTGTATGTTTTGAGAAGCTAATTGACCTTTTTAGTAGACCCAATTTGTAGAACAAGGCCATATCAACACATATTTGAACTCTTTGAACCTCCAATGGGCTATAGATGTCTGGTAAATGTTTTAAAGGTCAAATTAGGACACCCAATTTTATTCAAATGACGGGCAACTCTCAATTTCTAGCTAAGACCCTGTCAGTAGGCCTACTTAACTATTGGTCTTTGTTGGTGATCCTAAAGTTCTTGCAATGTTCTGGACGACTGATGTAGGCCTATATCCTTATATTCATTTGTCCTGCGAAAATCAGCGAAGTCCATTGTACACTTGCGTTTATAAATATCCTTGCGTATGAAATACTCACACGAAAATGATGCTGCTTTCTCCGATCACTTATCTTCTTGCGCTACTTTCTTTAAAAGCTTCCAAACTACATCTCCTTGCGCTGCTTTCTCCAAAAATGGTGCTATTTCCACGTTTCTTTTGCATCATATTTACCCAGGGTGGCCCGATCAGCTAAAATGCTGTGTTCTTACACGGGGCCCTGCATAACATTAAAAAACATAGGCCCCTACAGATACATGAGTATTATAATAAAGCATAAACATATAAATCACAATTTAAATAGAGTATACCAATTTACAAGTACTTAAACTATACAATGTTAAGAACAAATCATTACAAAGTACGGTAGGCCTACTACTAATATTGGTAACTCAACATGGCACAAAATTATAATCAAATATATTGCACAGATCCGAATCAAAATCAAACTCATATTGAACTTATATTCTCCTATCACCCTCAAATATCCACCACTGCACTCTGACTCCCCACACAACATTATCGTCCTCATATCTCCACTACCGCACAAACATACACTACTTCGCCCCTCGCGTAAAAACTCACACCTTATACACTCATCCCCACACACGCACCCCCTCACCCCCACATAATTATATACAAACATAAAATGAAGATACTGTTTATCATGATGTTTTGTGCGCATCAACCATGATGAAATAATTAACAATAACATAAAATAATGTTTAGGAAGCAGGACTGCGATGCAGCGTCCACACTTATATTGACAGTTGTGTTGCTCCATTAACCAGACTTCAGCACTGAAATCGGCATGCAGAAGAATATTCCTTTCTTGAAAGAAGTACGTTCTTTGACGTGTTTTAGATTAAAGGGGCATTTCGTGATCCACAGCCTCATCCCCCACTTTTCTCAAAAAAGTTGAGATTTTTATATCACTGGAAACCTCTGGCTACATAATGTTTATGTACAAAATATTTCTTGCAGATTAATTTGTTTTGCAAAGATATCGTGAAATTTGAATTTCGTTCTGGTGCACCAGAACGAAATTACAACGCATTGTCTATGGAGCAGTGTGATACACATAATCATGCATAACTCGCAAACGAAAAATCGGAATCAACTGAAATTTTGGGAATAGGCTTTTTTCGTGGATATGTACTGAAAAATATCATAAAAAGAGGATGCTAGGATCACGAAATCCTCCTTTAATATCCGACAACACTAGCAGGCAGTAGTGCATTGACTATAGGCCTACGTAAAATATTTCTGGTTAGCAATTTCCTTTCTTTGAAGGAATTGGACTGTAAGCATAATAGCTAGCTAGCCCAGATCAACACTATAAACTGTGAAGAATTATGTTTACATTTTCTTATATACCAAGCACTGAAAAAAAAAACTAGGCTACTACCGGGGGATACTACGGTACCTTCATAGGCCTACTATTCTGCAGTCTGGGAAATTCCCAAGTCTTAATTATAACATTAACCTTTCACATGACATCCCATACGATGTCATCTTCACTTTACAATCTCAGGGGGTTTCCAAATATTCCAAATTAGATATGATTTAATTTGTTTTGCTCAATTTGAGAGGGGAATTCCCCCAAAATGTCATCACTCATGTAATTTTGTAAATAAAGATAAATAATCAAATCAAATTACTCAGGGCACATCACATAGATACATAAGTTAATGGGGGTGTTTCGTTTTGCCCCTTGGTCCACTTTGCCCCGGTCTCCTCTATATGCCAAAAAGCTAGTCCTTAAAAGGATTTTTTTATTGGCGCTTTTCAAAATGGCCGCCAAAAACATCAAAAATTGAGCACACCAAATGTAAAGATATAAAAACGTAGGCCCTATGTAGGCCTATTGGTTTTATCTGAAAAAAAAATCAGTGATTACGCCTAGATGATTAGTTTATATTTCAGTGAACGTTTTAGGTGAGCATAGGCCTACTTTCATCTCCATGATCGCCAGTCGATTTCCACATCGTACGTAGGCCTAGTCAGGGGGTGGGCAGAGCTTCCCCCCCCCCCCCATACACACACATTTACAGGTAGGCCTATAAAAAGGGGACGGCAAAGAGTAAAAAGTCCTTAAAATGACTAAGACTAAAAATGTAACAAAAAATGAAACATGGGGACGACAATTTGGCTTTGCCCCCCCACCAGTCCTGATATGTACTGTCCCCAGCCAGACCCCTGGTCCCCAGCGGCGTTGTTTGATCAGTGCATCGCACATGTTTCTAGATCAAATTATTCATTTCTTTTCTGCTTTTACTTTTGTGGCAATTTAATTTGTATTTAAACTGTACAAGTGTACGTGTACATTTTGTGTGCAAATTGAGGACGCTATTTACACATATTTCTAATTTAAATTAGCAAATTATATTGCCCCAATCCGCTTTATTGGGCCAATTGATTGGGGGGGGGCCAAAATTTTCAAAACGGGGCTTAAAAAAACCCAAAAATGGGTAATTTTGCTGAAAGGTGGGGGGGGTATGTCCCTCCTGCACCCCCCCGTCCCTGAGATTGACGCCCATGCCTACATGTGACAATTGCTGTCGAAAGTAGGTGTACGGTACCTTTGGAACCCCGGCTGAACCGCCCTGCAGAATATTATTGACTTTTTATGTGATACATGTAATTAAAGCTTATTTAAAACAAGAAATGTCTTTCAAAAAGACAATACCTCCAAGATACCAATGGGCACCTTTTGTTATTAGTTAAGGAAACACTTATAATGCTAGCTTTAAGGTAACGCTATTGGATATAGATTTTTGTCTGATTGAAATATGTGAGCCCATTCTCTCCTGATTACAAGACTGAAAATTTTATTTTAATCGGATATTCGGTTACCAAAATATGGCCTGTCAAAATGGCTTTTCTTTTATTTTTGTTATGCAATGTTGTCAGGTAGGCCTTATTTTCTAATTATATATGCAAGAATTATACAAAGTAAAATGTTCAGATCGGCTACAAAATAAGATATAAAACCCATGGATGCTTTTGGCAAATTTCCATTTGCATAATTAATTAGGACCCTAATCAACTTTTCTAATAAGTGGCCCTGATTAATTATGCAAATTGAAATTTGCCAAAACGCAACCGTAAGTTTGTTGTATAGTGTGTGTTCTACCCATGTAGGCCTAACATGCCTCAGTGCCATAGCTCTTTTAATTGTATCTGATTATCTGAAATCTTTACTTTCGGCATGATTCATGCATGTAAGGGACCGCTCATTATTAATGCGGGAGGGGGGCCGGGAAAATGTTGAGCTTTATGGGTGAAAAATAACTAACCCCCCCTATTGCGATGAATCAATTTCACGTAACCCCCCCTATTGAATCAAACAAAATCACATACCCCCCCCTTCAAGCAAACTTAAATATTAATTATTTCAGTCACAGAGATTGGGATTTTGACATTGGGGTGATGGGGTGGGAAACAATTTCTAGAAGTAAGTGGCCCTGATTAATTATGCAAATTGAAATTTGCCAAAACGCAACCGTAATTTTGTAGTATAGTGTGTGTTCTACCCATGTAGGCCTACCATGCCTCAGTGCCATAGCTCTTTTAATTGTATCTGATTATCTGAAATCTTTACTTTGCATAATTCATGTAAATTAGAAAATCATCTGGCAACTGGACTTGTCAAAAATATACAAAATAAAAAGAAAGTTGTTGCCAATTTTTTGTTTTGGTTTCGCGCCATTTTGACAGGCCATATCTCAAGAACCGAATGTAATCATTCATAGCTTTAACATAGGCCTACTATAGTATTATTTAAATAGAAAGAAAATCTAAACTTGTGAATTAGCCAATAGGGCCACGGTCACCTAAAGCCATCTTGCAATCTTGCAGATAATTCTGATGTATGAAATAAGACCTTCAAACTTTCAGATATGAAGAGTTCCAGATGCAGGCAGCCGTTTCTGTTTTTTAATAGGCCTAAGTTGTATCAAGAGTCATTTCTTGTGGATTTTTGACTGAAAATACAATTGTACCGTTTCAGAGTAACACATTTTCGTATCAGATTCTTTTATGCTTGTTTATTTATATTTTGTATTCAGGACTCTTTCCTTCATTTGTGCTTTGTTTTGCATCGAAAGGGCCAATATCAACACCTTGTTTGTAAGAAGTATTGTGTGGGGAAAGATGATTCTTGCATTTTATTTTTATTTTTATCTTAACAAACAAAAAGCAAATTTCTCAGTCATGGTCTTGAAACGGTCATGGGTATGCATACAAAAATATTGCAACAGTACTCAGTAGAATGTAAAAAACTGACATACATACCACCAACATGACCAACCACGCATGGGAATTGGGCAGAGGATGATTTAAGGAAGCCCCATCATGCACTGCAAACGTGTTATCATTAGAGTGTCAACTGCCACTTTACTTTTCAAATCCCATTGAACTCTGTGCAAAAGATGTTGTTTTAGAATTGCCCGTGTGTCATTATTTCTTGGTCGATTTCAGATCTAAAGTGATGTATGCATGAAGGATAATTCACACCTCCTGTATATAACATAAAATGTGAAATCGACCAACCTCTAGAAGGTGTTTTTACTGTAAATATATCTGTCCAAATTCAAATTTAACCATGCACGTGTGTATGCAGTGGGCGGGCAGTGGTGTGTGTTCACTCACACAGCTGTGCTAACCGCAAGACTTGCTGGGAAGTGCTTAAATCATCCTCTGGGAATTGGGGAAGCAAATACTTTAAAACGAATTATTCCGAATTATATCAACGCAATAAAATTGCAATACTTATTTAGTACATGTATTTGAACAGCAATGAAGCCGGCCATAGGCGCGGCTAGGCGTATCATAGTTGAACACGGCACAGCACATACATCTCGTATGCAGAGAAATCAAATAGCTAGCCGGTCTTTTCAATCCCATCATTTCAACCTATTATTATGATGTAGACACGCATGCACGATGATTGCGGCCTAGTCGAGCCTAGCATGCTTGCCAGTCGGCCTGCTGACTCACCGCGTATTAAATGGCACAAAAATACCTCAAATTTTGCACAAAACAATCCATGATGTCAAAATATCACATCCAAAGTGTCGCCATGAACGTCAGCTTCAACTTCTCCAGCCAAAGTTTTTGCATTGATAATCAGGTTTCATGTAATCATGAAATTAAACCTTATTTAATGTGTATTCCCATTGCCACACACAGCATAACGGTTGTCCGACTTCCATTTCTACGATATTGCTGATGTGATGAGGCTACAACCCATAATTAAATACCGAATTAAAAATACTAGTTTGCGTCTGACGTCATGACAAAGGCGCGCCGTGATTGGTTGCTGACCTGCGCAGTATGGCATTTTTGGTCTGGTTGACAGGACGGCCGTACGGAAGCTAGTCTTTTTAATTCGGTCTTCAATTATACAACATATGAGTTTGAAAAAGTTCCAATGCATAATTCATGAGCTTGATAGACTCGCACCATTGGCGCCACGTGCTAGGTGTTTCTAGAATCCCTATAGAATAAGATTAATTTTAATGCTAATTTATTGCACATGCTGAGGAAGCGTGTGATTACCTTTTTGAACATTCGGAAATGGCGATAGGCGAATTTATTGAAATAGTAATGCAGCGCGTCCACCCAAGCACGCTTATCAAAGTTGGTGATGTTGCTTCTGATGAAGGTTCCTACCGACAAAGATAGACGTAAGACGTAAGATGTATGGCGCAAAGAGGTGGGGGATATATATTGGGCTCTCGATATTGGGCGGAAATTAGAGTACTTGTCAGAATATAAATTTGTACAATCGGCCTACATGCCGCGCAATGTGCGGCATTTTAGGTGTAAATTTCAAAGCAAACTACCTCCTGCGGAGGTAGAAAAAAATTGTATCCATGTTCTTTAGGGAGTGTTCATTAATACTTTGTGGGGGGGGAGGGGCTGGTCTTCCTCAAATTTTTCGCTCGAAAACTTTTTGACCCCCCCTCCTCGATGGACCGCTAAACTTTTTTGACCCCCTGACAGACAAAACTTTTTGATCCCCCCCCCCCCCTTATCGTTTCCAGTGGTGTGGTATCTGGGTCACATGTCATTGAGGGAGGAAATTAAAAGGAATTTTTCATTTTATACTTAATTTATCAGATAAATACCCTGATTTGGCACAAATCTAAATTAAGTATAAAATGAAAATTTCCTTGTGCTTGTATTTCATGCACAATTGTCCCAAATGTTTCAAATGAATTTACAGGGATAAATGAAATAGAGGATTTATTTGGAAGTTCATAGGCACATCAGCATAATTTGGATCCGTGGCTAGTCTGATAGTACAAATGCGCGTGAATCGCGCAAAAAATTGGCCATATTGAAGCTTGAATGGTCAAATATTGTTAAAATTGGAACTTATTTATGCAAAAAGCTAAAATGGTCAAATATTAGATTAATTTGGTCACACAAATGTACACAGGTATCAGTTTTGGCCCCCAAAGACCATGGTACCTGGGCCTGTGCCCATTCTGCCCTATGGTAAATCCCGGGGGTAAATATACCCATGGGCCTATGTGTACAAAATAATTTTGCAATGAGAAATAGTCAACTGAAGTGTGCCGTTTACGTGCAAAGAAATCCAATTTATTTCCAATTTTTTCTTGATTTAGTTGTATTTTGATCAGATTGGTACATAATGATATTTGTAGCCAAGTTTGAAGAGATATAAAATTCTTTGGGCCCGGGTCTTTTGGTATCGGGATATGTCACGTGATAAGGAGAAGCCAATCAGCGTCTTCCATCGTGGCTCAGCGTGGCACGGAAGTGAACGCGTTTCATAATTTCATCTCTTTCGAATGTGAGTATCGTAATTCGTAATACAAATCAATAATCTTGTGTCTTTAAAATGAGCCATCTGTTCATATAAATGATCAAATTAGGACGTATTAATGTCACCGGAGACTCTCCGCTGTTTATTTTGTGCTAGAATGTGTAATTTCATATGAAAATCAAGTTCATGATATCATTCATGTGTATAGGCCTACATATACATGTGTACGTAAATTGCATTCATAGCAATTCATCACAATCACTAGAAAATACTGTTGCCAATTCATCCGGCAAATTCATGCTTCTGAACAGTATGTAGCTAGTTTCCCAACATCATATACATGATATGTTAAAAGGGTAGTGTAATTATATAGTATAAATTATTTACATGTTATTTTTGCGAGATTATTTGGCTGCATTGTAGCCTACTATACTACCTTCCAACTTTGCTGTGTTTCAATATGATAGTATTATAACTGACTCAGCATATAAAGTTATAATTGATGTGTTTTAGAAGCAAAAGAATAGTTAACCAAATTTAGAGAACATCATTACAAATGATAGGAAATTTCAGTGACCTTGGTCAGTATTCCGTGAGACGATGAGCGGATCAGTTCATGGGAGAAGGACTCAAATTATGGCCGGAAAGTGAGGATGAGGAAATCATGGAAAGTGAAAATGACGCCAGGTGGAGTATGAAGAACTTCAGCATATTTAATGTGAGATGCTCTTTACCACTGAAGCGTACATGCATATTTTCTCACATTAATGTAGTGTGCACGTAAAAGAACGTCACAGGCTATTCGAAAAGAGCAGGGGATCATCCCGGTACTGTTGACTGTACTTCAAAATACACTCAATCTACTCTAGGTTCCAGAGTAAAAATAAGTACAGCTTGTCTGTACGCAGTGCGATAATACTCATACATATGAGGTAGGCACTTACAAGGAAGAAGAAGTGAGTGTGGTGCTTCTGGAAGAAACGTCATATTTATATAGGCCCATGATGCAAGTGTTACAAAATAATGTAGATCGAGTTTATGAGATCATTTGATAACTGCCTATGAGGCTCAGTGGCGTAGGGGTTTTGGCACCCGGGGGCAAGGAGAATAATGGGCATCCCCACCAATTCCTGAAACAAATGAAATGAAATGTGCGCCAATTAACTTGTTTGGAGGTGTCGCAGAATCTAGTGCTGCCATTGGTCGCCCCCCCCCCCACCCCTAAGAAGGCGTTCATGGTATGTGCCCACTTATACCCTAAAAACGTGGAATGTCAATATTTTGTTGCATATCATTGGTGTTTTGTAAAATTTAAGTCAGGTGTGATGAGTTGCCAGTCTGATGAAGCCACTAGTGTAGTGGTGAAACGTCACTAAAACGTGAGTCAAAAACTTCGTTTTTTCTTAGGAATTGTTCAAAATGAACAAAATTTACAGTTGAAATCTACATTCCTAATGAACTTGTTCAAACATTTGTCATGTTGTCAAATTAACTTGGGTGCAAAAGATGAAAGATGAATTATTGTCTCCTGTTTACTTTGTTTTAAGCTGTTCAAAGCACGTCTGTTAACTTATATTTGGACAACACAATGTTCTATGTAAAATCGAGAGCAGAAAATGTTCTTATGCTGGTTGATGAAACAAAATTACTGAATAAACACACATGAAACTTGCTTTTATTATATTCATTTCATAGTTATTTTATTTTTATCACATTACTGTTTATGCGATAGCACTAAATATAAGCAGGTACTTAATTAGAGGTATACATACATGGCAAATGTAAAAGGGAAAATGTTAGGTTGACCTACAACCTTGGCGAAAAGTGTTGCCACACCTGAGCGTTAATTGGCCAACATCCTTCCCGCTCCCCTATTGCAATGTTGATTTGGACAAAATCGTCATCATTTCTACATTACAGTCTCCCAACATTGGAAAATGGGGGGTGGGAAATACGGAATCACATATTTAGCTTCGATTGCGTGCTTTTAACACCAGAACGTGCTGGTGTGGCAACGAATTTCCGCCAGAGTTGTAGGTCCACCAAATACACTAAAAATAATACTACGTGTATACATAATTCATTGTAAATATGATACTATGTAGGCATATTGTCAACTTTTGATGCCCACACCCCTCAAAATGCCCTTTGAACCAGTATTGGGTACCATGTCAAGATACCCATACACCAGTGATGGGCAATGTCACTCATCTAAACAACCAGCAAGTTCTTCCTTAACACACTCCTATTAAGGAATTGTGTTAATTGTATGCAAATAATACCATGTTGTGTAAGGTAGTGTAATATATAGGCTAACAAAAGGTGCTGTATAATGATACCAATTGTTTACATTTGTTAAGGAGACTGCACAAAGTCACATATAAAGAGTTGTAAATACTCGGATTACATGATAAATATCAATTACCAATATTTAATTGTATTGTTTCTATTGAGTAGAGTCGTTTAGTAAGCAGGAGAAAGCTTACATTCGATGTTAGTGAAGATGCATTACGATACATTGACTACCTGTACCTGTTACTCATACTAATAAAATATTTTGGAAAACAAATTATTTCAAAACTAAACTAAAAACCTAAAAGTGCTGATCCGTGTAACCTAAAGAAATCAGTGAATATTTTAAATGATACACGCGCTAGTTCAATTAAAACTTCATTTATACTAGAGAAGCTACAACGTTCATATGGTTCTGGTTTGGAAATAAACGTAATGACAGGTTCCTCCGACTCTTTTACTCGCTGGTCGATTGTTGAAAACATTGGAGGATTGACCATGATGTTTAAGTCTACTGCAACGTACAGCGAATTTATAACCATTGTAGGGGGTGGCTGCGGTTGCTCCTTGGGGGGTGAGGGGGCATCGTCTCAGTAGTAGGTTTCATGTTCAACCCATCCGCCAGGACGGCGACGAAGAATGAAACGACGGGTTTCATCGTACACAAAGATAAGAATACTGAAGGGAATTGCAGTAAACCACCATCCAATTCTGTTGTGGGAAAAGCATAAAAAGTAAACATTGGTTATTTGTCTTATAACAGATAAAAATGTATGAAGATAATTCAGGTATCCTTGGAGTATCCAAGTTTAAAATGTCCAAAATGGTTATCTAAGTCAAATTCAAAGTATTTAGAGTGATATACAGTAATTTGGCCACTGGCTAGCAAGACAATTATTAATTGTGACAGCTTTAAATTTATGCCATTGCAAAACGTCAAGATTCACACCAAAGTGTCAAGTTCAATTGAACGAGAAAAGTGAACAATGTCCACGAACAGTGGAATAAACCTCAAAGGTATACTTTGTTTTACAATAAAGAATAAAGTTCGTAAAGTATTGAGAAACAAATGAACTTTCTTCAGTTTCAAATCGCAATTTTAATTGTGTAAAGAAGCTGTCATTCGGGTCACCTACCTTCTGTGACAAAAAAAAAGGGAAAAGCACAGTGAAAGGCACAACGCTTAGACGTTGATCTACAAGCCTCAGCACACTTTACAGGTTGTCGCTGATCACTACGGCCCCACATCATTCCAAAAACCTTCACTGACAACACAGGGACTTTGCTGCTTCAAGAGCGCACACTCTATGCATTCCACATATGACCATCGCAACCAGGATCAGCTCCCCGAGTTTCGTATGGGTTACAACGAGACAATTAGCAGTAAGTTCCTTGTCCAGGGGAATTTCAAGCTAACTCAATTTTTCCACGAGAGCGTACTATGAAAGCCAATCAAAATAGGATCTTACCTAAGAGGGTACATACGCAGACCATTCTCAAGTCCTGGGGTGTAGGACAAAAAGGCTGCCAGACATGTCTCGAATATCAAACCGGTGTTCAACACCCAGTTACTGCAAGGAAGAAAACAAACACACAAAAATAGTAACTATTTGA
This sequence comes from Amphiura filiformis, assembly GCF_039555335.1. NCBI lineage: Eukaryota > Metazoa > Echinodermata > Ophiuroidea > Amphilepidida > Amphiuridae > Amphiura > Amphiura filiformis. The sequence goes on along the minus strand of NC_092641.1, from coordinate 5,981,334 downwards.
TATTAACTGGTTTTGATAATGAATATCATTTCGCAAGTCCTGGACTCAACAAGTCATGGACCTAATTCCAAGTCAATTCCATACCCAAGCTTGCATGATTGATATTATACACATCGTCGCTGTTTTGGCATACTGTCGTATGACGAAAAATGCCGTTTTGAGAAAATCGCATTTAAAGTTTTTCCAATTTTTGAAGACCCACTGCAGAGCACCAAAGTAAAATATGTTTATTATTACTAAAGAATATAATCAATAATATATTTGTCTTTGTTCCCAACATAATACAAACTATTTATTCATTCACTAATTAGAAGTAATTAATCTGCAAACTCATACGGCAGTATGCCAAAATATGCACAATTTGACAACCTATGTAAAAATATATGATACGCCATGTGATACGACAGTATGCCAAAACAGTAGGAAACTGCAGATACACGATGGCCTATGGCGACGTATCATGATACGACTATGATACGACTGTATGCCAAAACACAAAATGAAGATTTAGGGGGGTGTTACATAAAAAAACATGTCGTATCATACTAATTAGTGCCATATCTCATTAACTAATCACATTTAGGTCTCAAAACTTTGTGAATATATAGAGTTTCATTCATAGATTTTGAACGTTTATATAACTCATTTTGCCCAAAAATCGTCATACGACACTATGCCAAAACAGCGACGACATGTATTATGAATTGGAGTAGGTGGAATTGGAGCTACTGATTGTATGTTATATTTGTATAGTATAATTACCATGATTATTCAAAATCTAAAATAAGTATCAGTATAGTTGGAGATGCATGATTGATATCAGTCAGTAATAAACGTGAATGTACAACAGGTGGAATCTTTTATGATTTGTTGATGAATATATAAATAAATGCATTGACAACCAGTACACTCAATTGATGTAATGACCAACATTTATTTGTGTGCAGACGTCGACAAAGTCCGTAAAACTGAATATATTTGTAATTTTAATTTATCATAAAAGGTACAATGAATTATAGACGAGGGTTTAAACAATGTCTGTTTATGACTACTTACTGCATGCCCTGGTGGATGAGTGAGTTCTTCCTGGTCTTGCAGATGATAACATCAGCCCATTGTACCACCACAATACTGACAAAGAAAGCAGTGTGGCATGTGTACTCCAGAACCTTACGCTGAGCATAGGACTGAAATGATAGAACATCAAAACATATTCATTAGTAATTTACACTAGTGATTAGTCTCTGTATGTAACGCTGGTTTCAAGCTTTCTTGCTGCTGTCCGTTTTGCCGCTCTGATGACGTAGTCGCACGAGAAACGCTAGCGGTGATCAGCGGCACTCCCGATATATCGATCACTCCACCGCTTGGCCCAAAGCGGCAGATCGGGTTGAATTCAAGTCAACTCGGGAGCGGCGCCGCTCTGACGTATGAGAGCAGAAAACAATGTTTGACGGTGCTGAACGGCAACATTGGCTTTCAAGTTCATAGTCATGTCGGTGCCGCCCAGCGGCGTGCCGCTCCGTTTGCAGAAAAGTACAAGCGGCATGATGAAATGAAACGGCAGAAAGTATGAAACCAGCATAATGGTTCAGGATTTGCTACGAATGTTTAGGTTGCACGACGGAGTCCACTATTCAGCATCAAAGTGGTTACGTAATTCGCTTGGTTACCGGATCTTGCTACTTTGGTATGCTTTCAAGTGCCATATACCTTGTGTGGTGATTATTTCGATCGTGGTTCATTACTCAAGAGCGTGATCCCGTTGACATAGTAGCATTACGTAGCTTCGATACTGAATAGTCGTAGACGCGTAGTCGTGACTATTGCATTAGTTATGACTGCTCTGTTCATGCTTTCAGCTTCTGTTGCATCCTCAATATACTAAGTAAATGAGGTAAACATTTTTCATACAATGGTGCTAAAGTTACATTTGTGTGAATGTCGTGACAATTATCCTTTTTTATTATTATTTATTTGGTGCTTTGGATGATTACATAATATTTTGTGTTTTGTGCAATTGTATATTAAATACCAAGAGTGCCAAGATAACCAAAGTAATAGACCGTTACTAGTCTCCTTACATTTGTAAAAACACAACCATTTGAAAAGGAGCAAGGCTATTCACATCTCCATGGTGATACTTACCCACTGCTGTCCGTAAGAATCCTCCAGATTGTTGATAGTCTGGTCATCCCAGTCAGCTCTTAGGTTGGGCAGACGATCAGGCAAGAATCCATTCTCAGCCATGATGACGAAGTAGGTATAGAAACCTGCAGAGGCTTGCATCATACCAATCTGACCATACGACATACTGATCAAACTGTGTTGAAAACAAAAGACATTGCGATTGTCATTCTGCATTCTATTCTGTGTCTATTTGATTGTCACACATTCGCGTTCTCAGAGTGTGTTCTTTTATGCTATTATGTGGGTTACAGGTCGATAGTCTGAAACCCCATAACTTAGTCAAGAACCCTAATCTTCACCCTAACCTTAAACTTCAACCTAACCTTAATCAACCCTAAACATAACCCCGACTCTAATTCTAACTCTGACCCTTACCCTAAACAACCCTATCATAATACTCACCCTAATGCTTATCCTTACATTATTCATAACCCTTATCCTAGCCTAAAATGTTCGGAACCCTAACTTTAACCCTTAGGACTAATGACCCTAACGAACTAATGGGTTGTTCCCAATATGCACGCCTGTTGTTGTCGTCAAATATGCGCACTAACTGAGGCTCTATTGCGATATTGATGCTATAATCAGATTTCTTTATGCATAGATTTAAGTGTTTGTAAGTTTATCATGTTTATTTTTGATTTGTTGTAACTTTGGGTGCCATCAGCCACACGCCTAGCGTTCTTGATGGCATCCACATCTCCTGTATTTAATATGTATTTGCTAATTCCAAACTTTATTTATTTGTAATTTGTAATATCTTGTCATATGATATATTTTGTTATATGATATGGAAAAAAATAAAAGTGAATTGAATTGAATTGAATTGTATCTGCTTTGAATTTTTATCCTGTTATTATGTTCTGGACCGATAACATTTGCGTAGTGCGTTTTCAAATGTTACTCTGCTCCCTTTGTTTGGTACATTGTTATGTAAGGTTGTGTAGATCAGGCTCAGCGATAAAAAACATGGAATTGGAGCCTATCCTATACAAATGACAGTTCATGCGACAAATGGCTCATATGTGTAAATACCATTCATTGCCTCACAACAATTGTTGGTACCCTTGTCGGAAACCATTATCTGAACTTACCGTTCATTTACAAGTTTGTCTTTGGCGGGGTCACGTGGTTTACGCTTCATGATGTCGCTCTCAGGTCGTTCATAGGCAAGGGAAATGGCAGGCCACTGAAGAACAGAAAGAAAGTGAACATTAAGTTACCAAGTTTTTTACATAACGTTGCTGGGCAGGTAAAACCTCATGCATTTTCACTGTTACCCATTTTGAAAATATCCAATTGGATACTGCTTTCAATTTGTATAATAGCCATAGGCATCTACATAAAATGTTTTGAGATATTTGCTCAAAATATCAAGAGCTATCTTAAGAACAACTGAACCAATACTAGGCTTGTTTGTACTTCTTTTAATGCATTTTTCATTACTTGAAGTATACCTTACATCAAATACTTACCAAATCAGTTCCCAAATCAATACACAAGATGGTGACAGTGCCAAGGGGCAGTGGGATACTAGCCAAGATGAAAATCAAGAAAGGACTAATCTCAGGGATGTTACTAGTTAGGGTGTAGGCAATAGATTTCTTCAAGTTGTCAAAGATGAGACGTCCTTCCTCAACACCAGTAACGATGGAGGCGAAGTTGTCGTCCAGCAGGATCATGTCAGCGGCTTGTTTACTCACGTCACTACCAGCGATACCCATGGCAACACCTGCCAAAGCAAAATCACAACAAACATGAAATCAGATTAAGGATTTCGAGACAACAATCATCACCCCCTGTTTTCTGCAAGACATATCGAGAGGTGAGGTTGGTTTATATTGCTATTTTCTGTATTGAACCACCGTGGCTACAAACATAGAAAATGTAACATTATGTTACCCTTAACAGGAATTAATACACAGCGTTAGAGACGTACAATAAATGTCGGCATTCATATAGCGAATTTCCAATGTGTTCTTTACAAAGCTTTACAAGAGGTTAATTTTATTCCGATACCATTAGGATACATCACACCATGTGGCTGTCAACAAGGACGGTGCCCCATTATATACCTGGGTGGAGTGGAACATACGAGATAAAGTGTCTCGCCCAAGGACACACCACGTTGGCCCTGTGGGGTTCGACCATGAATCGGACGTCCTAACCGTTATGCTAGGCCGCCCTTCTCCCTATTCCATAAATCTTATATCTTACCGATATCGGCTTTCTTCAAAGCAGGAGAATCATTGACACCATCACCAGTTACGGCCACAATCTGGTTGGCACGTTGGCAACCTTCCACAATGATGAGTTTCTGCTGGGGCGAAGTACGGGCAAATACAATCTCAGTGTGATCAGCTAGGATATCATCAAGCTCTTCGGTACTTACGTCTTTGAGCTCCGAACCGTGGACAACAATAGCTTTGGCATCCCTATGTGGAGACAATAGAAACAAATTAATGCGCATTTCTGATGCGGAGGGGCATATACAGGCAAAACTTATTCAACGTTAATACAGGGGAGCCCTTTGGCCTGTAAGCATTGTTTTTTTGTATTGTATTGAAAACTTACTTTGGGTTGACTTCAGACACAGGAATCATGCGACGTTCAGCAATATCGTCCACAGTCTCGTTTCCTTCAGAGATGATACCTACACCTTTGGCAATAGCTTTGGCTGTGATGGGATGGTCACCAGTAACCATAATAACCTGTGTAAGAGATTAATGATGTAAAATTATGTTTCATTCTTTGGACCGTTCCTTAACATCTTAATGTCTTATGTGTACATTTGGGCACTAACTAGGTACATTGACCTTTAAGCACCAATTAGAATTCAGTCATCTTAATGCCTTGCGTGCTATATAGGCTTCAGCATAAAAAGTCAAAGTTTTGAGATTTGGCTTGTTTGTACTCATTTTAATGCATTTTTCATGCTGATTCCAAATATGGTCATGGAAATGTACAATTCTGAAATGTGCAGTCGACACCCACGTGACTCCTAGACAGCTGAAGTCATGCAACCCTACTTGCCATCAAGAATTGACTGTATGATGTTACAATCAAAAGCAGGAGCGTAGTTAGGTTGAAAAAGGGGACACATACCTCGGGCGCCATGTTGGAGGGGGCATCGAATGGTCATACATAAATCGACCCCTCCAAATGGTAAAAGACAAAATGTCATCAAATATAGTCATTATGAGACCCGTGTACTTCATGACGAAGAGTCGTTGTAGAAGCAGATCAGCTTCTTCCCCCATTCACAATCTTTACCCTTCGCCATTCTTTATTGTCGGACCTGCAAGTATGAGTAAAGCAACGTACCTTGATACCAGCACTACGGCATTTGCCAACAGCATCTGGGACAGCAGCACGGGGAGGATCAATCATGGACATTAGACCGACAAAACAGAATCCTTCCAATGGGAAGTTGACCTCTTCAGTGTCGAATTTAAAGCCCTTGGGGAACTTATCCAAAGGTAGGAAGCAGTGGCAGAAACCTGCAAAGGAAAGGAAATAAATAAAGTTTCAAATGATCATTATTGCACTGATAGCTTTCGTCATACTTGAAATAACATTAAGCAAGCGTCTCGCATTCATAACTGGAAATGCATTATTTGCTCTTGCTCTGTCCAAGTCATTTTATGGGTTAACATCTAACCCACTGTAATCTATAGTACCCCTTTAGCAAGTTGCAAGTTAACATCTATACAATTGCTGTCACTAACTGTATAAGTAGTGTAGAGTAGAGTAGAGTAGAGTAGAGTAGAGTAGAGTAAAGTAGAGTAGAGTAGAGTAGAGCAGAGCAGAGCAGAGCAGAGCAGAGCAGAGCAGAGCAGAGCAGAGCAGAGCATAGTATAATATAATATAGTATAGTATAGTATAGTATAGTATAGTATAGTATAGTATAGTATGATTAGTATACAGTTAATAACTATAAGATGGCTTCATATGTTCACACACTCGTGTAATCCGATCCCCTGCAACATCAGTAGTCACCCACCTGCTACATTGCAAACTTTGAAATGACACTTAGGGACAACACCGAGAACACTCTACAAGATCGTATCACTTTAACTATTTCCCTTGACATTTTCGTGCGAAGATACCACTTGCCAGTACGGCACATTTTGCTCTTGTGATTTAAACATGAGCTTACTTAGCATTCACTGAAAATGCAACAAAGACACATTTAATTGTTAAATATTTACAGTTGCGGATGACAATCTGCTTCAAAATTTGAGACATTTCTTGAAGAAAGTCAAGAAACCCTGCCATTGAGATACATTACATATCATATCTTACCAAGTACACGTTCTCCTAATCCACCCAGCTCCATGTAAGCGTTGTTGAAAGCAGTCCTCCATCCCTCGTTCATTTCCTTTTCCTCGCCCTTAATCAGGATAGTGCTACAACGATCCAAGATACGCTCGGGGGCGCCTTTCATCACAAGAAGATGACGATCATCTTCCTCGCATTCATGAATGGATACCTGTGTGTTACCAAAATGGAAACAATCTTAGTACAGACCTACTGTTTTGATGTGAACAGCTTATATTTTATGTATGAAATACCTATTTTAAGCCTATGGAGGAGAAATAGATGAGAGTCCTGATGGGAGCTTGTCTAGGGCGACAAAACATTGCAGAACCCCATTGCTCGCTGTTCTCCATATAATTCAGTCATACTTAGACTCTGTATAGCAAGCGTTAACGCGGCTACTCAAGCTGGGTCACACTTGAAAGGGGCACAGCGCACATTTGGAGAAATCTTTAGAATTTTGATTTGGGGTTACAAAATAAGGTACACTTATTAAGGTTGGAAATTTTGGGTTAGTGCTAGAAAAATGTTTTTGTGTTAGGATTTGAAATTATAGGGTTACGGTTCCAGAAGAAGGATATGGTTAAGAAGGTACCTATAAGATATACCTTTACAAGCTGTTACAACAGCTGGGAGAGGGCTTCATCAAGATCCAATGGGAAGCCAGAAGATAGGAGAAAATTAAAGTCCCTAAAGACTAAACTGTTATCGATAGCAACCTCCCGGAGCAATCTGTAATGGTGTGTCATGAATATCATAGTATTTCATTTTTCATTTCATTTGGTATCATAGTAGAAGATATACTATAGTAAGAATTCCAATTGAATGAACGCAGCTTTTAACAGCTGTACTCGATCCAACCGCGATCGTATATTGCGTATTTCAAACTACAACGCGAACGCACGACCTTGGATACAATGCTATCCAATCACGAGTGCGTTGGCATGGTTGAGTTCACTTCCGCGTTACTCACGCACAGTCGCACACGCTGGCGTACATCGCGCAGTGTACGCAAAAATTCGTCACGCTATTGAAAGCTGCGTTCATTCAATTGGAATTCCCACTATAATATCATAGTAGAAGATATTTGAATGAGTTGAATTAGTAATATATTCCATACCTGATACTTGTTGGTTGAGTTGAATGGAATCTCTGCAACTTTCTTGTTACGCGCTCTGAACTTTGCTGTGTCGTACATGGACAACTCTACACACTTAATCAGGGCAGATTCTGAAGCATCGCCGGTAGTTTGACTGTGAGTATGAGAACAAAATCGGTACCATAATTAAAAATGTTCTGTTTGTAAAAAGACAAACTACAAAAACTGGGATTTACGTTTGAAGCATGACACTGTGATCAAACACAAATAATATACACGATCGAGCGTTAAGCCACGACGCTTTAAATAATTGTAGACACGTTTTATCTGAGTGCGATTTCCCCAATATCTAACTTTATTGTAAGGTGCAACAGTGTTGTAAACAGCACGCCTCAAACATGATGCCGAGTAATTCAGCAGTCATTTAAGCCATAGATTCTGAAGGTTCAGAGTCTGTGTTAAAACTCAATTTATGCAATAACGTTATTCAGGTTACGAATGCGTCAGAGCGATCAAGATCTTAAGAGCTCTCCTAAAGAAATACCAGTGAGTGTTGTGTAACTATCAAGTATTGAGAGCTCGCCAGCATTGACAGCTCTTCTAGACATCTCAGGAGTGCAATAAGTAGCTCGCGTGAAATATTTTAAATATCGAAACCACGGATGGCTTACATTCGTAACTCTCACGTGTCATACAACATGTACAAGGGGTCGTAACACCTGTCACAGGCATAGATACATACCGCTTCAAGATGGGCAGATTCTCCTGATCAGCCTTGAATTCAGATCTGTTGCAGAGACAGGCAATACGTGCCAGAGATTTCCAGCTGTCAGCACTCTTGTCAAATTGATGACCTGTTGGAAAATAAAAGCAAAATTCAACCAAAATGCATCTATCAGGACAGGCTGCTCCTAAAAGGAACCTGTTCGGTCTGAAAGTAACCTGTCCATATCGGTGCCCGAGCTGTCTTAGTGTCTAGTTATCATCAGTGGACACAATTGCCAAGGTTGCCAAATTCGTCCAGCTGATTCGTTACTTAAAATTACTTTACTGGGACATATGCAAAGCGCGCAAAAATGTGCAATTTTAATGCTGATATCGAAATGGGCCGAAATAAAGATTGTGGTCTAGAAAGGCCAAACAGAAGATAAGCATCACAAATTTGGTCAATTTTGTCGTGGTATTTTAGCGGTCGGTATGCCACTATAGTGGCAACGGACGGGCCCGGGGGACGGGCTGTTTATGAAAATAACACGTCTCAAGTAGCCCGTCTCTTGAATGTGTGTGATTATATTAGGTATTAGAGACAGATGGTCAAAGAGATCGAAGGGAAATTATCCAAATGATAGAAACAGTAAAAGCAACAAGCAAACGTATCATGTAGCACATTTAATGATGTAATTTCAAATGTACTTGCAACTACTGTTGTTCGTTTTCTCTTACTTTTTGCCAGGGGAATGAGTCAAAGAGCAACAGGTCAAATGCTAACAACAGACTAACATTTAACTTCCGCTTACCACTTTGATCTTCGGTTGTATCTGATTCGACAATAGTGTTATCAAACCACATGTGAGCCACAGTCATTCTGTTCTGTGTGAGGGTACCGGTCTTATCGGAGCAGATGGTGGAGGTACTACCAAGGGTTTCCACGGCTTCAAGATTCTTCACAAGACAGTTCTTCTTGGCCATACGTTTGGCAGTCAGTGTCAGACACACCTGAAGTGGAAGGAAATAGTATGTGAAACAGCTTCATATTAATTTGGCCATTGAAAATCCTTTGAATGTCTTTTAAACTATCCGATCATCTTAAGTTGCTAAATATGATTTGCTGCAAGAGAGCTAAGGACTACAGCCAGCAACTTTCGCTTTTTAACTAGAGATTTTAGTTTTAGTCTGTTCGATTGTGTGAAGAGCAAAATGTAACTTGTGATTAAAACGTTTATTTTACATACTTAAGAGAATGAATTGAGTTGATAAGGACTGGTATGAATTAGATTAATAACTTTGCATCAGTTTTATGTCAGACAAATCTAAAATCTAAATATTTTGCCCTGGGATAGTTCATCGGTATCAAAGGCAAAATGATTTGATTTTTCACAATACACTCCAAATAACATGCGCTGTTGTTAATCTGCAAGTTTTGACTTACGGTGACAGTAGCCAGCAGACCTTCTGGCACATTAGCCACAATGATACCAATCAAGAAAATGACAGCTTCCAACCAGTTATAACCCAGGGGGAACGAGAGGAAGAAGAAGCTGACGCCAAGGAACACAGCTACACCAGTGATGATATGGATGAAATGCTCAATCTCAATGGCAATAGGGGTTTCTCCAACGGACAGACCAGAGGCCAGGCCAGCGATACGTCCCATCACGGTACGATCGCCGGTTCTGATGACTATACCACGGGCGGTTCCTGAAATGTTCAATGAGGATATCGTTTCTTATCAGGAGGGTTCAGCAACTTATGGAAATATGAAAAAAGGTGTCAAATCATTTCTAAAAGCTTAAATTAAGACAGCATTATATTAAAATGAGTATTTTCACCACTTTTATTTACTTCTGCTAAACTCTGTAAATCTTACATCTTGTGAACATCACTGCCGATCAGAGTCACAAAGTCTAACATTTTCAGAAATGATAGTCTTCATAAAACCATACCGATTCTATTACACACCGTTCGGTGCGAATTAAATGACTTCAGTCAATTATTTAAAATTATTTAAATTCCTGCTAATTGGATATGCGGTAAAATTACGCGGTTCATGATTAAAGTGACACCCGTACCCACAACAATTATTTATTATTTTCAAAGAAGTGATAATCCAACAATTTGGATTACAAATGACCCCTAATGACCTTGAAATTACAATGAAAATAACTGGCATATCTTGTAAAGTACTTTCACCTAGTGTCATAAAATTGCACAATCTGTATTTTGACCTCATTTGACCCCTGATGACCTTTTTGCGTGACCCACCTTCTACAGCATTAGTGGAGAAGAATGCAATATTCTTGGTCTCCAAAGGATTGTCATGAGTGAATTCAGCAGATCGAGATTGTGGTTCCGACTCTCCGGTCAGTGAAGAGTTGTCCACTTTGAAACTACGTGCCTCCATCACACGTACATCAGCTGGGATTCTGTCGCCACCCTTGACCTCTACGATGTCACCGGTCACGACCAAAGTGGCGTCAATTGACTGCCATTGTCCGTCTCGCATAACCAAAGCTTCCTGTAAACGACGTAGCGTATAGAGTAAAGAGGAAAATGTTAAGTTATATTATAAATGTGATCTTTGAAAGGATTTTAAAATCAGTTGAGATTCAATTTGTCAGCATTACTGGTGGACACACGATTATTCGCACAATAAAGACTTAGTCACCGGCCAGTTCCAAAAAATTGCTTAAGTACAGGCCCTATGGAGAAACCAATTCTTTTGTTGTCCATTCACCCATATAATAATAGCAATCAGATTTTGGGATGGATGTATACACAGTGATTTGGAGAAGCTATGTAAATAATCAAAAGTACATGGCTACAAATTGACAAGGACAACTCCTTTTGTCAAAAATTATACAATGTACTCCATGGGCCTTCTCCTTAACAATGGTCACTGACCTTAGTCAATGGACTAAATCTACAGAACTTATCCATAGCAAATCATGGTAAACTCTTTGAGCTGGGTGAAGGATCAAGAATATTTTCTAAGTTATTGTTGGGCCAACTATCGAGTGACCACAGAGTAATGAGATTTCCTGATTGTAACATTGAGATAATCAATCTTGAATATTACTATTAGCTAAAGTTCAACATTAATTTTCTTTTCATCTTCAGCTATACATAATTGTTTAGATGCCACAAAGTAATATTATGATAATTTAAACTTCCATCACCCCTATCTGCCCGGAGGCTAAAATCCTATTAGTCCACTCAATTACATGTTCCCTTCGCTCATTCCTCCATAAAAAAAGGGTACTTGCGTAATGGCTTGGGTATCGAGTACAGTTTTTACCGAGATACCAAAAGGTCACTTCAAGTTAATATCTCGGTATTCCAAGACCCATCGGTATAGCCCAAACATTCTGTCATCTGCAGTTTTTACGAAATTTCGAGAAATTGTTGGTACATTTTAAAATATTGTGCTACAGTAAGGCAAATGTGAGCTATTTATAAGAAAACTTTTAACAATTTCCCATCTATATACCTAAAAAAAGTAATTGGTATACCAAATGGTCGAAATGTGACCCATGTATGCGGCACATCCCAGTATGGTAATTGTCATTTGTACCTGTACTTACCTGTGGTACAAGGTTCTTGAAACTTTCCATGATCTTGGAGGATTTGGCCTCTTGGAAATAGGAGAATACACCAGTAATGATGACGACAGACGCCAGCACAATACCTAGATATAACTGCAAAATAGAAAATCATATCGCAAATTACTTAATGACACATATAAAACAATAGACAGCATGAAATACTACATCTGCAAGAGTGTTCTCCAAGACGGATTCAAAAGAACGTTATATCAAGTTCAGTGGTTTAAAAAAAGTAGTCAAATTGCCATCCACGCTTAGCTACACTCGGCACACTCACTATGCAGCCTTTCCGCCCAGATCACCACTTTCCGAACGTGAGCTGCATAAAGAGGATGGTCTTACCCCCAACCATGTCTTATAGATGTAATGGTGATGGGTTGAAATCAATTAAAGGACGAGCTTTCCTGTTCATATTCATAAGTATTTCAAACATTTCTTATGTAATTGACAACACAAACTTACTACTAAATGCATATACTTCGATTATTGACACCAACAACTTTGGTGGCATTTTCTCAAAACGGAAAACATTGTTATACTGTGGGAATGAGACATACCAACAAATAATATTTTCATTGAAAGACGAAGGTTTAGAATTGTCAAAGAATTTGATTCTTGCATAATAGAGGTTATCCACTTTACTCATGCGTGACTTCTAACAAAAGGCACTGGTTCCCGTAGTATTCCTCATTCAAACTAATTCAATGCACGACCTCGGAGTTACCTGCATGACTTTGGCGGGCTATTTTGAAATAGTCATGGTTGCACATGTAGGTCCTTCTTTTGAAAGTCCTAAACAAGGTATAGGAGTCGCTGGTAGGATATGCAGCTTATAGAACACGGATAACCTCTATTAGACAGATTGGACAGTGGGCACCCACACTACACTCTTGCAAACTTACATTATCTTTGACTGGCTCATCTTTCGTGGCACATTCAATACCGAAGGCAAAGAAACACAGAAAAGAACCAATCCAGAGCAACGTGGCAAATCCACCGAATAATTGTTGACAGAACTTGATCCATTCTGGCGTCGTAGGAGGAGGCGTCAAGGAATTGGGACCATCACGATCCAAAGTCGCCTGGGCCTGTTGTCTCGTCAAACCCTGTGGAAAAATAGAAATAAAACAACACGATTACTTTGAGTACTACCTTTTACATGTAGAAATGGTTTACTTTAATAAAATATATTTCTACAAATTACTATAACCTTTCCATCAACGACTTGAAGTTACTGCCAAATATTGCAAATGTATCTTGCCCGCCGTTATTTTTACTTCACAAAGATAATATCTTCAAAACTATTTTATCAAATTAGCTCAGGATTTTGCATTATGTTCGCTAACGATGTGGCTTTCACTTATGTAAAAAGTGATTGCTTGTTGAAAACACATTTTAAAATATCACCACATTCGGTTTTTTCTGGGACACCCTGTATAACCACACATGAACGAAAATTACCTTACTCGGGACCGTTCCCGTACGCCTGTAGAGCTCCGGTAGGTCAATTTTATGGTCATCCTGTGATTAAAAGGGGAAAAAGAGAACAAGATATTTAGCAATTTAGACAACAATGAGTAAGTACATGATATATTTTCATCACATTAAATGTTACAGCTTTGAAGTTGTGTGATCACTTCAGCTCGCAACGTTCAGAATAATTGTGTTAGCGTAACCGGCTATGGTGGTTCAAATATTTTTGGTGGAAAATCCAGTTTTTGAACTTTTTTCACAATGATTTTTTCTTATAATTCCGAATTATAATTTCATCGTTTTTTCCCCAAAAGTACCGTAATCGTTCGCCTAATGGCGCACATGGGCTCCTTTGCCTTGGGGTAACTTTCATGTAGGCTACAAATAGAGATTTAGTGGGATTTTTTTTTCATGGGAGGGCACTTTTAGTTTGTGTCTAAAATTTCAGTTATGTCAAGGGAGCCCATAGCGCCATTAGCCGAACGTTTACGGTATAGGCATATGCTTTTTTTTAATACTTTAAATCAAAAGATTTGACAATAATAAAATATTTCTCGCCAAACACGATTCGTGCACCATTACTGACATGAGATTCAGGGATAATAGGATGGAGTGGCAATTACTAATTCTACAATAAAATATTTCTCGCCAAACACGATTCGTGCACCATTACTGACATGAGATTCAGGGATAATAGTATGTAGTGGCAATTACTAATTCTACAATAGAATGTTGCTTAGAAAATGTCAAGATGTTTGTTTTTATATTGCAATTCTGTGATTTTAGCTGTACATTATTCATATATTCCTGGAATACTTACGAACTCTAATTCTTGTTTCAGCTCATTAAGATCCTTCTTTTTGTCTTTCTTGCCGCCCTTTTTCTTCTGGTCGTCAGGCAACTCTGTCTGCCGGTGGTTATCCTGTAAAGTCAGATACAAAATATAAAACAAATTAATAATGGATGACAAAATATATGGAGTCACATTTGTCAAGTAAATTTTTAAATGATGTCAATAGTTTGATTCAAGTCTTTCATTTCGGTTTTGTTTCGTTTTTGTATTTGCATTGAATGTGCGTCGCAACTTGATCAATCCTTTTTTGTCTCCTATTCAGAATTATGTTGAAGACCGAATTTAAAAAGACTAGTTTGCGTCTGACGTCAGGGCAAAGGCGCGACGTGATTGGTTGCTGACCTGCGTAGTACATCATTGTTGGTCTGGTTGACAGGACGTCACACGCAAACTAGTCTTTTTAATTCGGTCATCATTATACAAAACATTTGAACGACACTGCCATAAATCATGTCAACAGTCATCTTTGTCAATTTACAAATTTCTTACAAAGGCCCACTCCAAACAAATTATGGATAAAAACTTTTGGCATGGTAACCTTAAAACACTGTAATAATGCATTGAACAAAAAAAACCAGCAATTATTATTTTTGATTAAATGTGTGGAAAATATACATCCATTGAAAATTACCTGGCATGCAAAGCAAACAAAGTTCTCCATTTCACTCAACTTTACGAAATCGTCCGTATTTCACTAAACTTACTTACAAACGGGATAGGGATTTACTACAGGGAGCCTTCATAAAGTTACGTCTTGTGTTGGGTGTTCATAACTTTGCGAATGGTTACTTGAGTTACAAAGGGTTACAAGTTTAGTGAAATGGATCCTGAAGGTAGCGCCACAATGATTGACCGCTGTTTTAATTATTGAATGCGATTATAACAACCGAAAAGACCCAATTTTTCGTTGTCTGCGAATTAAACGTCCATAGTCCATAGGCCTACCCTATAATTATTATCATTGCACTAAAAGCTATAGGCCTATACGTCACCGTATACTCTCTTAAATTGGCCGATTGAAATATGTCAACCTTTTAACGATTAATGATAGGAATCAATCTAAATAGATTGAAAAATAGATTGAAATTTTTTTTCACTGTAACTCTCTTTGTAGACTGATTCCGATACCTAATCAAGTGTTACTCCTAATGTACTGCCAAGTGACATGTGTTTCAACTGGAAAACACTTGTCCCCAAAAATTTTGGACCGCAAAAGATTGAAAAAACAATGAAAATCAATCCTTTCTACTGAAAGTTCAATCGAATAAGATTTGCCCCTAACTTTAATCGCTAAAAGAATGAAAAAAATTGAGAATTATTCCCTTTGATTGAAAATTCAAATCAACCGACTGAACAGTCGAAAACGATTTGTCCCTAATTCGGGACGGCGAGATTGAAAATGCAATCTTTTTGATTGCATATTCAATCGGGCAACTTAAGAGACGTGTCACATATAGGCCTACGTTGAATAGGCCTATTTGGTCAAATTTAAGTTTCATTTTCATTTATTTCTGAACTAATAAAAGACAAATTTGTTTTATTTTGTTATGTTTATTTTTAATTGTTATTGATTTGATTTGAAACTGTGACTACTTACTCCCTCTTTTCCCCTTATTTTAGTTAGGCCTTTAAATGTTCGGTATTTTTGGTGACCCAATCAGTTTTGGGTTTTTTTCGCAGAGTTGTATCAACCATGGCAGACAGTCTTATATTTTGAAATGATTGTTCCCTCAAAATTGAAGCTTCACACAAAGCAATTTGAATTATCAGATTAATTAGTATAAAGTTAGTGGAAGACGGCCTGTTCTGTAATATTTGTCAGGTGTCCTTTATTTAGATGAATATTTTACCGTAATTCACGGCATTTTACCGTATTTTTTATCGGTAATGACAGCACACTTCGATTTGGCCCCTCAAAATTAGCATTTCCTCGCTGTGACCGCGGAATGCCAGAAAAATCCTTTTCTTGAGGAAGGGAGGTGGAAGTTTCAATCGGACAGGGTTTGTGGAACAAAAACAGAAATAATATCGCAACTGATA
Source organism: Amphiura filiformis (assembly GCF_039555335.1). Lineage (NCBI taxonomy): Eukaryota > Metazoa > Echinodermata > Ophiuroidea > Amphilepidida > Amphiuridae > Amphiura > Amphiura filiformis. Next base: position 5,965,037 of record NC_092641.1, on the reverse strand, counting down.
GGACTCCAGCATTTTACCCTAAAACAACTTTTTACTACGGTGAATTTTTTAAAGTTATAGCACCAAAATTTGGTTTGTTTACAGTAATATTAAGGTACCACACCCCTGTGGTAAATTCGTGACTATTTTTTGCATTTTTCTCAAAAATAATACACACTGGTAACAAAAGTTATGTATATTATTGGGGCAAGGAATCAATTACTACACTGAAATTTCAGTGACTCAAGACAAGTGGTTCAGTATATATGATAGGAAATGTGGTACATTCTAGCGGTACCTCTTTTCTTATCATAAATAACGAACTGCTTGTCTTAAAGTCACTGAAATTCCAGTGTAGTAATTGGATTCCTTGCCCGTATAATATACGTAACTTTTGTTATCACTGTGTTATTAGTTTTTGAGAAAAATGAAAAAATAGACACAAAGTTACCTTCGTAACTCAAGTAACCATGGAAACCGTTTTGTAAGTTACAAATACCCCTCAAAATAGCCCCCCCGTCATCAAAAGGTATTTTCAGGCCTAAATTTGCTACTTAGATTGATGTCAAATTGTTGAATGTCATTTCTTCGATTTCTGAATACTGGCTGTCATATATGGCGCTGTATTTAAAAGTATGTCCTTACTCAAATCAGTGCTTCCTGTTTTTTATGAACGAGGCTAGCTATGATTCAGTCTTCTTGTGAGCATGGTGAGTAGAGACAAAACCCCAACTACCTATGGTGACACTAGGCTTTACAGGAATGAATGAACAGTTTATGACCAAATATGACTCGAAATCACAAACCTCCAATGTGAGTTAGAGTCGCACATGAATTAACAATTTTCATAAAAAGTCAAATGAAATTAGATTGAAGGAGTTAAAACAAACAAACAAACAAAAACAAAAACCTCTTTTAAATTAATTTGGGGTACCTGTAAAGAAAGCTATAGTACAGAACCCACGGTTACAGGTCATTTAATAGAAATCCAATGACTTAGTTTTTAACCCTAATCCTTACCCTAACCCTATATGATAACTCTGACACTAATCTGAACTCTGACTTTAACTTTGGCGTAACCCTACCCGGGAACCCTACCCTGACCCTATCCTAAACACAATTCAAAACGTTTTTATAACATTTAAATGTCAGGTTATGTAAAGGTCGTGAAAATGTGTTTAAAACGTTATTGAAAAACATTTTGGGCAAACATTTTTGAAAAATATTTTGTCAACACTTACAGGACATTTTGTTTAGAATGTTTTGCAACAAATTTTCAAAAATGTTTTTTGAACGTTTTTTGAAACGTTTTCTGTAAAATATTTTGTGTTTGCTGGGAACTCTAATGCTAACCTTAACCATAAACCCTAAAATGACTTAAACCCGGACCTAAACCCTAACTTTATAAGCTTTTATAAGCCCCTTTCGGACTAGCTTATGACCCTTCGCACCGGGCTTCGCACCAGTGGCGTAACCAGTGGGGGGGGGCAAGCTGTCCCCCCCGGTCACGAAAAAACTGGGAAGAAGAGCTAAAAATTGGGAAGGGGGAAAAGGGAGAAGGAGAGAAAAGAGGGAAGAGAAAGGGAAAGAAGAGAAAAAGAGGGAAGAAAGAGGAAGAAGAAAGAAGAAAAGAAAAGAGGGAAGAAAAAAGGAAGGAGAAGAGAAAAGGGGAAGAGAAAGGGAAAGAAAGAGGAAGAAGATCTCTGAAACACTGATTTTTTAGCTTCTAATATGCCAAAAACCAGGAGCTTCAGGGGGCTCCGCCCCCTTGACCCCGCCAGGGCTTTGCCCCTGGACCCCACCAGGGGACCTAAGGCGGGCCCCTGGACCCCGCCCGTTCGCGGCAAGCCGCTCGCTATGTTACAACTTTTGATCAGAAATTGGGAAATTTTTCAATCTTGCCCCCCCCCCCCCCGGAAGGTCAGGTCTGGTTACGCCCTGCTTCGCACTAATGTGCCTTCCCCCAGAATGCTACCTTTTGGGGAAAACAACTTTGATGAAGATCAGGCCACACTTAACACAACCCTGGGAATCTACAACTTTGTCCCGGGAGGAAATGATTCATGGGTTTAAGCCGGTAGTTTAAGAAGCCGGTTCCGTCAGACATTTAAAATATAGTAGACTCTACACGAGAAGAGTGTGTGTGTGCACGAGGCAGTGAAGAAAATATGACATGTGTAATTTCTGCAATATATGTAATGTATCATCCATACAATCAAGTGCAAATTTGCTGGGACACCTCCATAGTTCAATGAGCGTCCCCTCTCCCCTGTTTTAATGTTGTATACCAAACGCATTATTTTTGAAATGTGCTATATGTTTGCTCCAACATTGGTTGGGTGGGGGGAGGGAGGGGATTCGAAATAGTTGGAAACTATACAAGTAAAAATATCATATGGTGAACTTCTTATGACAGGTTTTATTGAACAGAGGGCGCGAAATATGAACAAGTGTCCCAGGGAAATTTGCACTTGATTGTAGTTCTTCAACTTCACTAGGCCTACATTGTACTCCGAACAATTTTCCTCGATATGTCCGAAAAACACAGCAAATTCAATAAACGTCAACATTATCAGATTATGCAACTTAAAAATCCGGATTTTTTTTCTTGCACTACGCGCGAATTTTGGGTGATACAAATGTAAAATTATGGACCTCTATTAACCAAAATCCTTACATATGGGTCCCTATTTTTGAAAAAAAAAAGGTAGGCTACTAAGAATTCAGCAGCTCGAGCCAAACACCCCGTCGAAAAAATCATTCAAGTAGGCCGCCACTCCCCGCCTGGTCAGATCTTTGTGAATTTAAAAAAGTGATCTTATATATCGGACAGGCGCGGGGTGTGTCTGACAGAACTGTACGATTATAAATTGTCATTTTTGAGTATTTTGATTTCCGAATAAATTCCGACTCTAAAATGCAAGATTGGATAATTTTAGCAATTTAATACATAGCAAGGAAAGACAGCTTTTAATACTCTTTTTGAATTTTGAACATTGATCGCTTCGTCCTTGAAACATATAGATCATTTTGAATTCTTTCCACGGATTCAATGCAGCAATCAGAGCACACCATGAAAATGCGTTGTGATTTTCAAATTGCTATTCAAGAACGGCCCGATCAATTTTCGAAAATAAAATATATGGGATATTTGGTTATTACTCAATGAAACTATTCCGATCTATTTCGTTGCAGCTGTAAAACCCGGGGTAAAACCCTCAAAAATATTTTTTCGACGGCACCGCCTTCTTGTAGAGACATTACATCCTGCGACGGTACAGTTCTTTCGGAGATACCCCTGAAGAAGAGAATGATCAATAACAAAAATTGATAAAGTCCCAACTAACCTTTTCTGGCATCGTGCAGGTTCGGCAGCCGATGTTATATTCCGTATGGTGATCAGCCCGCAGCCCTAGACTCAGATCCGTCAAGCTTCCAACCCAAGGAGAGTCTGATGGTTCAAGACGACCTCAAGACGAAGCATGCCCCCAAAGAGGAAGTTACCAATCCGATTAATTTTCTTTTTACCCAATCACATTTCATATGTCAAGTGTGGGTAGGTTAATTTAATATGACTTTTCCTGACTGGCGGTGCTAATGTTTGATACTTACAAATCAGATAAATGGAAATTTATTGTTTTATTAAACAAGTTGATTGTGTCGGATTTTGTTTGTTTCATTGTTTCCTTATTTTGTTCGCAAGATTGGTCTGTAATATTTCGACCTTCCTGTTATTTTTCGTGCCTTCTCCGCACTGCAAAAACAGTGTAGACATACATGGCATGCATGTTGCTTATAATCGATTTGTAAACCAGTTTAAAACCTGAACACCAATAGGGGAAATTCGGTTTAAATCTTAAACACATGTCAAATTACAAAACATTACAACATGGCTTGGTCCAACACTGAATTGGGGGAACAGTGGCAGATATGTACCAAAAGACATGCAGGCAAAGGGTGCCAACCTTAATTTATAAGAGAAGTAAAAGTACTATTTTTCAAGTTTTTTTATATGTTTTTTAGGTTTAAAAAAAATATTATTCATTATTCATTTATTTATAACTAATAAAGGGACGAGGATGATAATTATATCGAAAGCTTTGTGTGTATAACATAAGACCTCAGACCTGTAAATTTTGTTGGAACTCTTTGTATTATTGTATCTCACGTGAGATCCAGGCCCCTTCTCCAACTCGGTGCAGTTGGTAGTTCCTCTGTTGTTTGTCTAATGAAGGGTTTACGTTGTGTTTGAAAAGGGCAAAGTTTATACAGGGTCAAAAATATTTCAGATTGTATTTAAGTGTATATACCAACAGAGGAACTACCAACTGCACCGAGTTGGAGAAGGGGTCTGGGTCTCACGTGAGGGTCAGTCGGTCGGGCGTTTTTTTTTTTCTGGAGGCTAAAATTACCCAAAATTTCAACAAAAAATCTGAAGGAAAAAAATCCGAATTTTTTTGCAAATAAATTGCAGCCAAATTTTATTTTTAAAAATTGGCCCCGTGGACAAAAATTAAGAAGACTGCTCCGATTTTGTTAAAAAGAAAATGGTCTCATATTGCTCAGGTGATTTGAAAGAAGATCGTATTCCATTGAGCCCTGTTGACATTGACCTATTTTGCGATGTTACTTATAACAAAACATCTAAAACAATGCAACATTTCTCATTTTGCCGAAGGAACAATTTGAGATCAAGATTAAAATTGGATCATATTTGTATTGCAAACGCCTGTGGACCCCAAAATTCGACCTTTAATCATTTTGCCTATCAAGGGTTACGGTTCGCTATCTCTACGGTTCGCTATCTCTAAGGTTCGCTATCTCTAAGGTTCGTTATCACTAATTACGAAAAAGGTCCGCTATACCTAAGATTCGATATCACTAATTTTGAAAAAGGTTCGGTATTTCTAAGGTTCGATATCACTAATTTTATATAAGGTTCGCTATCTCTAATTTTAAAAAAGGTCCGCTATCACTAATTTATTGAAGGTTCGCTATCTCTAAGGTTCGCTATCACTAATTTAAAATAAGGTCCGCTATCTCTAAGTTTAACAATGCTGGTATCCCTAAGGTTCGCTATCTCTAATTTTAAATAAGTTCGCTATCTCTGATTTTAAATAAGGTTCGCTATCTCTAATTTCAAATAAGGTTCGCTATCTAGCGGTCCTTATTTAAAATTAGAGATAGCGGACCTTATTTAAAATTAGAGATAGCGAACCTTATTTAAAATTAGAGATAGCGAACCTTATTTGAAATTAGTGATAGCGAACCTTAGAGATAGCAAACCTTAATCGAAATTAGTGATAACGAACCTTAGAGATAGCGAACCTTAATTAATTAGGGATAGCGAACCTTAAACAAAATTAGTGATAGCGAACCTTAGGTATAGCGGACCTTTATTGGAATTAGTGATAACGAACCTTAGAGATAGCGAACCTTCAATAAATTAGTGATAGCGGACCTTATTCAAAATAGTGATAGCGAACCTTATTTCAAATTAGTGATAGCGAACCTTATTTCAAATTAGTGATATCGAACCTTAGAACTAGCGAACCTTATTCTAAATTAGTGATATCGAACCTTAGAAGTAGCGGACCTTTTTTAGGTATAGCGAACCTTTTCTCTATTAGAGATAGCGGGATTCTGATCTCCATAGACTTTACACGTTAGTGATAGCGAACCTTAGAGATAGCGAACCTTAGAGATAGCGGACCTTAGAGATAGCGGGATGTCACCAACTCAAGAACTGCATGTCGGAGACTGGTCAAACTATTATTTTTCTTAATCCTTATGATGAGAGTAATTGTACATTTGTATGGTTTTTTACAAGGTTTGACAAGGGTGGTTTGACCAACTTTGAAATTTCACCCCTGAAGAAGAGGCATTTTGGATTTATGCAAATTAGGCACTTGCCGGAGGCACTTGTTCCACTACTTTTGGGGACTTGGATATTTTCTTTAATATGCTTTTCTGAAATGAATGGTGATCAAATGGTTTCTGTTGCAATTATTTGTGTGAAGCCCTGATTTTTCTTTATTTGACTGGCCTACACCTGAAACCATATGACAAGGGCAATCTGCACCTTACTCTCGTGTGTTGTAATGCAAGTAGCTTTTAAAGTACAGAAATATTACGTCACCCTGATATATAATGTGATTCATCTAGTGGCAACTCTATGAATGTGACTGAACCTCGTGCAACCTAAAAATAATAGCGAGTGGACATGTGAGCAGCAGCTTTCGGATCGTGTGTGGGTGGCTGAGGGAGTCATGTTATGTGAAAGTGATGGGGATGAGAGTTGATTAAAGCCATAATATACGATCTTTTAAAATTAGTTCGGTATTTTTATTAACCCGATTTTTTTTTTGCCATAGGCTTATTTGTAATGTAAATGCCTAAAGCTACCTGGATTCAGCCATCGCCAAATTCATTGTTTTCAGGACAAGTGAGCAAGTTCGAACGGGGTGGTGCAATAAGTATGTGTAGGCCTACTGGGGGGTGGTGAAATATAGAGGGGTTGATTTTTTTGGCAGGCCAAAAAAAAAAGGGAGTGGGGTAAGCATTTTTGGCAGGTAGAAACGCGGGGGGTGATTTTGACAGGTCGAGGGGTAATCGATTTTTGGTGCAGATGTTTTGGGCACTACTTCTATATTACGCCCTAAAATCTTGCATGTGTGAAGGGGGGGGGGGGCAAATATTTTGGCACATCAAAAGGGGGAGGGCAGTGATTTTTGGACACGTCAAAAGGTGGGGCGCAAAGAGTTGTTGGCACGGCCAAAAGTAGGAGGGGACATTTTTTGCAGACCGTTTTGAGAATACACCATCCCGGGAGTAGGCCTACACATCTTATGACTTTACATTCCCCAAAGAACTCCACAGTTAGGCGGTTAAGATGTTAAGGGCTGGGGTATGAACGTTTGGACAGTATTTATTTTGGGACATCAGAGCACATCAGACATATCGAATTGCATTCTGAATACGAAGAATGTCATTCTGATATCAAATAATTTTGATTTTTGAAATTCGCAATTTAATACATATTTTATGGCAAATCATTAAAATTGATATTTTTGATATTTAACAGTACTTGAAGTAAACTTTATAAATCTGATGATTTATACTTAAAGTGTATGTAGGTGGGATGAAAAGCCGACGATCAATTGAAAATTTTGACCTTTCGTATTGAAGATATGGATTTTTTTCCCAAAACACCAAAAAAAATTAGGTCTTTTTGGGAAAAAATCCATATCTTCAATATGAAAGGTCAAAATTTTCAATTGACCGTCGGCTTTTCCTCCCTGCTACATACACTTTAAGAATATATCATTAGATTTACATAATTTACTTCGAGGACTGTTATATATCAAAAATTTGAAAAATATCAAATTTTTATAATTTGTCATAAAATTTGTATTATATTGTGATTTTCAAAAAATGAAAATTATTTGATACCAGAAAGACATGCTTCGTATTCAGAATGCAATTCGATAGGTCCGAGGTGCTCTCATGTCCCACAAAAATACTGTCGAAACGCAATAAACGCTCATTTTAGATCCCTTAAGATAGTTGTGAGTTTTCTTTCATTTCACTAGTTTGGCTTGAAATGACCAGATAACAATAGTTTGGCAAGAATAACCAAATTAATATTTGACCAAATTCGTCGGCCTAAATACCAGGTAGTGCCCCTTTAAACCTTGATTTAACCATTTTCTACCAATTTTATAATTTTACATGCACCAGATTTGAACTTGGAACCCCTCCCCCAAATTACCGGTACCCTAAATCAATTCTCAGATCTTTTTAGTGTATCTTGGGTAGGGTACCCAAAAATATAAAGACCCCTGCACCCGGACTATTAAGACTGATTCTGCTAAGTTAAAGTCATAATGTACGGTTTTCTTAAGGTTTTCATTTCATTATACTTTACTCAAAATACTGAAATAACATCAGTAATTACTTTACATATTACTACATAATAAAGAAAGAATAACACATCCACTTTGAAGAAAATACATTTTATTAAACACGAAAATCCCTCCCTTATCCCAAGTTACCATGAAACAATATTTTGTTTATGTTGTCCACTATTTTGAAACCTTAAAATTAACAGAAAGCAGATTGTCTTTTTCAGTTTTTTTTTGTTATATGCAAAATAAAACCACATGAAAACATTTACTTATAAATGCAAGTATTAAAATAGAAACTAGCTATCACTAACGCACAATTTCACCATTATCGAGCTTAAGTTTAAACCATGCGTGGTATTATTCAGATGGTTCTCATAAACGGCTTGTGCCCCTTCCCATCAGGCCGGTGCCCCTCCTCATGTTTGTCTCCCCCCCCCCCCACCACCACTGATATCGAGATGCATGCTAAGTTTGACAAGCGATCATGTAGCATGCGATATTGTTAGTCATATACTGAGAACCAGAGCTGTAGCCAGGTAGCGCAGGGGTGTGACATACCCAATAATTGCCAATCGGAATTAAACAAATTTTTGTGAAAACACTGAAAATCAGCCCTTTATAGAAAAAAATCACAAAGGTCCCTTTTTTGGTAAAAAATTCACACAAAAGGTCCAATTTTAGCACCCTGCACCTTCCCCATAAATCCTGGATATGGGCCTGTTGAGAACCGTATGAAAAACACTATGTGCACAGAAAACCTAACCTTCGTTAATACAGACATATCAAGAGCACATGGTTTGTAAAATAAGATGATTTAAAACATCAAAGAAGGCACATTTGACATCAATACATGAATCTTTATAGAAGTTAAAATACTTGACCTTGTTTCAATGGGAACATTTTTCTAAACAATAATTTGTTTTGACATAACTTCATAGTTCAGCTGACCTAATAGTGCAAGTTTAAGTCAAATAATGTGTACATCGAAATCAATATCAGGGAATTGGCACAATAGCAAAATCATCTAAATCATCTTACCATTTATAGCTACTGAAACCCTAAGAAAGCATTTTTCAGAACAGATTTCTTTTGTTTAACCATGTTTTAAAGACAAATTACCATTGATGCATAATTTTCCATTAATGTCGGAAATTATCTTTCATTTCTTTTAATGTCATACCGTCAAATTTAGTATGCATTGTAAGATAACACACAAAAAGCACAATATAATATAAACTATATAAATGAAATCTCTCCAGGTTCTTTTAAAGAAAAAAATATTACACTCTTTCTTATAAGTACATGTTTACAATGGTCCATGTCATGGTTCTGAAAGTTTTCTATACATAGCTCCACTCCTCGGAAACAAGCAACCTCTTCTTTAATACATTCCCAGCCGATTTAGTCTCACTTCGATTATTTTTTTCTATCCATTTACAAGAACATACATACAAACAATCAAATTTTTAAAAGGACAAAGTTTGTCAACCCAAGTTCAACAAAATTAAATAAATCATTGGATTTATGGATAGTCCTCCACTGGCTGCGACCCAACCCCAGGGTAATGATCTTTATTGTGTGCTGGCAAACCCACAAGGCAGACAACTATACAGTTCTGCATCCATCCATGAGAATACATGTATTATGCCAATGTACAGTAATGTCTGAAGTACTGAATGTACAAGTTTTCAATTTTGTACTGATTTACATACATTGTTATTGTAAAGCCCATTCCCTGTAGCATTACAAAATCATGCAGTTGAATGCCAAGAAAGGACATACTCATGCTCAAAAAATCTCCTCCCACCCACTGCTGAGACACTTGTGTGTGTGGTTCTCTCACTTTTTTTGCTTGAAGTTGATGAACAGCCAAGTTAGAGAGCAAACCAAAGATCAGTGACGTCCTATAAACGGAACTAGTTTAGTTTTATAACTCACCCTCCCTACCAGGAGGGTCAACATCAACATTGTTAACCCCCTCTCTCCCTAATGAATGAAATCAAAACTAAACCGGCGGTTGACCGCCGGCTCCGTCTGATTCCGTCCGGTTTCTATTGTTCTAAACAATGGCAACCGGACAGAACCGGTCGAAACCAGCGGTTGAACTCCGGTCGAGTTTTGATTTCATCCCTAACGAAACAACATTCAGCTTTTTTCATAGGACTTCAATTTTTTTGTTTGTTCCCTTACCAGAAAACTACTTGATGCAAAGTTGAGGGACATTTGGTTTCACAAAACTACATAATTTCAATTCCTCCTGAAAGAGGGGAGATTTTTTGACATGGAGTAAATTGTGTCACAAATCCAACATTGTCCAATCCCAATGGAATAGTATGCTATTGTTTAAAGTTTAAAGGTATATAAACTTGTATATCATGCTATTGTTTAAAACCTAAACTTTAAAGGCACTCTCAGTGATTCACTACTACAAAATATCTTCAAAAATCATAACAAAATCATGATTCCTGCATTTTTGTAAGGAGCATATATATATATAGATGTTCTAACATGATCTATATGACTTAGTGATACAGCTAAAAGTGATTTAGTAACTGAAAGCCAACATTTAAAGGTTCTAGACCAGACTGACAACCTCATCCCCCATTTTTCATCATCAAAATTGAGATTTACGAAAGCTCATATTTTTCTCACTATCCAAGTGAAATTTAACGCCCACGATTTTTTCGTTTAAAAAAGGTGTGAACACAAATGTAGTGATTTGTGGTAACTACCCCGGAAGTATTATACTATCCTATGTGGCATTTTATACACATTTTTGCTTCTCATATGTAAACCAATGGAACAATACCACTCAAAAAAACACCGGAAACATTGTTTTAATTACAGGCCTCAATCTGAGATAACAGAACATGAAAAATTGGGCCATGCCTCTCTAACATTTCAGGCAATGGTGGATATGTTTGTTCAATTTCTTCAACACTCCCACACTAGAATTCTGTTTTGTTTTTTCTAAATCTCTACTGTTCCCGTTATAAGAAACTCCTACAATTTTCAATTACTTTCAAAGGAATCACCGATAGTGCCTTAAAATAAATTTCAATCAAGAAATTACTGAACAATGACAAGATTAATTAGCAAAATTAAACTTAATCAATACATCTTATTACCAAACTGTACTCTACACATGTAGGCAGTATCTTCCTTTCTTTTTGGCACATTACCAACTTAAATACATTTCCTGTCTTTTTCCATCCTGGCAGTGATCCAGACACTAGGCTCACAAACATGCTCATCTATTAAGGCACAGTTCTTTGACCCCCATATACATATACACTCATCATATTACCTTTAAATGTGTTGGGAACACCAAATCATACTCCACAACTTTGAGGTCAAATGTTGTGCTATGATTGTTTAATGAACGTTACTGAACTACACAATTGGAGTTGAGACCATTTTGATCCATAGTGAGACTACAGTGAAACTTAAGTTTCAAGTTTAACACCTAATTTTCTCAAGGCACTTTGTAATGGTTGTATCTTTGCTTATGTGAAAACTTTGATCCCCTCAAGTTTGATATTGATGTAGATCGGTATTTCGCTGGTCGCAATATCAAATCCTGCGTACAGAGTGTATGCGGTGCACCCTTGCAAACAAGGAGGGTTTGTCTGCACGCTTGCGGCACAACTGTGAAAAAGCATTGACGTCATTTACAAACCAAAAGTATAGATATAGTGCACTATAACAACCAAGGACTTACTTGCTTTGACAAATGTATTCTAGCCAACATACTTAGCTTGGACTTCACAAATATCAAATCTTTATTTTTATTCAATTTTTATGTGCTTATCTTCCTTCAACCTAAAGAATTTCAAAAAGGTCATCTGTTTGAACTGCTTTAGGACATTTTTTCATTTTCATCTTCAACAATATACAATATAAAGCACACACAAGAAGCTGGTACTAATTCCCTGGTTGACCAAGAAGTACTAAGCCGGTACTAATTCCCTGGTTGACCAAGAAGCCGGTACTAATTCCCCGGTTGACCTGATCATGCCCAGGAATCATGCTTTATAGAGTCTATGTACTAGGTCCTCAACCATTACAATGTCTCAGGACACAGTTCTTTAACCCCAATATGTTTGTACACTCATAGAATGACCATTGAATGTGTTGGGGACAATGGGTACAAAAACTCATACTCCAAAACTTGAGGTCAAGTATTGAGTTATGAATGTTGAATAGAGATTATTTAACTATGCCACTGGGGATGAGACTATTTTGTGCTCATCATTTCTACTGACATGTGTGTACCTGTCATATACTGTGCTTTAGGAACAACTAGCTAGCCATGTGACTCATAGTTAATTATATGCAGCAAATTGCAGCATGTACAAAGTTAGATCACACCAAATTATCATGACAGGATTTATGTCTGATAGGAGGCAAGAAATAATTTCTTGTTTCTGATGGAACTAAAAAAATCCTATCACAAATAAATGTGTTAGGTGTACTAGTAACTTATGTGGATGATTATCCTGGATATTAAATGTGCTTTTTCACTGGTTTTACCAGCTTGGTGAAAATGTGGCTTCAATGTCTATACAGAACAAACAACAAACAGGATGATCACTCACTGGGACTTCCGCCACATGGTTAGACTTACACATGTACATGTTAAGAGTACAATGAATAGTTAACAAAGTTAATATATAAAACTAAGTTACTTTCTACTGAGGCAAAAAAAGAAAAGAGGATAAAATAATACTTATTATGTTTCTATAAACTGATCTATATAATCACTCGCTATCGACTAATTAGTAATAATTTTTATTTGCAATGAAATGTTCGTTTTTTGGTGATTTCAAACAGTTACCAGTGGATTTTACTTTCAATTTATCACAATTTTTTGTTTAAAAAAATAACACAAATAAAAACATAAAAAACCTGAAGATGAAAGAAAAAACTCTATGCATTTATACAAATCGCAGACTGGTTGTAAAGCAGATCAAATGAATGTGTTCTTAACTTTTCTTGAACAAAACTTGAGTTGGAGGTATCTTTTCCAAAATTATTACAGCACAGTTAGAACAAGCAGCAAAAATATGTTGTAATGTCATGAGAAGTATATATTTTGTTTCACAGCTTGAGAAGATTTCTAAAATCCAATGCGGAATGCTTTTTTTCTTTTCCCCAACTCAATCACAGTCAAAACAAGAGATGCTGGGAACCTTTGAAACATACATTCTTATACACATCGTTGTTGGGCAGGAAAAACCTCCTTATGTGCTTGTGGCCCCTGAACATGTTAAAAACAAAACTGCCAATAGGTTACATAGGCGGTTTTGCTTTAAACATGGTCAGGGGCCAATGACACATAATGAAATATTTTCATCAATATATTGTATAAATCACACAATTCTTCCAACAAATGCTTTCAAAACATATTTTAACAGATATTTTTGTAAAAAAAAAATAAGAGAAAAAAATTAAATTGGCCAATTTCCCCCAAACAAATATGCACCGTAAAACGAATGTGTGCAGCACCTTTGAGACAAACAATTTTTGTTGGCCTTACAGTTTAGTAATCTGTTTTATTTTTGTCTACACTTTATCTACTTCAACCATTTACTACATATAGAATATTAAAAAACACTTTGTTCTTACATTAAAACAGCCCACCCACACATCAATACATTCCACCATATCAGTACAGGAAACTTGTAAACCATAGACCTTAATAATGTCTAATTTGATTAATGATGTTAACTCTGGTGGGGATGTAAATAGTTGATAAAAAGCCCACACACAAATTTACTCATGCAGGATTTGCCTACTATTTGGACTCAATTTCAAGTACTTCTGACCATTCCCATAATAACTTTTAATTAAAATGATTTGAAAAACTACATTTTTTCTCACAAATCGCTGATTTCAAATAACAAATGAGCAACTTGTGTTACTTGACAAGTCATCAAACCACTCCTAGTGACCTCCTAGCAAAGTTCCCAAGAGGAAGATTTAGGAGGAAACCAGCAAAGTACCAAGTACAAAGTAAAGCAAGTTTTTTTTCATTATTGGTCATACATGTGTACATGATTGACCATACTTCCAGGCACTACTCTTCAAAAGTATGGGAGAAAAAGACAAAATTTGAAATCCATACACCCCTATGGAAGATATGAACTTAATCTCCCATACGGGGAGGGTCAATATCAAATGGAGTCACCCATTCAGGTACTCCCATTTGAAATTCATGCTCCTTGTGTGGATCATGTCTTCCATAGGGGGTGTATGGATTTCAACTGGAAGAGCCCAATGCTCAACCACTGATCACTGATTGGTCAATTAAAAGTTAGTTTGATTAATTGCTGAACAATCAACCACTATACACCAACCACTGACAAAATCAATCATGTTCACAATTTTACAAATCAAAGATTTAATCACAAATTGCTTCAAGACATTTGCTCATGTCTAAGCAAGATGTTCAACCTGAGTAACAAAAATACTGTAAACGTGGCAATTTTCAAGTGTTGAATTATTTCGCTTGTTCCTAAATTCACAAGTTTTTGAACACAGACGTGTATAAAAGAACATATACATGTATTTGCTCATTTTAACTTTTATGGTAGCTGTGTCAAGCGCAAAACCCATGAAAATTTAAGTTACGTGAAAAGTACCATGTTTACAGTATTTTGTTCACTTCTGGTTCAACAACAGTGACCCAATCAAGTAAAATTCATCAAACAGTGTAACAGGTTATTTTCCATAGCCTTTATGTTATTTACATATATTTATTTTTGTATTGTGTTTGTTTTTCAGGATCAACACTGCTGCGCTAATTTAAAAGCCTTCAAAGTATTTTGTTTGATTGTATTACCATAGTATGTGACATAATTATGTGTTTGTGTATAGGGATGTATTGGGATTGAGTACTTTAATCTAAAGCCGAGAATTCTCCGTGTTGCGGAAATTCCGCGAAAATCACAGAATTCGGAGGTAACGCGGAAAACGCATTTCTGAGAAAAAAATAAAAAAAATAAGCAAAAATGACCTAGAAAAAGAAAAAAATACAATTGAAAAGAAATAAATAATATACTAAATGAAATGGGTCTTCAAAATTCATCAAAATAAAGTAAAATCCGTCATAGATTTACCGTACAACGCCTGTCCTACCTCCCTTTGCAGCCATGATACCCAATGCGTCATTTTCACAGCTCGAGTATCCCACAATCCTTTGTGCGCCCGACTAAGAATAGCTCTTGGGGCTTTCCCGACCTTTTGAACGTGAATTTTATTATGTCAGAATTGTGCTAAAATTACAAAGCGGAGAAAAGCGGAATTTAGCATTTGTAAAGCAGAAAATTCTTGGCTTTACTTTAATCAAAAGGTAGTCCAACTTGAGTAAAATGTTGTTATATTATACACTGTATGTACTTTACTTGATTGGGTCACAATCAGGGGATAGAAAAATATGATGTCATAGAATTACCACCAACTCTGTTTCTAACAATTATTCCACATAAACGGAGGCAATATAACAATCCATTGGGTACATACAAAGTAAAAAAATACAAACAAATACTGTAGAATTCCAGCTGCAAGCATATGCCTCTAAAAGAGTGTTTTTTGACGAAAGAGACGAAAGGTAGACACCCTCCACAAAAATATTACAATAGATTAGTCTTAAAATAATACTTGTCTGTAGCCTGTATCAGTAATATAGTAAATTAGTTGCCCAAACTCCCAATGTTTTGTTTTTGTCTGGCTTTTGTTTCTTTAGTCTGAAAACAAAAAACCCACCAAATTTATAGAGGCATATATGCTTGTAGATGGAGTTTAATGATAATGTTAAAATAAAATGCATAATATATCTATAAATCCTGTGGTACATGCTCATTTCAGCTGCAATTTTCTGGTGAACAAACTATTCATTAACACTGAACATGAGGAGTTCAAGTTAGACTTGGATAAGTTGGATAAGTTTTTCCCATTTAGTCTACTTCCAGAGAAGATAGTCTACCCTTCCTAGAATCCTTTGCAGCATGATGCATTGCCTCATTCCATCAAATGACATTCACATTACTTTGCCTTGCTTCCCTTTGTTTTCATTTTAAGACTCTACTGATATAAAACACTTGGATCCATCAAAACATAATAATGGCTAAACATGGGTCAATTTAAAAATATTCTGTTCATTGAGATACATTTCATCACTGATCGACCCATGTTGCACCAGATAGCAAATCAATACAGAAAATGAAATGGGAGAAATGCATTATGGGAAGTGTAAGACATCTTCTCTGGTCTACTCCATGCAAATTAACTCCCTGAGAACTACTGCCTTTTTTACAGCATTCCTAATTGGTTAATTAATGCGATATATTTATCCGAATGACCAATTAAAATACAGTTTCTAGATATTTAAGCTCAATCCTCTATAATAAAAGACAGAGATAAAAAGACTTTATTGCGTCTGATGTCAAGCAGGGTTTGTTTACAAGTGTCGTGATGATGACTTGCTGAATGTGGCGGTATAACCGGGCACCTTATTGTTTATTTTGCACCTTCAAACATACAAACCATCTCAAACGTTAAAAGGTAGTACTCATGGGTTAAATAATAGGTAACCAAAGAAGTTATACTGGGAGATCTAAAAAAAATCTCAAAAGATATAGCCACCATTGTGTGGATAATCTTCCTTATTGGATCATTTGGAGACAAAATGAGTGCAGCTTTGGTAATTTCATTAAGACCGAAAATGAAATAATTATTGGCGTGACCATCACAGTGCACATGTACAATACTTGGTGCATGTTTTACCCACAGATCGCACACAATCGCAGACTTAAAATTAAAGTTTGAGCTTTTGAGATTTCATTTAAGGTTTACGCTGCTTGATTCCATACAAACTGTATAATATCTTAATGATGCATTACTGCAGAAATTGCATGAAGGATCCACCAAAGTTTGTCAGATACATGACAAAACATTCTCCACGAGTGGCACAGTCATATATGTGATGCAATCAAGCAAAATCAGTCGTAACTTGGAAATATTGATTTTGAGATATAGCCAAACAAAGGAACTATTTCCTTTTGTTTCCTCTCGCTTTGGAAACTCTTAAAATTGCTCACATCTTTGCAACTGGTTGTTCAATTTCAATGGGGTTTTCTGCAAAATGCAACTTTGTAAATGCTTTATATTTTACTATCCTCTAAGAAACTGAAAATTTAATATTTCCGAGTTCAGACTGATTTTGCTTGATCGCATATTTCTTCTTATTCAGTAAAGGTACATGTATCTCTACAGATTGTGAGAAATTTGAGTATTGTTTTTACAGAGAATCAAATATTTTTGAAAATGTTGAAGCACTCCACATTACTAATCACATTAAGTCACTTCTCTTAATTACTCATAATCCAACAACAGGTAAAAGGAAGTGTATAAGTGCTGATGATTATCACATGGCCTCAATCAATTACCCTTTCTCTAGTTATCATATTAGCAGCAGGAAGTTGACTGGTTACCTGTGGTCAAGGATGTGGCACTTACTAAGGGTCACAGTGTCCTGGCGCACTTCTATAATCACCCAAATTGGGTGTACTTTACCTCCTTCATTTGGCAACAGGAAATTGGCTGGTTACATGCTGTCAAGGATAGTACAGGAAAGTTGAAAAAGAGTCAGAGTTGCAAAAACATTTCTAAAATCACCCAAAGTAGGAGTACAGCTTTCCCTTATAGCTTGCTGAATCCACCCAACTGAAGTAAATTATTGTAGACTCACATGTTTCATGCATGGAATATGACAGGTTATGGAAAAGAAATTGACACTGTCAGAGTAGGTAATTGAATTGATTATAGAGTCAACCGTTGGTGGCTTCCCAAAACAAGTTTTATTCAGGCATGAGAATGAAAACTGCCTGAAAAAGCGTGTGAATTCTACCTTAAAAGGTCCAAAACAGGCTGAAAAAATAAAATAAAAATGCATCAATTTGGACAACAAAACTGCCTGAATTCAGGCAAAAGCCTGAAAATTCTCATGCCTGTTTTTTGTGAAGTTCAGTATACTAAAATCTAGAAATACTATATAGCTGTAAGCTCATCTTGAAGTGTATAAAGCAATTTTACATGTTAACCCATAACATCAACAGCACCATTGGTTTCAATTAGGGGTTCATTCACAGGATTGAGGGCTTGATCACTGTTTATGCCCGAAATCCTATGAATGAACCCCGTTCATACATACCCAACATTCTTAGCAATTCAATACAGATGAAAATAATAAGGGTTTACAAGTTTAAATAACATTTCCATACCGTTTTCCTTCATGTGGAAGAAAATGAGTAGGCCTACTGGCAGGAAGCAGCTTGGCTCATGAGGTCCACGGGCGGGAGTCAACGCGAGATACGCGTCATATTTTGCGCTCCGCGTGAGATGGGCGTGGTGACATGCGGCGTGTACGCAACACTAGCAAATCGTGGATCATGTTAATTGGGTTCCAACGCTGCGTGACGCAGCTTGTTTATGCCCTGCGTACTGGTCATAAACGGAATTTATGACCAGCAAAAAAGGGCCCAAATCCAATCAGAAACGTCGTTATATCGTTAGTATGTATGAATGTTTGTTCATTCAGCAAAGTGTTTGCTTTCGTTATTTGCCTTTATGCAAAATGATGTTCAATTAGATGTTTAAATCAAATCTTGGTGAATAATTCACATAGTTTAGCCAGTGGTGTATATTTTTACAAAAGGTCTTGTTATTTTCCATACCTCAATATTCAAGTGATGTTTACTTTTCCATGGATATGACAAGTTAATAATGCTACAATATCCCACTTTACAGTACGGTACTGCTCTTTATGGTTTTCTGTCCTTTTTCCTTTAATTCTTTCATTCTCCTTATTTCATCCATATCTTGGTTCTTTACATGTGATATTATAACAAAGCCCTCCTGAACATGACATGACATCAAGTCTACCAGCAAGTTTCTTTAGTGTTAATGAGGCATTCCCATTTGTTAAAGAAGTGATAACGGAATTATAACACAGTGTATTAATTAATGATCTATTTCCCACATATCATTGGGGCTATTTAAATTGAAATGGGTGACTCCATTTGAAATCTACACTCCCTGTGTGGGAGATCAAGATCATGTCTTCCATAGGGGGTGTATGGATTTCATCTGGAATAGCACACTCCATGTTATCTTTGAGGGGAATAAGGGAACAAACAAATATTTTACAGAGACCTATAATGTACATAACCATATGTAAATAAGGTCATTTTGCAGTATGCAGGATTTCTTTTCTATAACATATTTTGTGCACTTTTTCTTTTAGTCTTAACTGCTTCATGCCTTTAACTTCCTTTATTTCCTTCTTAAATATAACATCCAATGCTTCATGGTACGTTGGAATTGTTCTGTTGTTTTTGATAAATAATTGAATGCCAAAGAACATACTGAAGTATATTGTTACTTTGCAGGGATCTGTCCGCCATCTTGCTCCCAAAATGATGTTCTCCCTGCAAGCACAAAAAGTGCATTTTTTCTTTTCACATTTTTTCCAGCAATGCATCAGAACACTTAACCAAGTATGCGTACAAGGGCAAGGGCACACTTTTCAAGGGTAGAACTTCTCGTTTTGAGATGACTGTGTAAAGAGTCAATTGGAGTTGCAGATAACTTGGCTACCTCTAAGCCTGAACATAAAAGCCCAACCATATTCATCCCAGCTTTAATGTTTATGTGTCTCTTCCGCATCTCACCAATTCATCAATATCAAAAATAACACTTTCAGTCCCCAAAAGGTTACAATACAATATAAACGTAAATAACATACAATACAATACAAAAGTAAATAACATAGATAATGTCACTAAAGGTTTTTAAAAAGGCAACAGGAGTTCACTGAGTTGGTTGACTCCTTCAAGTGTACATATCTCTATCAAAGACCATTTTAAAAAAGCAATGGGGATTCAGCAAGTTGAGTGGCTCCTTTAAATGCATACATCTGCATCATAGTTCATTGTATAGTAGTTATCCTCTGCTGCCCCCCTGCCAATCCCATCGTCGATGAACTACTTTAAGTTTTTTAAAAGGCAACAGGAGTTCACAGAGTTGAATAGCTCCTCTAAGTGTACACTTCTCCATCATAGTCCATTGTATAGTGTTCCTCTGCTGATCCCCCTACCAATGCCACGGCCGATACCTTTTGGCATTGCTCCTGATGACAGTGTTAAGCGTGTGGCCATGTCAGAGCTTAGACTGTTGCTAGCAGCAGATCCTGAGCCAAACCCAGTACTTGCTGTAGCTCCTGTGACAAAGAAACATATTATATTATTATGATAAACTTTTAGCACATAAACCAATCTCTGACTAATGAGATGATAGCTGCCATAATGGGGAGGGATAAGGCCCAGCAAAAACAAGATCTCGCTTTTCACGCTGCAATTCTCGCTATTCACCAATTATCATGCTTTTTTAAGAAAGTTCCCAAGCAGTGTCATCATCATCTGCTGAGCAGGCGGCTACAAGCTTTCTCCAACTATCGCGATCTTGGGCAAGCGAAATAATTTTGTTTGGCTGCAACATGCCTTCAGTATCTCCCAGGAGGTGCTGGACATACCCAAGCAGTGTACTATAAAAATGCTGCTTTATGCTGCTTTTTTGTGTTTTTCTCGCTTTTTAATATTTTGGATCTCGTTTTTAAGTTCAAAAAATTGTATTTTTTGCCTAGGCCTAGGGAGGGAGACGGGGCATACACCACTTCTGCAAATCTTTGTACACTTCTTCTTGTCTCATTGTATTTGTAACACATAACATGGCTGCAGTATGCACAACCAACGTTGTTACATTTTCACGCTACTTTCACTTATCGGATCCATACACTGACGACAAAACTGATCAATTCAAAGTTTAAGTAATTCCATGGAAAATATCTAGGATTTACTTTTGTAAAATATATTCTTGATATTAACATTTTCTGAATAAAAGTGTTAATGAGAATAAGGTGTTTTTAACCTCTGCGCTGTAGTGCATCTATATCATCTCATGCAACATTCAATACTATTTAATAATTTTTCAAACATCTCAACCTCATTGTCCTACTTAATACAATGGTATCAAACATGTTGTGGGAGGCACTGGCTAGACGCACGGTAGAAACAAAACCAAGACCTATATATTCTCTAACTATTAACTATAAACCAGTTATCACCCAAACTCACCAAGGTGTTGAGTTGCAGCATTTTGCCCCTGGTTTCCTGCTCCTTGTGATGTGCCTTGGTCAGAGGGTCCCTGCCAGGCGGCTAATGGTGGGGGTAGAGCTGATGGAGGTGGCGCAGCTGTGGCACGCATTGCATATTTACCATTAGTACCTGTGAAGTGGGTAAGAATAAAGAAAGGGTGAAATTGAGGGCAAGTATAAGAAAGTCCTATCTGCAATAGCTGCCCTTTTTTGAGATATTTGACAAATTCTGCATTATATTGTATACATCAATACCTTTGATTAAGGTATGATAATATAGGCTACTCCCCAGTTTTAATTAAGGGGTACTACACCCCTAGCCAATTTTTTGCTTATTTTTGCGTTTTTCTCAAAAATTATAGCGCATTGGTGACAAGTAAGATATGTATATTATAGGGGCAAGGACTACAAATACTGCACTGAAAATTCAGCAACTCAAGGCAAGTAGTTATTGATTTATTGATCAAATATTGGTTTTCCCTCATTTTTGACTGTAACTCCACAACTGTTGTCTGTGCTGAAATAAATTTCCAGTGTAGCAGTTGTAGTCCTTGCCCCTATAATATACATATCTTACTTGTCACCAATGCTCTATAATTTTGAGAAAAATGCAAAAATAGGCACAAAATTGGGCAGGGTGTAGTACCCCTTAATGAACTATGGTACCCCATCTCATGTGGTCGGATTACGACAACTACATTCCCACAACCATACCACATCCACATTCACCTTTAACGACCTTGCCATGAATATTCCACGGTCCAACTTGGTCTCCAACAGATGATAATTTCTCCCATACTCTGCAGGAATTTGGAACTATGATTTGGACAGTTTCAAGTGGGATTTTATTTAGCTACCTAAATAGAAATCTGATGAAATGCCTATATGCTGGTTTGCCTCAAGTTTAGTGACACACATGCATACTTCATTGGTCGCAATGTCAAATAACATGTGTGATGTTAATCGCACAGCGCGTACACACGTCTATGGATGTATATTAAAGGAGTATTTCGTGATCCTAGCATCCTCTTTTTATGACATTTTTCAGTACATATCCACGAAAAAAGCATATTCCCAAAATTTCAGTTGATTCCGATATTGCGTTTGCGAGTTATGCATGATTATGTGTATTACACTGCTCCATAGACAATACGTTGTAATTTCGTTCTGGTGCACCAGAACGAAATTCAAATTTCACGATATCTTTGCTAAACGAATTAATTTGCAAGAAATATTTTGTATATAAACATTATGTAGCCAGAGGTTTCCAGTGATATAAAAAATTTTTTGAGAAAAGTGGGGGGATGAGGCTGTGGATCACGAAATGCCCTTTTAACTTACTAGAGTTTTGTAGTGATGCTCCTCTTCCTACTGGTGTCCCTCTTCCTATACCAGTTTGTATGGGTGCTCCTCTTCCAGCACCCATCTCTAAGGCTCGCATCGGAGTCATACCACCTGCTATCTGACCAGATTTGCCTGCAGAAAGAAATTAGAAATGTTGTCAATTCAATCAAGGTATGCAGGGATGAAAACAAGCACTGAAACTGCTTTAACATTTCCTGAAAATGTGTATTTCCCTATACTTTATACAGGGAAGATGGAAGACAATTTTCCTGAAATTAGGAGATTTCCTGAAGATTACATCCCTGGGAGAAGTGTCTCAATCAAACGTTACTTAAGTATTCAACTTCTGAACATCCTATAATTTGCTTTACCTTAATGCTGGTTTCATACTTTCTGCCGCTTGATTGCCACCGAGCGGCATGACGCTTCATCATGCCGCTTGTACTTTTCAGCAAGCGGAGCGGCACACCGCTGAGAGGCAGCGGCATGACTCTGAAAGCCACTCTTGCCGCTCAGCACAGCTCCAAAATCGTATTTTGTTCTCATTGACTTGAATTCAACTCCCAGCGGTGCTGCCGCGGCGGCAAAGTGATCGATATATTGGCTTGCCGCTGGTCACCGCTAGCGTTTTTGGTGAGATTGCGCAGTGAAGTAAAATCATCTTCAGAGTGGCAAAGAGGCAGGAAAGTATGAAACCAGCATAAGTTTGGTAGTAACATCAATGCTCTTGCGTGGTTGCAAAATAACAAAATTTGATTGGATCTAGCTTATATATGAAGTTATGAATAGGATTGACTTACCCATAGTGATAGGTCTTCTCATCTGTTGCTCTGGTGGTTTCTGCTCTATCTGCGGTTCTGGTTTTTGCTGCTAAATAGTTCAAATGAAATGCACAATTTGTAAGGAATGTCTCAAAACCCACCTGTTAGTTAACCCCCTGAGCACTACCTGCTGATCTAACATTACCACTGATTGGTCAATTACATGATATCTTCACATTAATCACCAATCAGAATGGAGCTTTGCAAATAATTCACCCCAATTTTTTTGTGTGTTGAAATTATTCTAACAATGTTGCTGATTGGTCCAATGGATAATGAAAACTTCTTTCTTTCCAATCGGCAGGTAGTTCTTATGAGGTTAGCAGCCAGTGCCCTAGCACAACCAATGATTGGGCCTAGTTTCTCTTGTTTGGAACAATAGAACGTGGTTAACCACTAGTTCTGCCAGGGTGCCAATGGCCAACTGGTGGTTTGAGTTTAAAGCCATCCCTTACTGCCCAATTAGGGTATGACAGATATATATTGAAAGCAACAATGTTTAAAGGCCAGGGGACCAAAACCAAAATAATTTGAAATTCCTTTAAAATAAACAATTCTGCAGACACAAAAGGTGAAAGGCCGATTGAGTAGCTATGCTGAGTATAATTACATTCATTAGCTCTTTTAGATATGTTTGGTCAATCAGTGGAAAACCCATACTTTTTTTCACTGACCAAGTGAAATATTAATGTTGATTTGCTTTGATTTGAAAGCCAAAAGGTGTCTAAAGGCATGAAAACTGGTCTTGAAAAAAACAATAACACTGAAAAGCAATAGGGGTTCAGCAAGTTGAGTGGCTCCTTTTTTGTGTGAATTTGATTCAGAAATAGGCTGAAAAACACTGAAAACAATAACAAAAAACGCTGAAATCAGCTAAAACGCTGACAATTTTCATGCCTGTGAAATGACAAAAATAGCAAAAAGCTATTAAATTAAGATGGCCTTACATGGGCTTTGTTAACTTTTCCCATGAGGCACTGCATACTTTGGCCCCACCCAAATAAACATTGGCATTGCATCATATTGTGACTTGACCAAACTCTGTTTTCTCACCATTTGCCTGTTTGCAGGTGATCTTGATCGATGATCCTGATCGTCATAGCGATGCTCCATTGTTACTGGCCTTCTTTGTCCTCTGGATTGAGAATGGAACTATTGAGGAAAACAGAAATATCCAAAAATATATTCAGTCAACGCTGAAATTAAAGCAATCAAATGCTAAAACTTCATAGTAGGCAGGTAGGTGCAGTGAACAAATATGGACAAGTATTCCCAGTCACTACCCACCAATTGGTTGGTATTTTGTTCTTTTTTTAAACAAATCACTGTCACCATATTTGGTTCAACGTAACATCAATCATTTTATGCTCATCTCATAAGTGTGCACCAGTCATGCAAAGTGCAATTAGTGTAGATGCTGTACCCAACTGTGTGCAATGCTATTCTATATCAATCCACAATCGGCTATTCCAGTTGAAATCCATATACCCCATAGTAGTACAGAAGACATGATCAATTATTCTCCCACATAGTGTACCTGAATGGGTAATTCCATTCAAAATCTACACCCCCTGCGATTAAGGTCATGTCTTCCATGGGGGTGTATGGATATCAACTGGAATAGTCCAAATGTCATGAGTCTTGCCATTTATACATCTAGGCTAAACATAGGCATGTCCACTAAAATTGAAGTACTTTTAAGGGGGTACTACACCCCTGCCCAATTTTGTGCCTATTTTTGCATTTTTCTCAAAAATTATAGCCCATTGGTGAAAAGTAAGATATGCATATTATAGGGGCAAGGACTACAACTACTGCACATGAAATTTTATTTCAAAACAGACAACAGTTGTGGAGTTACAGTCAAAAATGAGGGAAAACCAATATTTGATCAATAAATCAATAACTACTTGCCGTGAGTTGCTGAATTTTCAGTGCAGTAGTTGTAGTCCTTGCCCCTATAATATACATATCTTACTTGTAACCAATGCGTTTTAATTTTTGAGAAAATGCAAAAATAGGCACAAAATTGGCCAGGGGTGTAGTACCCCCTTAAATTGATTCAGACCTAACTTATTGGCTGGGAATTGATGAAAGAAACATTTTGGTGTTTAAATAATCTTAATCGGACGTTTCATTCTAGAGATATGGCCTTTCGAGTGTCACGGTTTTATAGAGGGCTGCTAGAACATGTTAAAAAGTTAAAGTCCAAAAAGGAATACTAACAGAAAATGCAACTTTAAGGTACTTTTTCTTAATGTATTTATTAACTAGCTTATCTGGAACATTATATTTAGGGATTCAATCATGTTTCACCGTTGTTCATCACCGTTTAACAGCGATGCGACAGCGTCGTCTGCGTGGTTTACTTGGCGAGGGCAGCTAAAGCTGCCCGGTAAGTAAACCACGCAGACGCCGGACGCGATTGAATCCTTTCAACAACGAAAAGAAGCTAAATATCGTATAATTCACGATTATTTTACGAGGAATGTCAGTAGTAATCATTGCCACTCAGCCTTACAAAAACTTCGATGATTTCTCTTTTGATATCAGCAATAAAACTACAGAATAAAACGGCAATGTTTAGCCGCTACCTGAAAAATACTGAATTCAACTTGTAAGCTTGCATACGCACAAAGGTTCCAGACATGGCGAATTTTACTGGCGCTCTCGCGTAACGCGTAGTCTCGCTTCGCGTTCAGCAGTATACGCTTACAGTAAAAGTGTGGGTTCATCACGGTTTAACAACGGTTGGCTCCTGTACAAAGGTATAGAAAGAGTTGTTGAATTGCTTATAACAACATGAAAATAAGATCCTCCTGAAAATTAAATCGATTTTGTTGACATACAACAAAAAATATAAGACCTCAAAACCCATGGTTTGTTTGGTGAAACCTCAAGCATGATCATAGATGGCCGCCATGGAAAATATCTCCATAGAGGAGATGAACAAAAAGTGCATTATTTCAAATGAAAAGCGGTAGTCTTAAACATTGTTCAATCTTTTAAGGTCAGCACATTTTATCTTCAAAAATTATTATATTTCATCATGGCATAAGTTTGGTAACATTAATCACTACCAATTTTGAGAAATTTGCTCCAACTCAAAGGTTATCTTTACTACATTGAGCAATACACTGTGTGTGCATGGAAGCCATGATGGATAGCATATGAAATAGACATGGTAGTGAGAAGTGCATGGGGAAGTGCATGATTTGAGATGGGCATGGTAGGCTTAAACATTCTTAAATTTCTTAACATCCTACACATTTTGTCTTCAAAAATAGTTAAATTTTATGAGTATGTAAGTTTGCTTGTCTGATTCACTCCAAATTCGGAGATAATTGCGTTTGAACACCTGATGCTCGGAATGGTGTCACTTCAACCTGTTGTAGTTCTCATCTCATTAAATTTTTCATTAAAAAAAGTTGATCTCTTCATGAAGGAAGGTCCTCTCTATTTACTGACCAAACAGGAAAAAGTTTGGTTAATGTTTTCCGGTGGAATCAGGAATTTCTTGAAACACCCTGATATAGGCCTACATTTGGATCAAAACAAGTACATGTACGCCATTTAACAGGCCTGGGATTTCTTGTATCGATCAGTTTCTCCATAGACAATACGTGTGTGAGTGCACGCACACAGTAAATGAAAAATCGTTCTAGTGGAAACTGTATTGACAGTGGGCATCCCTACTAAACAAAGTATCTATGCGATTTTATATATATTATAAGCCAACCTTGCAGGGGGAAATTCTTTACCTCAATACCATAAAAATTCGATAGTTAGTATATGTGCTTACTATTGAGCGCTTTAAAACATGAAATTGTACCAAAGTCTGGCGCTTTACCAAATAAGCTAACTTATCGTATATAACTATGTGTATCAATGATTTGCTCAAAACCATTTACACTTTTGTGAATGGGGCTCTTCATGTATGCACATTTTAAAAGCGCTCGATAGTAAGCACATAATGCTAACTATCAAGTTTTATGGTATGCCTGTATACTCAAAGAACAACCTTTGAATATATTCAGTACAAAAATTCTCACAACTTGAGGTCAACTTTTGAGCAATGGTAATTCAATGTCAAATATTTGCCAATAGAAATGAGACCATTTTGGTTTGGGTGTGTATTCTTACCTGGTTATGCGGAATGAAGTTAAAAGCAGGAACATTTTCTACTTGGGGTAGATGCCTAGCAGTTGGTAAGATTTCATACACAGAGCCTAGAGAGTCACTTAACACATAGCTGTAAGGGAGAAGGCAAAAATGATGCAGAGATCAGTACAGCACCGTACATGTGCAAAAATGTTGGGATTCTTTAACTCTCTTCAAGTGGTTTTCGGCTATTGGAAAGGAAAGAAGGAACAAAAAAGGAGAGGAGATGAACAAAGAAGTTGCTTGGTACACCCGGGTTCGACCCCAGGACCTCTTGAGCGTCAAGTACTCAATCACCGAAGTGTAGCCACAGTTGAAACCAAGCGTACATATATATATGACTTAGGGTGATTGCGTCATCCCATGGTATGGGATGGATGCATCAATGCATACGGAGTGGTTTTGCATTGTTAGATTTGGCATGGTTAGGGTTAAGCATTTCAGACATTCCTCTCCCTTAGAACAATGATGAATGCTAGCATAGCAGCCTAAATATGTATTGAGACGGGAGTGCATAAAGAGAAGCAAGGTAGAAAAGTTCACAAGGGTACTAATAACGGCAGGTCTAATACATTATCTCATTATGGGAGTCACTGATAATAGGCCCAGTATTTAATCACTACTAACTAAATTTAGGGAAACTCAATCGCAAGTTACTCTGATTTTGGCCATGATGGTTATGGTGTTTGGCTCTTGATTACATGGTTGTGAGTTTGAACCCTATCACTGCCAATGCATTGTGTCTTTGGGTAATGTATTTTATCTCGCTTGTCCCACTCCACCTAGGTGTATAATGGGGAGCTATTGGGGGGTAGTCTTCCAGTGAAATGGGATTGCAAATTATTATTAACGTCTGATCACATGAAGTAATCGCAGCAATTGCTAGTATTGCTATACTTTGATATAGACGAGTCTTATAGCATCGCTGATTAGTATCTTCACTTTTTCATTTGGATAATTCTTTTGTCACTTACTCACATTTCACCAGAAATATCAAGAATTATGAATAAATGCCCTTTGTGCCATCTGCTTTATTTTACAAACAAATTTAGAACACACAGGTCAACTACATCACTCAAGTATTCAAGAGACCTGGGGATTCAACATCAGTAAGTGTAGGTACTGAGCAAGTTAGTAATGGTAGTAACTAAAATTTTCAAAATTTCCGGCTTTGGCTTGAGTGGATCAGATTGGGTCACACATGGGCATTACTCTTGATGTAAGAGATACCCACAAAGGAATTAATTACCTTGCTATTTGGGTAGGAATGAACAAAATACATTTAGAATATATCAAGGGTTCAGAACCAGAAAGCAGTAACTCACTAAGACCAATTCTCACAAAATGAGCATAAAGTTGGCTTTTTGCTTTGGTCGTCAAAAATCAATATTTCCTTCACAATGTCTTTTGTTTACTATTGAATTTTGTCATGATTAAGGGACTGTGTCTTCTATAGTGCCATGGTGACTTTATGCTTATTTTTGTGGGTGCAGGTGATTGTGAGTCGAGGCTTTCTGGCTCTTAACCCTCGATATGTTGGCATTGACTTTCTGCTGAATTCTATAACTCACCAATTTTTCTTGGCCTTTCCAAGTGCACAGTAGTACATGGGGGTTTCCATCTCTTCATGGAATGGACACCTATAGAAACATGAAAGCAGGTGAATGAAATACATGTACACACCCAATGACTATAAGGACATCAAACTCTATGGGCAAATAATATAAACATGCAAATGACAGCAATTATATATCTCATCTAAAGATACCCACCATTGGTAGTTTTGACTATGCCTGCAAAAGTAACTATTCCCCGTGCATAGTTCTGCCTGTGCTTTGTTCCCAGCGTAAAATGATATTACGCACGTGTTTATGTTTTCGCGCGATATAATTATGTGGTAATCGCAGATTATAATCTGTGCCGTTCATATTGAAACTATAAATTTCTCTTCACAAAATCGAAGCTTTTAACCAAACAGATGACAAGAATCTTAAGATTTGGTACATGTATATAAAACAAATATTGACTGCTTTTTATTCGGGGCATGGTTAAAATTATAGGCCCGCTGTGATCTCAACCCATGACTATACCCTCGGCTACTCCTCGGGGCATAGTCATGGTTTTGAGATCACCTTGGGCCTATAATTTTAACCATGCCCCTCATAGCAGTCAATATAATGGCTGCTGATCTCCGATGTCCCTTTAAGACTGAGATAAATAAAGGAGGTGAAGCTGCGAGTATAGAGTACCAAAGTGATGACGTCACAAAAAACTTTTTTTGCATTTCAGCATTTTCATGACCATATTTCAGTAGAACATGATGAAAAACATCCACAGTCCAAATTTGGTGGGAATCGGATCATGAGGGCCCGATATATGGCCGCATGAATACCTAATTAGCCCCATTGAAATCAGTGTAAATTGGCCTGGTTCATAACTGTTTGGAACCAGGCCAATTTACACTGATTTGAATGGGGAATTAAAATCTTCATGATCCGATTCCCACCAAATTTTGACTGTGGATGTTTTTCATCATGTTCTACTGAAATATGGTCATGAAAATGCTGAAATGCAAAAAAGACAATTTCATGACGTCACACTTCGGTACTCTATGTCCCCAGGGGAACACCTTTAATGTTCTGCATGCTAGCCATTATGAAAGTACACATAAGAGATTCTGAATCAGCACCCCAAAATTGACTAAGGACACTTCTCAAACCTTGTATAGAT